>NC_079454.1:37912997-38244247 GCF_903798145.1 Danio aesculapii | reverse complement strand
AGACAGGCAAGACATCAAAGAAACGTAGCAAAGAATAGATCATTATGGCCACAGTGATGCTAATTACCGAAATAAGAGTGCGGGGTCTCCCTGTCATACGGTCATTGCGCACGTGGTGCACACGCAAGCATAGCTGTCAGTCAAAGTGATGCTTCATGTATGACCACGCTTGATTGTTTTGTTTGCTCGCTGGCATAATGAAGGACTCCGTTATACGAGTTTTAATAGTAGTATGATGCCGTTTAATAAATGTTACATTTTGGGAGAAGTTCTGATACCGATAAAAAATTCAATTCAAGGGGGGTGTAAACAAAAACAATGGTATTTTCTGTTTTACAATTTTAATTTATAAAGCTTCCGAGAATCCAAAACGAGCCACATATTGATAAATAATGTTATGACAGCTGTTTTAACATTAAGTTATGATTGAATTGCCTCTTGTTACAGTTACATAGCACACATAGCAAGGAAATGTTCATGGGCCAGTGGCATCACCACATTGAAATTGTCTATAGCGCTTTTAAAATGTAGATTGTGTCAAAGCAGCTAAAAGAAGTTCTAGTAAATTTAAACGGTGTCAGTCCAGTTTTCAGTTCAGTGTAATTAAATTTCACTGCTTGAAGAAGGCACAAACCCATCGGTGCGCATCTCCAAACCAAGTCCCGAACCAAGCAAGCCAGTGGCGACGAAAGTGAAGCGAAAAAAGTCTAAAAATATACTGTTACATTTTTAAGAGCATTATTATCTTCTACTTTCTGCATTTATTTGATCAGGCATTAACAATTTAGTTTGAGTAAACAAATTTTCTCTTAATTTATTTTATAATAGATTGTATTCATTTATTGATAAAACGGAATCTTAAGCATCATTACAGTCTTCAGTGGAAAAAATACAGTGTTCAGTGTCACATGATCATTCCAAAAAAAGAGAAAAAAAAAACATAATTAATATTAATATATATCCTAATATATATTTTTTGAAAATTCATAATATATGTCTCAAAAACATGTTATTCATCAAGGTTCAACTTTTAAAACTAATATATTTTACACAGTGAGAGTAAAACAATACTGCACATATATGCTTTAAAATGTATTAGAAAAAAACGAGTGGTTTCATCTTTTCATAAAAATGAGAACCGTTACACAAAGAGACCACCAATGCATTTAGATGTTCACATAAAAAAATAGCATCACACAGCCAGGCACAGCATTGTTATATGGTGTTTCCATCACAAAATACACATTAAAACATGTAATAACTCTTTAAAAGCTTTTTATTCATCATGTATGCATTAAGCTAATTAAAAGTGACATTTAATACATTTTACAAATTGACAGTATGTATATACATATAAACATATATGCTTCCACAATCACTGGCCACTTTATTAGGTACACCCACTCGTTAACGCAAATTCTAATCAGTCAATCACATGACAGCAACTCAATAATTTAGGCAATTAGACAAGGTCAAGATGATCTGCTGCAGTCCAAACTGTGCATCACAATAGGGAAGAAAGTTGATTTAAGTGACTGAGCGAGGCATAGTTGTTGGTGCCAGACGTGCTGATCTGAGTATTTCAGAAACTGCTGATCTACTGGAATTTTAACGCACAACCATCTCAAGGGTTTACAGAGAATGGTCCGAAAAAGAGAACATATCCAGTGAGCGGCAGTTCTCTTGCCACAAATGTCTTGTTGATGCCAGAGGTCAGAGGAGAATGGCCAGACTGGTTTGAGTTGATAAAAAGGCAACAGTAACTCAAATAACCACTCGTTACAACCGAGGTATGCAGAAGAGCATCTCTGAATGCACAACTTGTCAAACCTTGAGGCGGATGGGCTAAAGCAGCAGAAGACCACACCGGGTACCACTCCTGTCAGCTAAGAACAGGAAACTGAGGCTACAATTCGCACAGGCTCACCAAAATTACACCATAGAAGATTGGAAAAACGTTGCCTCATCTGATGAGTCTTGATTTCTGCTGCCACATTCAGAGGGTAGGGTCAGAATTTGCCCTCAACAAAATGAAAGCATGGATCCATCTTGCCTTGTATCAACTATTCAGGCTGGTGGTGGTGGTGTAATGGTGTGGGGGATAATTTCTTGCCATACTTTGGGCTTATTAGTACCAACTGAGAATCATGTCAATGCCACAGCCTACCTGAGTATTGTTGCTGACCATGTCCATTCCTTTATGACCACAGTGTACCCATCTTCGGATGTCTACTTCCAACAGGATAACGCATAAAACGCAAATCATCTCAGACTGGTTTCTTGAACATGACAGTGAGATCATTGTACTTTAATGGCCCCCACAGTCACCAGAACTCAATCCAATAGAGCACCTTTGGGATGTGGTGGAACGGGAAATTCGCTTCATGGATGTGCAGCTGACAAATCTGCAGCAACTGCGTGATGCTATCATGTCAATATGAACCAAAATTTCTGAGGAATATTTCCAGTACCTTGTTGAATCTATGCCACGAAGGATTAAGGCAGTTTTGAAGGCAAAAGGGGGTCCAACGTGGTGCTAGTGAGGTGTACCTAATAAAGTGGCCGGTGAGTGTATATAACATATACTTTCTGAAGGAACACGTGACACTGAAAACGGCAGCATTTGTTACATTGCATACATGACCGCTGCCTTGATAAGTAGATGAGATTAAGAATAAACAAATCTGTGTCTTTGAACCAGCTAACATTCATTCATTCATTCATTTTCTTTTCGGCTTAGCCCCTTTATTAATCTGGGGTCACCACAGCGGAATGAACTGCCAATTTATCCAGCATATGTTTTATGCAGCAGATGCCCTTCCAGCTGTAACCCATTACTGGGAAACATCCATTCACACGCATTCACACTCATACACTACGGAATAATTTTAGGTTACCCAATTCACATACAGCGCATGTCTTTGGACTTGTGGGGGAAACCGGAGCACCCAGAGAAAACCCACGTGAACACGGGGAGAACATGCAAACTCCACACAGAAATGCCAACTGACCCAGCCGAGGCTCGAACCAGCGACCTTCTTGCTGTGAGGTGACATCGCTACCCACTCCGTCACCGCGTCGCCCCATCAGCTAACGTCACTGAAAATAAAAACACAATTATTTTTTTTCTTTTAAAATCGGACAGTAAATCAATTAGTTCTCTCTCACATTTAGCTGATTTTTTAAACTTAAGGAGTATTTCTATTTTGATATGTGTTCAGTTTTGAATTAAAAGTAATTTCTTCAAATTTAAATGGTGAAGAAAATCTCCTGAAAAGGCTGGATCCTTGAAAAAAGAAAGAAAGAAAGAAAGAAAGAAAGAAAGCAATAAAGACATTTCGGTCGTGACAGCCATGTACTTCACTGCTGGTTTTACTGCAGATAATGGTTAAGGATATCTGCTAGAGGCTAAACTCGCAGAAACATAGTTCAGTGACATTCTACTATAATTAGATTCTTTTTGTCTCTGAATTATTAACACAGTTGCTTCAAGAGCGTCATGAATACCAGCAGATGTCACTAAATCAGCATATGACATTACCACATGCAACTGTGTCAGTGGCTTATTAGCTAGCAGTTTTGTCTATTACCATGGGCCACATTTGTGTTGTGGTAAACACACCCAATTAGAACAGAAAACAGAAACGATTGCGTTTCCGAATCCCGGATGTGAGTCAATAACACGTCAAAATGAATGGGATGGTTGTCTTATTCAGGTGTGCAAGGCTTTGTTGATTATCCATTGGATGATCTTAATCAAAGCAAAACCAGTAAAAGTTGTCAAAACACCCAATCTTTTCAGAATAAGTTGAATTCAGTGTTTTAAAATGAGGCTCCTGAGAGTTAAAATTTTGGTATTCAACATTAAGGCGCAAGGACAAGCTGTGCAGACCAAAAGCAAGGAATAAGACAGGCCTGTGATAAATTGGTTCTGTGACCAAGGCCAAAAGAAAATCCGATTTCAAGATCTGTCTGGACAAGGAACCTTTGTCATCAGCACTTAATGCATAAATGTCTCTTTGTGATGCCTGTTTATTTTACCCCTACATGGATGAAAAAGCTAAGGTAATAAATGGTTAGAATGATAATAATAAAAAAACAATCTCAAGTGACACACAGAAGCAAGTCTTTTCGTGTTTTAAACATTTTTTTTTTTTTGCAAGTGACTGGAGCATTTCTTTTCCCCTACATGTTTTCTTAGCTATCCAGACCCAGTTGGTTTTCTGATTACGTATTTATTGCAACTCTTTCGCCAGTAAATCCCCTTGCGAGTCATAGAAGGAGCATGAAAGCGCTGAACTCTGATAAGGGAGAGCGTGGGGACAAAAGCTGCACCTGACGAGTCCAAAATACACACAATCCTAGTTCACGCTATACTGATGTATGGCTGTAGCTCATGGACAACATCATTCTTTCAGATATGGAGCTTCAGAGGTTTAATTTTACACGTACACTTTCAAAACAGGACGTGAATGTTGTTAATAATATTTTAGAGACATGAAATCTGCGTGCACTTTTTTGGAATTAGAGGAGGAATCAATAAAACATCTGTTTTTTGACACATATACCCAGATGTTTTGGTTTGATATCTTATATTTAAACTTACAAAATTTAAAATTCAGTTTTCTTGTAAAGATATTTTTTGACATAAAATAATAATAAAACTTTGGAGGAAAATGTGTTTATTAATTTAATGATTATACAGTGCATGCGGTAAGTATTCATAGCTCTTCGCTTTTTCCAAAAAAAATTTTGTTACAGCCTTATTCCAAAATGGATTAAATTCATTTATTTCCACAAAATTCTACACACAACGGCCCATAAAGACAATGTGGAAAAAGAGTTTTTGAAATTGTTGCAAATTTATTAAAAATAAAAAACCTGAAAAATTACATGTACATAAGTATTCACAGCCTTTGCTCAATACTTTGTTGATGCACCTTTGGCAGCAATTACAGCCTCAAGTCTTTTTGAATATGATGCCACAAGATTGGCACACCTGTCTTTGGGAATTTTTGCCCATTCCTCTTTGCAGTACCTCTCAAGATCTATCAGGTTGGATGGGAAGCGATGGTATACAGCCATTTTCAGATTTCTTCAGAGATGTTCAATAGGATTTAGGTCTGGGCTCTGGCTGGGTCACTCAAGGACATTCACCAAGTTGTGAAGTCACTCCGTTGATATTTTATCTATGTGCTTTGGGTCATTGTCATGCTGAGGTCACGCCCCAGTCTGAGGTCAAGAGCACTCTGAAGCAGGTTTTCATTCAGGATGTCTCTATACATTGCTGCATTCATCTTTCCAGTATTTTTTTCATGGTAGACAGATAGACAGATAGATAGACATACATACAGACACACAGACAGATGGACAGACAGACATATAGATGGATGGATGGATAGATGGATGGATAGAGAGATTGATAGATAGACAGACAGGCAGATAAACAGACAGACAGACAGACAGACAGACAGACATATGGGTGGATGGATGGATGGATGGATGGATGGATGGATGGATGGATGGATGGATGGATGGATGGATGGATGGATGGATGGATGGATGGATGGATGGATGGATAGATAGATAGATAGATAGATAGACAGACAGACAGACAGAGCATAACTGGCTTGCTCTGCAACGCTACACACACTTAAGTGATGATTCCTATGGCAAGCCAGTTTAACATTCAGAGACACTTTCACTTTTTTAATCGCTACACAAAAACTAGATGCTGAATTTCAGTGAATTTTCAGGTGATATTTATTTTGATTGTGTACTAAAATATCACTAATTTAAAATAGCCATAAGTAGTTTAAATGTTCCACAATTAGGTCATAAACATAAGGTAGATTTTTGTCTCAATTGTACCCATATAGAGTACAGTTGAAACAGTGCCAAGGTACAGACTAGAGTAAAATCAACCCAAATAGTGAGTCACAGTCAATTGAGAAAAAAAAAAAAAACACAAATAAAAGATAACCTAACTGGAGTATTGATTTATACGAAAATATAGCCTTTCCATGTTTACAACTTTCTGTTGCTTTGTGAATCTTTCTTGCAGGGGTGGATTTAGTGATTTTGGGGCGCTAAGAAATTCCAGCCATAAGGGCCAAGTCCTGAAATGCACCCTTTTAACTTTTATTTAATATTTATTTATATTGCAGTTTTTTTATATCACTCAATTTTCTTTTCAACATTTTAACCTCTTAGCCAGCAATAATGCAATCTCTAAATTTCATTGATTAGTTTTCTTAAAATAAATTTACAACTAAGTATAATAAATATTTTTTTATATAAAATTGACTGCTGGACTGCTCCATGATGGATATTTTATTTTGTAATATTATTATTATTACACAACATTACTATAATAATATTATATACACTGTAAAACCCAACAGTCAACTTTATCAAATGAAATGAGTGCAGTTAACTCAAAATTGACTGAAAGTTAATTCTACTCATTTGAAAAGAGTTTTGAGCTCAGTGTTGAAAGTAATGAGTTACTTTCTCGAGTTACTACTCGAGTTACTTACTGAGTTAAATACCTCATTAGTTCAACTTAAATGGAGTAAGGTCACGGTACTCATAAAGCTTAATTTTTTTAATCAAACGGTTTGTTGCAATCGGTTTCCTCAAACGGTTTGAGTTGATTGGGTTTTACAGTACTCAGTTGGTTCTCTTCATTTGTTGGGTTTTACTGTGCTCAAATTGCTTCGTTTACTCAAATGGATTAAATTCACAGTACTCATTAGGATTAGTTTTTAACTTAAATGGTTTGTTGCAATCAGTTTCCTCAGTTTGAGTTGCCTTCACTTTTTGGGTTTTACAGAGTATGATTGTATTAAATGATATTTAATTACAATAAAAATGTATTTGTTTAACTTTCACCAAACGAAATACGGTAGAAAATGACGTTATATGTTGTTTGTAGGTATAATTTATTTCTAGATATTTATTGGGGGCCCACAGATTTCCTGGAACCCTAAGCGGCCGCTTATCTCGCTTATTGGTTAAATCCACCCATGCTTAGCAATTTCTGAGTCAAAATTAGTTCTGCACTACGTTAATAAAACTATAGTTGAAATCACAATTATTAGCCCTTCTTTGATTTTAATATATATTTCATAAACAATGATTAACAGAGCATGGAATTTTACACAGCATTTCCTATAATTTTTTTAAATTAAAGTCTTATTTGTTTTATTTTGACTAGAATAAAAGCAGTTTTTAATTATTTTTAAAACCAATTAATAATATTTCTGTTTTCAACTGTGCACTATATTGAATTTGCAATCTAAAAAATGCATTAATAAAATGAACACCTATTATTTGATGTGAACGGTCTAATGTTAAAACGGTTTGCCACACACTCCCCCTTTAGTTGTTCCTGCCTGTCAAAGAAGCCAGTCAACTTTCGGGGACGTGGCTGAAGACATCGCTCATTTCAGCACTAAGTTGGGCGGACAGCATCTCTCTCGTTCTCTCTCTTGATCTCTTCACACTCGCTGAAACTTTTTAATTCCTTTCATCTCTTTTGCTTTCTAATCACCAAACCGAAATATGGATCATACTTTCTCCGAGGATACCGCAGTCTACGAGAACTTCACAGAGGACTGGACGTCAGATGGAGGGGAAACCGTGCATTTTATCATTCAATGCGTTATCCCGTCGGTCTACATTCTTATCATCACGGTTGGTTTACTGGGAAACATCACTCTTGTGAAAATATTTATCACTACAAGCGCGATGCGAAGTGTGCCAAACATTTTCATCTCCAGCTTGGCTGTGGGGGATCTTTTGCTTTTAGTCACTTGTGTGCCAGTGGACGCGTTCAGGTATTTCTACGAGGAGTGGATCTTTGGAACGGTGGCTTGTAAGATGATCCCGGTGATCCAGCTCACCTCGGTCGGAGTCTCCGTGTTCACTCTCACGGCACTGAGCGCGGACAGGTGAGCGAGAAAATCATGAATGAACTGCAATCAGTCACATTCACTACCGCACACTCAGAAATTAAGCGTGTGAAAGGGAACAGCAGTAGTGCCACTGAAAAACTCCTTTTTGGTTATTTGTGGTATTAATGGTGTAACAAACGAGAGAAAATATTTATTCAAGAAAGAGTTCAGATGCAAAAACGTCTAAGTGCTGTCTGACATTTTCTTCTGAAATTAGCTTTTCAGAAGAACATCCTCCCATATTTATATTCAGTTATTTCACTTTAAATGCAAAGAAAACAACATATTGTTTGCATAAACACGAAATTACTATTCATACACACAAGTAAAATGATAATTTTAGAAAATATAAAAATGTTACATAGAGGAAATGTTACTTACTTTTGCATCTAAACTCTTCATTTATATATATATATATATATATATATATATATATATATATATATATATATATATATATATATATATATATATATGTATGTGTGGGTGTTTCCCAGTACTGGGTTGTGGCTTGAAGGGCATCCTCTGCGCAAAACATATGCTGGATAAGTTAGCAGTTCATTCCACAGTGGCGACCCCTGATTCATAAAGGTACTAAGCTGAAAAGAAAATGAATGAATGAATGAATGAATAAAAGAGTTCAGATTCAAAAACAGCGCTGTCTGAAATTTTGTTCTGAATTGAGCCTTTTTAGAAGAACAGCCTCCCATATTTATATTCAGTTATTTCACTATAAATGCAACGAAAAAACATTGCATGCGTGAACATGAAATTACTCATCATACAAACAAGACCCTCAGAAAACGCAAATTTTAGTAAGTAAAAAAATGTTACTTACACTGTAAAAAAATCTGTAATTTTATGGGGTTTTTTTCTGCCGTTAAATAATTTACTGTAAAATAAGGGACGTTAAATTACAGACATTTTCTTTTCATTTTCATTTACTTTTTATTTTTACTTTTTTTTTTTTTTTACCTTTTTTTATTTATTTATTTATTTTTTATTTTACGGTTTGTGGCTGGAAGGGCATCCATTGCATAAAACATATGGTGAATAAGTTGGCGGTTCATTCTGCTGTGGCGACCCCTGAAAAAATAAAGAGACTAAGCTGAAGAAAAATTAATGAATGAAGATCCTGTTAACTATTTGCAAGACACAAAAGTGTATGAGTGTTTCCCAGTACTGGGTTGTGGCTGGAAGGGCATGTGCTGCGTAAAACATAGAAAAGTTGACGGTTCATTCCACTGTGGCAACCTCTGATAAATAAAGGAACTAAGCCAAATGAAATGAATGAATGAGTGAAGGAAGATCCTGATAATGACATGCAAGACACAAAGGCATGTCCCCATAAACCACCTCAACATTTTCATGTCAATTCACTGATTTGGGTCCTAACGTCTTTCGGATGAGACGTTAAACCGAGGTCCTGACTCTCTGTGATCATTAAAAATCCCATGGCACTTCTTGTAAAAAGAGTAGGGGTATAACCCCGGTGTCCTGGCCAAATTCCCTCCATTAGCCCTTACCGGTCATGGCCTCCCAATCATCCCTATCCACCGAATTGGTTGTATCACTGTCTCTCCACTCCACCAATAGCTGGTGTGTAGCGAGCACACTGATGCCGTTGTCCTGTGGCTGCCGTCGCACCATACAAGTGGATGCTGCATACTGGTGGTGGTGTGGAGAGACCTTCCTCATGATTGTGAAGCGCTTTGGATGTCAGGCCATACACAATAAATGCGCTATATAAATACACATTACTTACTTACTAGTAAACCACATGAACCAGTACACACACAGACACTCTCACACGTACACCTCATGATGTACCTGTAGCTAAGAGCGAATGCAAATCTCTTTGATTTACAGAGGAATTAATCATGATGCTGTAGATATTATACAGTTATTGGCAAACAGCCTGAAGGGGTTGAGCATCACATTTGAGTCATAGCTCAGATATATCTCTCAATAGCACAAACGCAGCTCATTTCTCTGACATTACACGGAGTGATGGGGTTAGGTGAGCAAAGACTTGGGCAGATAATGAAAGATTTATCAGCCAGTTTGTTTTTTATACATTCTGTACACATAAAAATAGTTTTGAAGGCTGAAAGTCAGACCACTGAAATTATTATTCAGATTTACTCTCACCGCAGTGAATTTTATGAGTGAAATGCAGCATTTTGGACCAAGGCAAATTGGACCAAGGCTGCAGTAAATAACAGAGGCATCATTATAGAGCATAAGAAAAAAGTTCATTCAGGCAAATCACTGCCCAGCATAAAGGAGTACACCCCTCACATATATCTCATTTATATTAATATTTTGTATAGGATGCTAATAATATATTAGTTTATATCCATTTTATTAATCAGTACCAAAGCGCCTTCTGGAACTAATCTAACGAAAACAAAATATATACGAAACGAAATAACTTAAAAGCCTTCCATTTTACTGCTTTTACAAAATGTAAAATAAGTCTTTGGTGTCTCCAGAATGTGTCTGTAAAGTTTCAGCTCAAAATATCCATCAGACCATTTATTATATCCTGCTGAAAAAATACATTTTGGGGTAAAAGGAAATTATAGATGTTTTTTGTAGCTTGTTCCTTTAAATGCAAATGAGCTGGTTCTCCCAGCCCACTGTTCCTACATGCATGTCTGCTTCCCCTGCCTTATGTCAGATCAGTATTGTCGCAAGATTAACTGGTGCTCTAGGCCAAAGACGATTGTGCCGCACTCATGGTGTTCATGCCGCCCTTTTGTGGATAAAAGTGAAGAGTAGAAGGGGGGGGGGGGGGGGGGGGGGGGGGTTGTGGGAGGCGGGGTTTGGGTAGGTGGTCAGAGGGGGGGGAGTGTTTCCATGCCACCACTAGCAAGATGCCGCCCTGATCGGCCATATTGCCCATGCCTAAATTCGCCACTGTGTCAGATAAACAGCAGTCAGTGACAGAGACAGACACGGATGAAGCAGAGATATTTGATGTATTTGTGGTGGTTTATTTAAGCTCTTCTGCAACAATGAGTTGCATACACATGCAGTTATACACACACACACACACACACACACACACATTTAACTTTGCACTGTTTTCGCAAAACTTATTACAATAGAGACATGTTAATTAGCACCTGTCAATCAATTTGGTGGGTGGGTAAAACGTTGTGGTGGGTTTTGGATCCTATTTAACATCAGGAAATAAAAAAAAAGAGAGAGAGGCTTGTGTTTCTATCAGTCCGATATGACTGTTGTGTGGACACTTTAATTACACATAGTTCTGTCCAAATAGCTCCCAAAAGCTGATTTTGAATAATAGGTGCTCTTTAAAGGGATAGTTCATCCAAAAATAACATTTCAACCTCAAGTGGTTATAAATTATTCTTTCACCTGTTAAATACATCCATGCAATAATTTTCCTTTGGTTAATCCCTTATTTATCAGAGGTCACCACAGTGGAATGAACCGCCAACTATTTCATGCAGTGGATGCCAATTCAGCCACAACCCCATACTGCGGAACATCCATAAACTCTCGCATTCACACACACTCATACACTACGGCCAAGTTTAGTTCATCCAGTTCACTTACAGCGCAATATTTTTGGACTGTGGGGGAAACTGGAGCACCCGAAGGAAACCCACACGAACACGGGGAGAACATGCTAACTCCACACAGAAATGACAACTGGCCAAGCAGGGACTCGAACCAGCAACCTTCTTGCTGTGGGGTGACAGCTAACCACCCCTGTTTAATATAAAAGAAGATATTTTGAAGAAAGTTGAAAGCTGAAATAACTTCCATAGTCGGAAAAAAGTCAATGGTTACAGGTTTGCAACATTTTCCAAATGATCTTTTTTTGTATTTATCAGAAGAAAGAATGTCGTAAAGGTTTGAAACAAGTATTGGGTTGAAGGATTAGGATAGCAAATTATTTTTGGGTCAACATTTCCTTTTTAAGGACAGGGTCCAAAACTTAGTAGATACATATTTTGTAATATATTGTTCAAATTAATAATTGTAATTGTACACGTAATTATGAAATAAAAGGTTAATAAAGAGGGAAAATCTAGAGAAACATAAAAAAAAATTAAAATATACAATTTTGTTGACATTTTTAATTTAGAATTTAAATGTATTATCTTTAAGATGTTAGGTGACCACACTCTTATTTCAATGAACACACACACACACGCACGCACGCACGCACGCACGCACGCACGCACACACGCACACACACACACACACATAAAGATTGTAATTCCCAATTATTTCATTTCCATAAAACCCCAACTGAAAAGTAGGAGTATAAGCAGAATGTACAGATTACAGTGCTTTAAATCTTAAATAATGATGAAAGGTGCAAAACAAATGGATCAAAACAAATGCAAGCGCAGGTTGCCAGATTGAGGACCATCAGGAGCAAACCTAAAGGCTGATTTAAATTGTGTTCTAAATAAAAGCAACGGCACATGATAGAAGGAATATTTTCCATATTAAAAGCAGTTTTTGTTCTAACTAACACCTCAAATTGATATAGAAACGGCTTTTATTTCTTGCAACTGAACAACAGAAAACTGACAATGATCACCTCAGGTACACCTCATGTGCTTTATTCAGTGCTTAATGCAAACAATGTGAGTTTGAATGCTATTTTACATGACATTTATTGCCATACTACTGAAACAGCAGCAGATCTTGAAAATAAAATTAACCGTTTTAAATTGAACTTTAGACTGAAAACCAACATATATGAGTGATTCAGCATGCACATTTAAAAATGTTAAAGAGGTTTAATATGTATAAATTAGATTATAAACCTTACCATTTCTTGAGTGAGTGCACATGCTGTGCTTCTGATTGGCTGTATTTAAATTTCGTCAGCCAAATTCTTATCACTCCAAATCTCATCACGTAAAGTGTTGTTTGGACACAGAGTTACAATGTAACCTGCTCACCTAATGTTTACGCTCGTAATATTTATATTATTTGCTAATTAATAACCTCATGTGGAACTCTGAATCTGCGTCTCATTTCGGAGGCTGCTACTGTCCACCGGAGGCCGCATTTCAGTCACGGACGCATGCTTTCAGAGACTTTCTGAATGATGAATGAAATACGTGGTTTTCCACCAAGGCAACTCGGGTGGTGAAATATATTTGGCTAAAGTGGCATTGGGCGGGTTAAAAGAACCAAAACAAAGCCGTTACAGCATGTAACAAACATTTTCAAAGCAGAATATCTGACTTCAGCATTGTTTTTCAGATAAACAAAAATGTCCACTTAGCATGTTTCTTAAATATCTGCAGACTTATTATGGTATTTTTATGCTTTAGAAGAGGCAAAAACTGACATACGGCACCTTTAACAGCTATTTTCTCATTAAAAACAAGCTACATTCAATCGACATGACTGCAAGCCTGTGAAAGAGTATTAAAAATGTATCCAAGTATCTGTGGTGAAGATGAACAATCCCCTCTTCCCTTCACATACTCTATCTTATCCCTCACTGTCGTCTCAGTGCTTCAGGGCCCCGGCTAAAGGTGATGACCTTTCCTAGCCCGATTTGTTGCTCTGTCTGTTTGTTGTTTGGAGCACCTGAAAGTTCATTTGTGTCACTCTGATTATGCCACCACCCTGGGGTCCGAGCAGTTCCCATTTATTGCTATCGATCTGTAGCGCTAACAGTTCCCATTCCCCAAAACCACAATCGCAATGCAAAATGTAGTCAATTGTTCAGCCACTTGCCATAATGAATCTCCTGGCCGGAGGTGTTAAGTCTAAAATTATAGATCTGAGTGTTTTGGCTAGGAGATTATTTGCATAATCATCATCACACAGACAATTGTTATGAAGACTTAATCTGATTAGGACTGACTCAACATTCACAGTCATGCGTGAAATACAGTCAAGTTCATTTGCATGTTAGTCATCCGTACTGTATTTTCGACTTACTCTTGTTTACTCATGGAGAAATCAAGCTGTGATTGCTGCACTGCCCGGCTAACCCACGCCTCAGGCAGGCCGGTCTGTTTTCATTGGGAAAAAGAAAGCAAGCCCGGGGCGGTGAAACCTGGTGGAGGAGAGAAGTCGGGGTGAGGAGGCTGTCATATAACATTTCCATTTACCTTAGAGATGACGCCAGCAGAATGTCTGAAGGACAGTGTCAGATAGATCAGACTGCACCAGTTTGTCAATAGCAGAAAATAGACAATTTTCTTGGAACAAAAGCAAGCAATTTTTTCCAACCATGAATTTGCTCGATTGGGTTTTTGAGTATTCTGTTTGTAGGTTTTTGCAGCTCCTGCGGAATATCTGCTCAGGAAATATCAGATTTCCTACAGGAAAGCTTTTCTTTTAGGGGGAAAAAAACAGTAACCTAGAGATGAATCATTTATGACTTTGATCATGTAGTTTTAGACTTAGCACAGATGTTTCCCATCGGAAAGGATTTTAGGTTTAAGAGGAGTAGGAAATGTTGTATTACGATATCTTGTAGTGTATCTGTAATCTTTTATTTGGAATGATTGAATGAGACTGGCAGAGTTAATGAAATATTAAGAGGAAAAATCAACTGAATTTGTGAAATATGCAGTGTTAAAAACTGAATATTAAATAAACTGCTTATAAGGTCTTTCAAACTGTCTCAGAATTTTGTGATATTATTTCTAAATGCCCCAATATTTGTTTATTGAATGATGATTATGATCTTAACTTAAACATTTACCAACGTAGGATATTTCATACACTAACTGCAGCCAAATTTGGCATGAACCCACATTCCCAAAAATAGCTTTTAAAATAGCTAACTAAAAACATTGCATTGTTACAATGTTCTACAGCAAGAATTAACAGAGCTAAACCCCAAACAATCAAAGTACGTTCTGAATTTTGAACTCATTCATTTTCTTTTCGGCTTAGTCCCTTTATTAATCAGGGGTTCCCACGGCGAATGAACCTCCAACTTATCCAGGATATCTTTTACGCATTCACACAAGCATTCACACACATACACTATGGCCAATTTAGCTTATCCTCTTCACCTAAAGCGGATGTCTTTGGACTGTGGTGAGAACATGCAAACTCCACACAGAAATGCCAACTGACCCAGCCGGGACTTGAACCAGCAACCTTCTTGCTGTGAGGCAATTGTGCAAGCCACTGTGCCACCGTGGCGTCCTTAAAAATAACTAGATAGACTAAAGTGTATTCGTTAATTCATTTTTCTCCACAGCAGAATGAATCGCCAAATTATCCAGCATATGTTTTACACAGCGGATGCCCTTCCAGCTGCAACCCAGTAGTGGGAAACATCCATACACACTCATTCAGACACTATGGCCAATTTAGTTTGTTCAATTCACCTATTGCGCATGTCTTTGGACTGTGGGGGAAACCGGAGCACCCGGAGGAATCTCATGCAGACAAACACGGGGAGAACAAGCAAACTCCTCACAGAAATGCAACTGACCCAGCCGGTGCTCAAACCAGCGACCTTCTTTCTGTGAGGCGACAGTGCTAACCACTGAGCCACCGTGTCGCCCTAAACTAAAGTGTAATGAAAGATAGTATTATATTAGAGGTGTATAAAGGTCACTTCTCACCCCAAAGTTTTTTCTTTTCCTGTTTATTGTTATTTATTTAACTTTGTATGTATTTTTCCTTTAATGCAAACCCTGACCTGTATAGTTGTGGCTAGCTGTATACAGTATGCTGGCTTTGTTCTCATTCATTCATTCATTCATTCATTCATTTTCTTTTCCACTTAGTCCCTTTATTAATCTGGGGTCGCCACAGCGGAATGAACCGCCGACTTATCCAGCATATGTTTTATGCAGCGGATGCCCTTCCAGCTGCAACCCATCATTCGGAAACATCCAAACACACTCATTCACACATGGACAATTTAGCTTACCTAATTCACCTATAGCACACGTCTTTGGACTTGTGGGGGAAACCGGAGCACCCGGAGGAAACCCACGCGAACACAGGGAGAACATGCAAACTCCACACAGAAACGCCAAATGACTCAGCCGGGGCTCGAACCAGCGACCTTTCTTGCTGTGAGGCGACTGCGCTACCCACTGCGTCACCTCTGGCTTTGTTCTGTAATACATAAACAATCACAAAAAAAAATTAAATAAAATAAACTGCTTTTATTTTTAAAAAAAAAAATAAGAGAAGAAAATTAGTTGATAATCTTTATGGCTTGACACTGACTATTGAAAAATATGTCACAAGATTTGAACAAAGTGTTATGTTTTAAAAATAAATATTACAAATAATTACCTAAAGTTAATCAGGTAATTACTGCATTAAAGCAACATTAAATAATAATAACCCGTGGCCCGTAGCCAGCCTGGTGAAAAGGGGTGAAAGCAGTGGTTCTTTTTTTCTCAAAAAGTGGACCTTTTTGCAGTTAACCACCCCATTTTCTAATTAATTATGAGAATTAAATACTGCTATTTAATGACATTATGCACAATTTTTCGCTGGATTTGCTTGTCGGATGGTGATCATAACCACATGTTCTTTAAACCAAAAATATTTCCTAAAGGTTTAGAATAAAGAAATATGGAAAAAAAATTAATATGAATTTATTACATCATATATCATTAGAAACTAGATATTAAAGTTTGAGGACAAACTTTATGGTGGCTTGAAAAGCCGAGTCTGAATTAGCATGTTACTAGCATGAATTAGCAAGTAACTAGCATGATTCTAACATAAATAAGCATGTAACTAGCATGATTCTAGCATGAATTAGCATGTTACTAGCATGTTTCTAGCATGAATTAGCATGATTCTAGCATGAATTAGCATGTTACTAGCATGTTTCTAGCATGAGTTAGCATGTTACTAGCATGTTTCTAGCATGAATTAGCATGTTACTAGCATGATTCTAGCATGAATTAGCATGTTACTAGCATGTTACTAGCATGTTATTAGCATGATTCTAGCATGAATTAGCATGTTTCTAGCATGAATTAGCATGTTATTAGCATGATTCTAGCATGAATTAGCATGTTACTAGCATGATTCTAGCATGAATTAGCATGTTACTAGCATGATTCTAGCATGAATTAGCATGTTACTAGCATGTTTCTAGCACGAATTACCATGTTACTAGCATGTTTCTAGCATGATTTAGCATGTTATTAGCATGATTCTAGCATGAATTAGCATGTTTCTAGCATGAGTTAGCATGTTATTAGCATGATTCTAGCATGAATTAGCATGTTACTAGCATGATTCTAGCATGAATTAGCATGTTTCTAGCATGAATTAGCCTGTTACTAGCATGATTCTAGCATGAATTAGCATGTTACTAGCATGATTCTAGCATGAATTAGCATGTTATTAGCATGATTCTAGCATGAATTAGCATGTTACTAGCATGATTCTAGCATGAATTAGCATGTTATTAGCATGATTCTAGCATGAATTAGCATGTTTCTAGCATGAATTAGCATGTTATTAGCATGATTCTAGCATGAATTAGCATGTTACTAGCATGATTCTAGCATGAATTAGCATGTTACTAGCATGTTTCTAGCATGAATTAGCATGTTACTAGCATGATTCTAGCATGAATTAGCATGTTACTAGCATGATTCTAGCATGAATTAGCATTTTACTAGCATGATTCTAGCATGAATTAGCATGTTACTAGCATGATTCTAGCATGGATTAGCATGTTACTAGCATGTTTCTAGCATGAATTAGCATGTTACTAGCATGTTTCTAGCATGAATTAGCATGTTACTAGCATGATTCTAGCATGAATTAGCATGTTACTAACATGATTCTAGCATAAATTAACATTTTACTAGCATAATTCTAGCATGAATTAGCATGTTACTAGCATGATTCTAGCATGGATTAGCATGTTACTAGCATGAATTAGCATGTTACTAGCATGTTTCTAGCATTAATTAGCATGTTACTAGCATGATTCTAGCATGAATTAGCATGTTACTAGCATGTTTCTAGCATGAATTAGCATGTTACTAGCATGATACTAGCATGAATTAGCATGTTACTAGCATGATTCTAGCATGAATTAGCATGGCATGTTATTAGCATGATTCTAGCATAAATTAGCATGTTACTAGCATGATTCTAGCATGTTACAAGCATGTTTCTAGCATGAATTAGCATGTTATTAGCATGTTTCTAGCATGAATTAGCATGTTGTTAGCATGATTCTAGCATGAATTAGCATGTTTCTAGCATGAATTAGCATGTAACTAGCATGATTCTAGCATTAATTAGCATGTAACTAGCATGTTACTAGCATGATTCTAGCATGAGTCAGCTTGTTTCTAGCATGAATTAGCATGTAGTTAGCATGATTCTAGCATGAATTAGCATGTTACTAGCATGACTAGCATGTCACTATCGTGTTGCTAGCACCTTTCTAGCAAGATTAGCATGTCAGTAGGAAGTTTAAACTGTTAGCATGTGTTAGAAAAGCTAGTCACAGTCTCTGGGACAGTTGCTAGGGTGCTGAAATTGGTTGCTAGGGAGTGGCTAGTAAGTTTAAAGGTAATCAGTGATTGGCTGCTGGCTAGACTGAGTTGAATGAGGCCAGACTCTAGTCTGTAGGACAGTCTGATGCAGAGTTATGAGCTTACAAAGGTTGATCCAATGTTAAGTAAATGGGAGTCTTTTACAATGGAAGTCTATGGGACAGTTGCTAGGGTGCTGTAAGTGGTTGCTAGGGAGTGGCTAGTAAGTTAAAAAGTCATCAGTTATTGGCTGCTGGCTAGACTGAGTTAAATGAGTCCAGTTAGAAGTCTGTAGGACAGTCTGATGCAGAGTTATGAGCTCACAAAGTTTGACCCAATGTTAAGTCAATGGGACTTTTGGGTTTTTTCTGGGTCGTTTTTCGGAAAACCCAAGGTCGGATCAGTTAGAAAAGATATAGCAACCCGAGTCAGACCAGTTTGAAGGTTTGACGAAAGTTTGAAGTATGTAGCTTGAAAGGCCTAGGAGGAGATACACTTAGAAATTAGTCTCAGAAGAATAAGAAGAAGAAGAAGAAGAAGAAGAAGAAGAAGAAGAAGAAGAAGAAGAAGAAGAAGAAGAAGAAGAAGTTTAAGATAGATAACAGTATGCTGGCTTTTCAAGCCACCATAAATATAGCAATCTGTTAAAGTTTTAAATTAAAAACTGTAGTCTATAGTCATTTTTTAGGCAAATAGCAAACTGACTTGTACATTCAAGTTTCCTCAGTCAGAATGTGGCTCTTTGAATAATAAAAAACTAAACCTAATAAGAATGTAGAGATTCATAACTTTTCAAGCTTCGCATGTAAAAAAGCCCATTTGAAAATTCATGGATAACAACAATACATGGGCCACTTTTTTCTTTCAAGAATAAGGTCAAAGATTTAGAATAAAAACTAAGTAAATTAAAATGTTTTCTCTACAACAACAGCAGGTCAGTAGTGAAAGACGGCCACTTAAGTCAGTTTGTATGTTTTCTTGCACAACTGGATATTGGACTCATGAAAAAGAGGTGTTTGCATTAGCCAAAACTGATTAGCTGAAGTCACACTGAAGCGACACCCAACAGAGGATTCACCTTGGTCTTAAAGACTTTTTTCGATGGGTTTTTTGACTATTTATGATGACATAGCAGTCAAAATGGAACAAATGAGCTCATGTATGGGACAAACTTTGTTCCTCAGAAAAGGGTGGGTCTTTCGAACCACCCAAATTCCTTAGGGTACAAAAGTGTACCCTAAAGGTACTAATGTCCACTTTTTTGTACCATACAGGTGGTCATTAGCACTTTTAGGGGTTGCTTTTGTACCTTTCTCACCTTTGTACCTTTACTATACTGGGTAGCTAACTGTAAGGTACACATTTGTACTTTTTATGTATTAAATATATACCTTTAAGAACCTGTAAGAAACAAAACTGTACTTTTTAAAACTGTACTTTTTATTTCTGAGAGTGTAACTACAGCCAGCTGTCTTTTCTTTCCTCTCTCACAAAAAAATAAAATTAAATAAACACATCAGTAATAATAATCCACCACCATTGTGCAGGCATATTGCGGAGAGGAGACAAAGTGATGAAGCCAATTATGATATGGGGATGGTTAGGAGGCCATGATAGACAGGACAATGGGCAAATTAGGCCAGAATGCTTGGGTTAAACCTCTACTCTTTTTCAAATGACATCCTGGGATTATATAATATTAATAATAAAAAAAAAAAAATAAATAATAATAAAAATAATAACAAATTAAATTAAATTAAATTAAATTAAATTAAATTAAATTAAATTAAATTAAATTAAATTAAATTAAATTAAATTAAATTAAATTAAATTAGCTTTATACATATTTAACCTGTGTAAAATGTATTAGGATGTATCCCTGCATGGCAAAATATAGCTGTAGTTTTATTAACATGCAACAGTTGTGCAGTGAAGCTGAATAAAAATGGAGATGTTGCAGATGAAACGCCTAATCTCGAAACTGTTGTTTCATTAATAACAAATCTAGTATAAACAACCAAGCATCCCGGTGTGAACAATCCATAAACCTCAGTCAGCGCAGAATCAAATCTGACTTCAGATAAGAACCCACAGCGTTTTCCCCCCAAAGCGATGATAAATTGATGATAAACAAGGCAATTTTCTCTTTCATCCATCCTCACTTCGGATGAAAGGCATTGCAATCTGTGCGCTGATAATTCTTCACATGTGTTTCTCTTAGACACAAAGCTATTGTGAATCCCATGGACATCCAGTCCTCCAGCGCGGTGTTCTGGACCTGCTTGAAGGCTATCACTATATGGGTGGTTTCGGTGCTGCTGGCAATCCCTGAGGCGGTTTTCTCACAGGTGGTTCATATGCCAGACAAGAACACTACATTTACCGCCTGCGTGCCATATCCGCTGTCCAACGAGATGCATCCTAAGATTCACTCCATTATGATATTCCTGGTCTACTTCCTCATCCCTCTGAGCATTATATCTGTTTACTACTACCACATCGCCAGGACACTTATCAAGAGTGCTCACGATATGCCAGGTGAGATTAGTGAGCACTCAAAAAGACAGGTAAGAGCTTCCAGGGGATGAGCGTAAAGCTTATACTGCATGCATGAATGCCAATCTTCTGTGTTTGTCAAAACAAATTCTTCACGGGCTGTTGTGTATTTTCCTTCTATCATGGGAGGGATCACGATATCCACTTCTATTCTACGCTGCATGATGCTGTATGTCAATTGTGGGAGTAGCTTCTGTTAAACTGTAAAAGATGTGTGTTATTTGAGTGTAACAAGCATTTAAAAAAAACTAGGTGCAATGAAGTGACAAATTGCTTTCAGTATATCATGAATAACCCCGAAAATCTTGATTATTACTGCAGCCATATACACTGAAAAAAAAAATTCACATTTTTTTTAAGATAACTGGTTCCAAACAATTTATATGTGCTGAATTTTAACAAACAAATTACATTTAGAAATGGTCGACTTAAATTGTTAGCCTTTCCTGCTAAATGTAAATAATTTTTCATATGTTTTCTGTGAAGTTTAACAGTGCAAGGACATTTTCAAGGACAAGTATTTCATAAAATAGATTTTTCTTTTAGAGAAAATAAAATACTTTAAGTTATTACAGGTAATATTATTATAAGTTAATGTATATAATAAGTTAAAATATTAGCCCCTCCTAAGAAATCTATATATTTTTTCTGTTGGCAACAGAACAAGTTTAGGTTCAAGTGTGAACAAAACAAGCAGTACGGACATAATAAACAAAACAGCAATAGGCAAAAATGTAAAAGATAGCATAAAAGATGTAAAATAGATTATACAAAAAAAAAAAAGTTTGGATTCAATGCCTAAAACAAGAAAGTAATTGACCCTTAAAATAATTCTGCCTAGTTTAAAGACACAATTGACCAAACTAAACAGGACAGAACTATAGTCTATTGACTTGCCTATTTAGCTTAACTTTCCTAGTATACCAAATTAACCTAGTTGGGCTTATTTGCACATTAATCTTAATACTAGTTTCTTGCAGAATAAATACTAAAATATTGGTATCATGGCAAAGACAAACATTTTTATTAGTAAACAAATGTGTTGAAACATTAAATGACACTTAGGGAATCTAAAAAAAAAAAAAATATATATATATATATATATATATATATATATATATATATATATATATATATATATATATATATATATATATATATATATCTTATAGATAATAATTTTGACTGCAACTGTGTGAATAAATTATGTAACATACCTGACAAACGTCTTGTCATCAATCCCAGTTGTGGACAGAGGCATGGAGACTTGGGCTACATTAAAGTACATTAAACCAGGATATCATTCAGCAAATAAAAAGCATACATCATATTTCTAATATTGTTACAAACAATGAAATAATCTGCAGGGAAAAGAGCTCTTGCAATAGATACAATTGTTGGACAAAAGATAACGTTCTCTCTTACATCATTCAGTCAAAATAATGCATTTGAATTTTGTTGTTAGGCAACATTATGACATTAAAATATTTGTTTCAGCATTTTAATGGAAACTTATAAAGTTCCTCCCATAAGCTCAAACTTAGTCTCATTAAAGGTGGATAATTGGGAAGATTAAGGAGCTGTTAACGTTAATGGTTTTGAATGGACACAATTGTACACTTTGGCTTTGGTTTCCAGCTGATGTTTGTTCTGTGTATGGTGAGCAATTGTACTGAGTGCAGATTTTGGAGACAGCCTGTCTGTCTATTTATCCTGTAAAAACCAATTAGTTAAAATAGTGAGGAAACCCATTGCCTTAAAAGCAACAACAATACTTTAAAAAGTGAGTAAATCTTTTACTGTTCAGTTAACTTAACTTAATTTTTATAATTATGCAGTTTATTTACTTAATATTTCTAAGGCAGCAGGTTTATTCATGGCGTTATGGTGGCTCAGTAGCTAGCATGTTTGAATGAAAGTGTATGGGTGTTTCTTAATACTGGGTTGCGGCTGGAAGGGCATCCGCTGTGTAAAACATTAGCCAGAATAGTTGGCGGTTCATTTTGTTGTGTGTAAAATAAATGAATGAATGAGGTTTACTCACTTTAAAGTCAGATAATTGCTTTTTACAATGTAAAGCATTGAATAAAAGGGGTAGTTCATGCAAAAATAAAAATTTACACCTCATACACTCAAATTGTTTTATAATACTAATGATAATTCTTTATATAGCACTTTTCTGGGTACTGAAAGCTCTTTACACAATTTTTGGGGGGAATCTCCTCATCCATCCACCACCATTCTAAACTTTTATGTATTTCTTTTTTTCACAAAACAAGATATTCTGAAGTATGTTGTAAACAAGTTTCCATTGACTTCCATAGCACAGGAACAATAAATAATAATATGGAAGTTGATGGCTGCTACTTTTCAACATTCTTCAAAATATTTTAATTTGTGTTTAAAACAAAAGAAACTCAAACCAATTGAGGGTGAGCAAATCATGGCTGAATTTGACATTTTTGGGTGAACCTACCCCTTTAATGTGAATGTAGGCTATGAAATACCACAGGAAGTATTATATTGTAATCTTTTCATGATTTCACTGAAACTCAGGAACTGAAGATAAGCCTTCATACTTCAGTTCAGAATGGAACCCTAACTCATCATTTACTATTAAATTTCAATTAGCAGTAACAGCTGTTCTAAATGTTATAGCCCCTTAACACTGATCTACGACCAGAATCTTTCTCAGAGAGCCAAACCATAAACATTTTAAGAGAAAGCATCAAATGAGCCTCTGCTGAACTGAGGGACACCCTTCATAAAATGCCCCCTTGACAGTTTTTTAGAGACAGGGCACTTAATCTTTCACTAGGCTGTGAATCATCAGTTAACCATTGTGCCAGGGGTCCTTAAGGAAGACAGATATTCTTGTTAATATTCTCTTTTAGCAGCTGTTTCAAGGCAGCAAACATCCTCTGCTCCCTCTTGCCCTTGATAACACAGTATATCATCCTGGGTGAAGATTACAGCAGGTCTTATCTCTCTTGGTTATGAGTAATTATGCATTTTATGAGACAAAATAACATGGTTTTGCTCATCCATCTTTCATTCCTTTCTCTGAACGGTATTAGGATTACATCTT
The DNA here is from genome assembly GCF_903798145.1 of Danio aesculapii. Lineage (NCBI taxonomy): Eukaryota > Metazoa > Chordata > Actinopteri > Cypriniformes > Danionidae > Danio > Danio aesculapii. The sequence goes on along the minus strand of NC_079454.1, from coordinate 38,220,137 downwards.
TTGAATTGCACTGTACATATGTGTGATTGAAATTATTTTTTATCGAAAGTGCAACATCTCAGGATCCGACTGATTAAAAATAAAAGGAAACACATTTCAGTAATTACTCACCCTCACGTCATCCCAACCTTTTTTTTTTGGAGAATACATAAGATACATTTAAAGCAAATACTAACAGTCACAAGTTCATATTTTTACATGATTTGTAAATAAGTCTCTTATGCATCTTTGTCATTTAAATATATTAATATATATTTATATATATTTTTATAATTATATGCTCTGAATGATATTCAAATTAGAAATTTTTAAATCATCAACATTAAAGGACTAATGAATATTTTACTCAAAATACATACCTATTAATGTCAAATCCAAAAAACTGAAAATAATTTGGAAGATGAATTTAAAACAGCAATATCGTGAACTGTTTTTACTATTTAAACTAAATACCTTCATTTAAAATATTTTTTTAAATGTTATTCATTACTGTGATGACGAAGCTGAATTTTTTTATTTGTGATTTCAGAAAACAAACTTCAAAAGTCCTAAGTAATGTAATAATATTTTATCATAAATCACGAGTAATACAATAATACTTTTATTTAACAACGATGCATACAATAGTTTTTGTGGATGATCTAAAGTCATTTATAACACTACAAAAATACAAAAATGACTGGCGGTTTAAAGAGATGGTACACCCCAAAAATGATACTGTCAAATCATTTACTCACCCTTCACTTGTGCAAAACCTATTTGAGTCATTGACTTCTATAGTAATTTTTTTTTTCTACTAAAGAACTAGTCGGTTGTTGATCGCGTTTGAAAGTGAAGGGGGTTTGGGGGTGGGGGGTGGTAGGGGAGTGGGTGTAGGAGCAGGCCCTTGGTAATGTCTCTGGGGGCCCCCTAAATGTATGGGCCATTAGAATTGTCATTAACACTACAAAATACTTATCATTATTTCTAATAGATGCTTTTTTTATATATAATAAAATGTTTTGACTGGTGGTTTAAAGGGATGGTACGCGTAAAAATGAAAATATTGTCAAATCATTTACACACCCTTCACTTGTCCAAACCATATTTGAGTTTCTTTCTTCTGTTGAGAACAAAAGAAGTTCTGAATCTGCTGGTTTTGGACCAACTGACTGTTCTAATCTTTTTTTTCTTACTATGGAAGCCAATGTGTGCCAACAACCAATATTTGTGTTTAACAGAAGAATGAAACTTATAAAGGTTTAAAACCACATGATAGAGAATAAATAGAGAGATTTAAGGTTCAATTTTGAATGAGCTATCCCTTTAAGCTGAAATTTAATGGTATGTAGTTTACATAACCACAATGTAGTTAAGTTTAAGTATTATGGATGCAAGGCCAGTATTTGGCAATGCCACATTGTAAAGAAATTCTAGTAATACAAATGCAGGTCATCCCTATATCAATAAAATCCTGTTTTTTTGTAGTTTATACATATACAAAATTTATAATTAAAAAAAGTAAAGCTGGTCCCCAAAACCAGTTTTAAGCATAATTTTTATTAAATGCCAAATAAATAAGATTTCTATTGTTGTATACTTTGTTAAGATATGACAATCTTAAGCAGAGATACAACATTTTAAATATTTGGAATCTGAGGATTAGAAACAAAAATACCGAGATAGTATTGGTATATTAACAGTACGACATTTCATCATGCCTTATTGATATTCTGATGATTTTTGGCAAATAATTTGACCAATAATTTTGACCAATACAATGTATTTTTGGTTCTTGCCAAAAATATACCCATGCAACATAAGACTTTGCAGTGCTCAGCATATATGAGTACACTCCATTTTGGAAATGAATATTTTTATCCATTTCTCAGTGAATATGGGTAATATATATTGGTGCATTTGAACAAAACAGATTTATTAAACAGATATATTTATTAAAATAATATTTTAGTCACAGAACAACTTTAAAATGGAAAGATAATACATTTAAATGACAAACTACAACATTTCAACAAAACTATACATATGTTTTGTTTGTCTTGGTTTTTGCTATTTTTTAAAATGCTATTAAATATTTTTCCCTAACATATAAAGTTGGCCTACTAATTTTTTAACCATTATTGTAAGTTATTTTGTTAGATTAGCTCCAGATTTGGCGTCAGTACTGACTAAACTAATGTATATGCACAAACTTAATATTGTTAATATAATAATAAGCAAAAAATATATTAAAAACTATATTAATTTAAATAAGAGATTTGTGAGTGGTGCAGTCATTTATCCTGAGCACTGTATATAAAAAAAGTCATGGTACAGGCTCACAAATGTAGTCTTTGAGACATATTTTTAAAGACATTTTAAGACTATTGTCATTTAAATAAGCAGCCAAAACATGTAAAAAAAATTAGTTTTTGTAAATATTACACTGAAGTTCACCTCTACAAGAACTAAACCTGATTCCAGCAACTGAAAACAACCAATTACCAAGTTCAAACTCATTCTAAAGAGCAATGTTATCCAACCCTGTTCCTGAAGGCACACCAATAGTACACATTATGAACCTCTCCCTAATCAAACAAACCTAAATCAACTAATCAGAACAGTAGAATAAACTCCAAAACCTAAAGTTAATGAATCAGATAAGGATGACATCCAAAATAAATACTGTTGGTGTGCCTCCAGAAACAGGGTTGGGAAACACTGCTAAAGAGTATGTGCTCCTGAACTTGCATGCATGTTATTGACTTTTTCCCTCAGCTAAAATGCACTTATTGATTTATTTTTTTTTTGCTCTATTCTCAGACGGAAACGAGGAAGCGTCTGGCCAAGATAGTTCTGGTATTCGTAGGCCTCTTTGCGCTGTGCTGGTTCCCCAACCACGTTCTCTACATGTACCGCTCATTCAACTATCGGCAGATCGACTCCTCGCTGTCACACCTCATCATCACACTTGTGGCGCGCGTGCTGAGCTTCTCCAGCTCCTGCGTCAACCCGTTTGCCTTGTATCTGCTGAGTGAGAGCTTCCGACGCCACTTCAACAACCAGCTGCTGTGTAGACAACGCAAATACCAAGAGCGCAACACTAGCTACCTCCAGAGCACCTCTGCCATCCGCATGACCTCCATCCGGAAGAGCACACCTGCCGTCGCCAACGGCCATGGCCAAAAACAAGGAGTCTGCATTTAGCATCTGTTCAGAAAAGGGTTGGTGACACACGTTTGGGTTGGTAACTGGAAAAAACCAAGCGCTTATTGAAGGGAACACAAAAGGATTACTGTTTGCTTTGATTACTGTAAATATTGCATGTGTGTTTCTTGTTTTTATTTTTTTTTCTCAACGGTCGCAGCATCGCTTGAGCTGAAGAATGAATTTAGCTTCCTCCCAAAACATTATGCTTATTGCAATCTGAAAAGGAATGGATATCCGGCCCTAATTTTATTTCTCATCAAGCAAAGCACAATTTCTGCTTGTTTAAAATATCAGATGTGCATAAAATATCGGACTGATATTGCATAATGTTTGCTTTTCAGCTCATATTTGCTTTATTATGCAGTCAAATGATGAAAATTCTACTTTAACTGATGGAAAGTGCACTTAATACAGGCAATGAATGTTTGGTAAAGACGTTTTGATTCCACGAGAGTATAATAGGCATACCATTTAAGTCATTTACATCGTATTCTATGTCTCAGACAAAGACGATATATTCACAGTATATTCAATCTAGGAGCTCTTTCCTGTGAATGTTAATGTCTATCGATGGAACAGACAGGTCTCATACTCAAGGGTAAACCATGGTGATTAGATTAATATATGCATAAACAGATTAGGATTCAATGTGAATATCATTTTCTCGTGCAAGTTCTTCTATAGCGTCCCACATATGGGTCATAAGAATGCCGATCTTCCAATAATATCCAGCTGCAGCCCCCCAGACCCACACACATTTCAGGCACACACAATTTAGGCAAACCATATATGGTTACGACGGATGTTAATGTTTTTAACATCTTCTCGGACATCGTTATTAATATATTTATATTTATATTTATATATATATATATATATATATATATATATATATATATATATATATATATATATATATATATATATATTGTTAATAAACAACAGTGTATACTATTTCACAAATATGGTGATCGAGACGGGCGAATGGGGAACATTGTTTCTGATCGCCATTCAATTTAATGGACTGAACAGTTTTTTATCAGTCATCATAGATGATCAGTCATTTTTTATCTGACAGAGTCAGTATAGCAGCTACTCGTTTGCTGGTCTTGCTGAAACATTTTTTCAGAGATATATAAACAATCTAAATTGGACAGGTTTAATTTATATAATGAATTCATTATAATGAAGGAAATAATAGCAAGTTAATATGTATAAGCTATAATACATCTTTTTGCGAATCTTTTTACATGTAATAAATGTATAACAATATATTAATATTTTACTCTAGCGATTGAATAGTATTTATTTGCTTAATTTTCTAATAACTTTTTCGATAATGATTCCAGCATTAAATAAGTAATATATTGTTTTTATATTGTTTTATAGTGTTTTTAAACCATAAAGTACTTGTTATTTGTGGTAATTATAGTTGCAACAAATATAGTAATACAAACAAATTAACTATATATATATATATATATATATATATATATATATATATATATATATATATATATATATAGGGGCTGCAGGGTGGCACAGTGGGTAGCATGTTTGCCTCACAGCAAGAAGGTCGCTGGTTTGAGCCCCGGCTGGGTCAGTTGGCGTTTCAGTGTGGAATATATATATTTGTATTACTAATAGTTGCTACAGTTCAGTAAAAGATAAAGTATTTCATCAGTTTATACAGTAACTATGTTAATTTTAATTTATTAACTATAGTAATTGATTTTAATGTGACACATTATTGTTTGTTTTTTATATTTGACTACAAAATGATTTTAACTAAGTATGACAACATTAAGATCCTGAATTAGTTTATTACACTTAATCCTACAATTAGATGGTCTATTATGTTTTCTATGCGTATGTGGATACGTGAATAAAGTATTTTAATTAATTATTTTTATTTACATAATTTGAGTTCCAAAACTGCGCAGATGTTAAAATGATTGTTACAATGTAATAATGAAATAGTGACTGAAATGGGAAACCCTAAACTGTTCACAGACTAATGAATGGCAATCATAGCATGGGCGGTCTCGATCGCCATATTTGTCGAATTCAGTAGGTGGCGATAATGCTCTAAAGCAGTTAGTCATCGTTAAACAAGAAAAAAATAGAAGAAAACTGATTTGTCATTAACAATGGCTGCTTCCGAAACCGCCTACTACTCAGTAGGTACTGCATTTGAATTTAAACGTACTACTCGGCCGTTACAAAAGTACGTTCTATACAGTACGTTCTATGAATTTGAGAAGTATGAATGGAATTCAGACGTACTACATCCACCATTTTGTCATGGTCATGTGACCTAGCTGCATCAGTTGCACCGCTTTACTCCCATTGATAAAATCTCTCACGGGGCATCATGGGATAGCATGGGATGCACACTTCAGAATCTCACCGGAAGTAGTAAGTCATCTGAGTACTTCTTACATGCTGATTTTCGAATTCTATGAATTCAGACATACTCGGCTCACATACTGACATACTGCGGTTTCGAACGCAGCCCATATATAGATATATATAGATCGTATGTGCTAGATTGTGCGTGTGCCTGAAACGTTTGTGGGTCTGCGGATCTGCAGCTATATCTCAGATCTTCGTGGCAAACTAATATCAATAATGTGTGCTGTGTTTTATTCTAAGAGACACCAGCATATATTAACACCACTGCTTTGCAGTAAATCCCTTTTCTCTCTGAAAAGTTTTGTATTCATATCTCATGGTTTGGATTAATCGTTTAAATTGTGAGGTGAAAATATTACCCTTTAATGTTGAGACTGTCATTAGGCATTATCAGGATGTTTTACGAAAGCCTTTCATAAGTTTCCAAACTGGCAAAAAACGAAAGTTCAAACATTAACTTTACATGACATTGTGAGATCATTAAGCTTTTTATTTAGTCAAAATGATAGAGTTTTGTTAAAATGTAATGCTTGCACTTTGAATTATTTTTCCTTCTCGCAATTTCATGTAGACCTCCAAGTACATATTGCATTGATCATCATAATATATTTTGGTCTCTCTTACTCAAGTCAAGTCACATTTCCATTAATTTTAATTAACTCTTCCTCAAAACAATGACATCCATTTTAATGGAAGTGTAGTTACTGATAACTAATTACAATAATTTGCCCTTGTAAAGACATCTCTTCATTCCCCACAACACAGAATCTTTGACCTAAAGCAATGTGTTTTAATTATACTGAAAATTAACTCACTTTGCCAGACACTTGACTTGGGTCAAATCAAATCTGCAGAAAAATGTAAAGGATGTGAAATTGATAGATGTTTAAGAGCTGAAATAAGAAACTTAACAACAACAACAACAACAACAATAATAATAAGAATAATAATAATAATAATAATAATAATAATAAGAATAATAATAATAATAATAATAATAATAATAATAATGATAATAATAATAATAATATGTATTTAACAGTTTGATTTCCCAATACTGGGTTGCGGCTGGAAGGGCATCCGCTGCGTAAAACATATGCTGGAATAGTTGGCGGTTCGTTCTGCTATGGATGAATGAATAAACAGTTTGATTTGATATTTGATTGGTGCCCATGCATCCTTCATTTTATTTCTACTTTTTACACCTTGCAAAGTCAGATTATACCATAATCATACTTCAGAACACAGTAATCCATGAAGTGGAACAAAACATCAAACTTACCTCCACTTGAATCGATTATGTCTGTTCCACAGAAGCCGGATCTAAATGCAATTCGGAAAGATTGATTAAAGAGGCACACTAACCATTCTCCATCTGCTTTATTGGGATTTCACTCCAAGAGTAAATTAAACATATGGATTGACCTAAACGGTGTTCTTAAAATAGATCAAGAAAAGTTCAACCGAATTGGTTATTTGTATCTTTGAGGACACATGCGAAAAAAACCACTAATAGGATGAGGATAATCCACAAAATAAGGGTTTCTAGCACTTTGCTACAGAAGCTGCTACTTACATTCATTATTTTGCAGTGTTTTGCTTAAGCCTGAAGCATACTTCAGTTTTCAGTCGAGCCTTGCTAAATAAAATCCATTTGATAGCTTTAGTAAACAAAGGCAATGAACACATGCACACTCTTAAAATATCTTATGTAAAAATAAAATGCAATATATTGTTTTGGAATGCAGTGAAGCAAACTACAATTTCTTGAGAAAAAAAAGAGTGCAAATCTTTCAATAAACGTACTTGAAGATACTGTCCACCTCTTTTCTACAAGTTTAGCATGTATCTGCATCTACATAATGAATTAAAGGCAATTTAGACATGAATGCTGACCATTAAAAGACAATGAAATGCTAATCAAGATCTTTTAATTAAAAACATCAATTGCCAAAATTTAATCAAGCTGGGATATAATGATTTTGATTAGACACTACTTGAATAGGAAAGATTTGTTTACTTCAGGACTTTAAACTGAATTTGATTAAGCAGTTCATTTTTATTTCAAGAGGTTACACTTTAATCAAGGTTGTCCAAATCCAGCAAATGATGAAACCGCAGTTGTGCTTTAGCGTTCTATAAATATACAAGTTTTAGGAACAACAAATAATTGATTGACTTCTAGTTAATCATTTGGCATCAGAAGTGGCTTATGTGAAAGGCAAAGGTCTCTAGATTATGCTTATTTTACCAAAATAAAATATGATCATGCTTTGATTTTTAATTATTTAATTAGGACAGTAAGGACTGACTTTGCTTAGACAAAAGTCTTGTCACTTAACAGAAATAATGTACAGTACAGAATATAAAGTCATGGTGCAGTGGAAAAAGATTTAATATCATGTATGATTTCCCATGAGCTTGGAGGACTGCATCCATACATCTCTGCAATGACTCGAATACCTTATTAATAAAGTCATCTGGAATGGCAAAGAAAGTGTTCTTGCAGGACTCGCAGAGTTGGGAATAAGCAAGATTATAATCAAGATCATTTGGATTTATCTTCAGTGCCTGCTCCATCTTACCCCAGACATGCTCAATAATGTTTATCTCTGGTGACTGGGCTGGCCAATCCTGGAGCACCTTGACCTTCTTTGCTTTCAGGAACTTTGATGCGGAGGCTGAAGTATGAGAAGGTGCGCTGTCCTGCTGATCCTGTGGTTTGTGATGTAATGGGCAGCACAAATGTTTTGATACCTCAGGCTGTTGATGTTGCCATCCACTCTGCTGATCTTTCACATGCCCCTGTACTGAATATATAATACCCCTAAAACATGATTTTTCCTTCCAAACTTGACTGGTTTCTGTGAGAATCTTAGGTCTATGCAGGTTCCAATAGGTCTTCTGCAGTATTTGTGATAATTGGGATGCAGTTCAACAGATGATTCATCGGAAAAATCTACCTTCTGTCACTTTTCCAGATGATCAACTAGAAGTCAAATTGTTTTTTGTTGCTTTTACAACTGGGATCGATGGATACATATGAATGAATGCAATGTAAAGGTTCTATGTGCTGAAATATTGCTAGTTGGCTTTATGTAAATTGTATGCATTCATTGCAAATGTGTATTTAATGTATATTTTGTGAGATTTTTTATTTAATTATTTGTGAGTCATAAATTGCTCAGTCAAGATGTGTTTACTATACTGCTTAGTTATTAAAAAATTTAAATAAAACAGATTTTTGGACCTAAGTCTGCAAATGCTTTATGATCTCAGAAACCAGATGTGGAAGATGCAAAATGAGTTTGATTTATTTGCAGGCAACGCTAACTTCCTTAAGCGGCTGCAGTGCAAATTCCAGTTTTAAAGACTATAATCTGCTCATTCACAGATAAAGTTAACCTTATTATTCATAACGTTGCTGAATGAGTCATGCCACGAAATATTTGAAAGTCAGATGTAAAGAATTTTTATGATGTTTTATCTCTGTCTCCCAGATTCCCTTTGCATTTATTTGTCACAAGGCAAAATGGAATGCAAATAACTGCCAATTATATCAAACAAAAACAGTGCAAAAACACATAACATTTTTTAAATTAGTCTGTTTTCTATTGAAAAGGCTGTAAAAAGTGTAATAGTTTTTCTCTAATAATATTGTGCATCAAAATATAACTGAAAAAAACAAGATGCTTAATTTTTAATAAATATTAATACTTCTAATATATTTCTCAGAGTCCTGGCAATGAAGGGCTTTTCTTACTGTATTTGCAAGCATAATCATAAAACACTGTCAGACTGGAATAACATTTTAGGTCCTGCTTATACATAATAGAAACTGTCCTTTATGAAATAGTAATGAAAGTGTATGAAAAGCCTCATTCTATATAAACACAGTTTAAAGAACATGCTTCCTGTTTTGTGTTCATCGCTATCCCAGAAGCTTTTTGTCTTCCTTTTGTGGAGAAAGCTTAGAAAACTCTAACATTTGTTGGCCATTGTTTTATAAGAAATAAGCAATGATGTATCATTTTCCCTACAAACCTCAGTGAAAGGGTGAACAGTGTAGATGATTAATGACTTTTTTCTTGTCCTTTATGCAGAGCCAAATTCTAGTCATGCTGACTTGTGGTGTTGATTAGACACAGCATATATACTGTTTGCTATTATTCGCTTCATATTGATCCCTAAACTGATATTTTCTAAAAATTCTGTTTGTGAATTTAATTAATTACATCAGTGGAGTTTAATTAAAGCAAATACTAATTTGCAAGTTCAGCATAACTGGGTGCACATAATTCTCTGCTAATCATTAGGTTTTTTTGTTTATTTATATAATGTTAGCACATTTTACTACAACTCCAGAATGCCTGAAGTGCTTCATAATATCACAATAAAATGAAAACAGCAAACATGGACAAAGAATAACTGAATAAACTGAATAAAAAACTGAACAAAAACACAGTTCAGAACAATTGAACAGCCATCACAACAGCTTCATAGTTGTCTTTAAAAAACTTTTAACATACAGACACTTTTAATATTGGTAGTGAGTTTACAGATGATCATTAGGGGCAGACAGAATCTGCAGACATTTTTGCTATTTCTGCTGAGAATTTTGTAAAAAAAAAAATCTGTGGATTTAAGTGGAATGATTTTGGGAGTATCGTAACTAAAAACTTAAAATATGAAATAAAAATAATATCTTTTTAACTTTTATTTAATGCTTACAATGCAAATCAATTTAGATTCTACTTATTTGGTGAACAAAACAAGTCTCTCATATAATATATCTACTAAACAGTCGTGAAAAAGGTATACTGAAAAATCATACTTAAGTAAAAGTACCATTACTTGCCTAAAATGTAGTGCAGGTAGAGTAAAAGTATCTGTTGTAAATATTATAAAGTATATAAAGTAATAAAGTAGACCTTTCAAAAGTACTCAAGAGTAGTGAGTATTACGCTGTATAGAGCTGAGTTGTTTAGAGCTGAGTTGAGCTGAGCTGAGAGTTGTTTAGTTATTGCCCAATATTAATATTAGTAGTAATATTAGGTTAGATTTAGGTCGTAATATCAGGTGACCAAATTCAATGTCTAAGGACAACGTTTTTTTTTTTATGTTTAATAATGACGTCAAATGACGTTGATATTTGGTTGATTTTAGGTTGTGTTAGAAACGGACCAAAGTTCAACATCAAGCCAACATCTTAAACCAACATCATATTGATGCCAAATACTGACATTTATTCGTCAGGTGTGGCAACCAAAATACAACATCTGAAAGACGTCATAGTGGTAACGTCCACACAACATCAAGCTGTAACATCATAGGACGTTGATATGTGGTTGATTTTTAGGTTGGACCTTGACGTCGGTCTGACGTTGGGTTCTGATGTCAACCTGATTTTCATTTTCAAACAAAATGCAACATCCCCATAACCTTGGTAAAGTCAATCTGACATCATGTTGATGTCTTGTGCCTGCTGGGTGTTTAAGACCATTTCGGTCATCAAACAGTAAACATCTGTCATCATCTCATCAGTGACATGCATTTAAACAGTCTCTGGGTCATTGCGTGTAAAGATTTTGGACATCTTTTAATGCTTCCAAACAGTTTGCTGCAATTATAAATCGCCCATGTGTTGAGGTAGTTCATTATGATGCGATTTACCTTCTATGTGCGACTTGATTGGATGAGAATCACAGGACTGATTTTTCTAATCCTCATAGACAGGAAATAATAAAGTAGTGACTGCAGGTTGAAGGAAAAAAGTGGAGTAAAAGTAGCGATACAGCACTAAAACGGTACTCAGGGGAAAGTAAAAGTACACAATTTTAAAACTACTTAGTAAATTACAATTCATGAGAAAACTACTCTTTCAACTTTACACCACTGCTACTAAAAGACAGAAAATATTACTTTACAATTTGTATTGTAAATAAATCATATGAAGGTTCATTTTAGTCAATAATATTACTGAAATAAAAAAAAAAAAAATATATATATATATATATATAAATTTACACACATTTACATAATGAAATATATAGACTAGCTATAATGGGCTAAAAATCTACAGAAATCTGCATGCACAGATTCCATGTGGGCCTACTGATCAGTGTTTTCCACTATTTAGTACCAGTTGAATAAAGAATTTGCTGTAATTAAATATTACAATGTCATAGTAATTTTTTTTTTTTTGGGGGGGGGGGGGGGGGGGTGCAGAAATTTCAAGGTTGATCTGCTTAATCCTATTTAAAGTTAAGTTTTGACAGGAATAAAAGAGTCACATACAAGGATCTATTCTGGAGTACAGTATGAAAAAACTTAAATTACATCAAAATGATCAAAATTAGAGAAGAGTCAGAGTTAATCAAGCACCTTGTGGTAAAATCATTCAATTATTCCTAAATTCTTTTTCCTTCAAAAGACAACCTTATTTGCTTGGCAGCAAAAACTACTTTTGAAGAAGTGCTTTAAAGTAACTGAAAGCCTACTAAAGTAGGTGGTCCAGATGAAGGGCAAAAGATTGACCTTTTCAGCCTGTTTTGTGAAATATTATTCTACTGTGGTAAATAAAAAACAGAGCAAAAAGTGTTCAAATGTAAAAGTTTTTATTAACCAAATTTTAAGACCTACCAAAGATCAGATATTTTATGTCCTGATATGGAAAAACGGCAGCTGAATGGTGAATGGGTGTTTAAATGTTGATAAATGTAGGCAAAAGGCAAATGTATTAGACTTCCTCTGAATGTATTATATTATTTTTCAAACATTTCTCAAGTGCATGATGTTTAACAGAGACACAGTTTTAAATTCGTTTTAAAAAATTAAGATCAATAATAGTGCACTTAATTAAAATTGTTCATTTTTTGGATTGGCTACAGAACAGACCACTGTTGTCCAATGACTTGCCTAATAATCCAAATAACCTACACTGTCAAAACATCGTTTAATTAGCAGTTTTGAGATTCATGTATTTTATTTATTTATTTTATTAATTTGTGCATTTATTTATGCTTTTGAAATGCATTATGAAAACCTTGAACTTTCTTCCAACAACTTTTAACCTTTAAAAGTTTGAAAAAGTGACATTTATAAGCATTTCTAATATAGTTTAAAGTGACATATGGTCTGGTTTTCTGTTGTACATAACAGTACAAAAACCTTGTAATAAGCTGCTAGTAGATTTTCTGTTATTTGTCTTATTTTTCTATATATATATTATTTTGGTAACACATTATAATAACTACACACTAGGAATCATTTATTAAGCATAAACAAATAGTTAGTTCATTATTTGTTAAGCATTAGTTCTACATTAATAGACGTTCATAAACACAGCTCCAAATGCTCTTGTCTTAACCTGCAAGCACATGTATTATATGCTTATTAATTGTGTTTTTATACTTTGTAAATGATTATTTTTTCATTACTTAACGAAATATTGCATTTCTTACAAACTAGTCATTTAAGAATAGTTGGTGCTATTTAAAGATCGATCAGAATGTTTAGGTAAATGATTAAGGAACTATTCAAATAATCATTTATATATCTTATTATTCAGACATATATTAATTTGTAATGTGTATGTTAAATGCTTTATTAAATCAACTTTATTCACTTTTGTGACCTAATCTAAAGTGCTTTATAAATCCCTTATAAATGACAACTGAATGCTCAATTATATACTAAATAGAAAAAATAAATTAAACGATTTTATTCATTTCTATTCATTTGAAGATCCACAAATGAAACTATCAAATGAAAAATAAATCTTTGCAGTCTTACGTAAAATAAAATTACTTATAACATATTGTTAAATTATTATATTGTTGTTGTTTTATTCAATTTTATTTAATTGTATTTATTTCTAATTGTATTTTGACACTCCTGTTACTCTGCAATGTTTAAAGTTTACAGTAATTTAGTTTTTTAGATATGATTGCAAAGATGTATTGTTCATTAGATACTGAGCCTTTAATTGTCATTTACAAGAGATTTACAAAGCATTAATAGCCCTCACTTTAGATTAAGTCACAAAACGCGATGAAGTTGAGTTAATAAAGCATTTATTAACATACATAGTAACCATTACTATGTGTCTGAATAATAAAATATATAAATGTTGATTTGAATAGTTTATTAATCATTTACTAACTTATTCTGAATGTTTCTAAAAGCCACCAACTACTCTTATATGCAAATTGTTTAAAATAATGCAATACTGAGTTTAGTAATAAACAATTAATAAGTAATAAAGTATGAAAATACAATTATTAAGCACATTACAAATGTGCTTATAAGTCAAGAACACAGCATTTGTAGCTGTATTCATAAACTGCTTATTAATGTATTTGAACATAGAGTTACTACTTAACAAATAATGAATTAAGTATTTGCTAATGCTTAATAAATAATTCCTAGTGTGTAATCATTATTAAGTGTTACCATTATTTCTTATACAATATACTTCAAACTACTGAAATGCCAATAAAAGTCACTTGTTTAAGTGCAGAGTTGAATTTTCAACATTAAAAGTCAACAGAGATCCCATAATGCAATTCACAACTGTAAATAAACAGAAAACACTTGTGAATAACAAAATATGAAAACTGTTAATTAACAGATTTTTTTTTTTACTTTGGATTGGAATTGGAATTGTCTCCAAAGGGCAATTAACAGGCAGTTGTCTCAGACAGTTAACAGCAGCAGGTCACACTCAACAACATAGAAATAACAGTAAACAATAAAATTAATCATAGTAAAAAAAAATAAAACAATAATAAAAAAAAACATTCAACTTAAAGCTTGTTAAGTAACCCAACTGCAGTTGGAACAAATGAATGCAAATATCTGTGGAACCTTGCCCATCTAGAATAAGTGTACCTTCTGCCTAATGGCAGGATGTAAAACTTTGAATAAAGTGCGTGGTTCTCATCTGCTAAAATAGACATAGCCTTCTTTATGATATCTCAGTGTAGTTAAGACTTTTAATGACAATTAAAGCTGAATGCCAGTATTTTGTTAAATAACTAGTAAAATAGCATGTTCTGTCATCATGGCAAAGGCAAATATTATGTTTCAAAATGTGTTGAAAAAAATCTCTCTGTTAAACAGCACTTAAATACTTAAAAATATTTCACAGGAGGGCTAATACATTTTATTTCAACTGTTTATATAGTACAGATTATGTTATATACAGTATAACCTCAAGTAAACATCAATGGTTAAGTGTATTTTATATACTCTGAATTTTGCCTGTTAATGAATATAGAGGCCAGGGCTTTGTGGTTGTTCTGATAAGGCCAATGCTCAATCAAGAAAAATAATTGGATGTCACTCCATCATTGAGTGTCATAATTTCAGTTGACACATGTCTTTTGTTTGCACCTATTCTATCACTTTTTACATATTTATTAGTTTGCATCTGAAAATTGTCTAAAGGCTGATGGCTTATATCAATTTAAGACATGTCACAAGCACTTACAGTTGAAGTCAGAATTATTAGCCCTCCTGTGAGTTTTTTTTTTCTTTTTCTTTGTCAAATATTTCTCAAATGATGTTTAACAGAGCAAGGATTTTTTCACAGTATTTCCTATAATATTTTTTCTTTCTGGAGGAAGCCTTATTTGTTTTGTTTCGGATATAATAATAGCAGTTCTAATTTTTCTTTTTCAACAATTTTAAGGTCAATATTATAAGCCCCCTTAAAGCAATATATTTTTAGATCTACAGATATCTTTAGGTCTACAGAATAAACCATCGTTATACAATGACTTGCTTAATTACTCTAACTTGCCTAATTACCCTAGTTAAGCCTTTAAATATCACTTTAAGTTTTATAGAAGTGTCTTGAAAATATCTAGTGAAATATTATTTACTGTCATCATGGCAAAGATAAAATAAATCAGTTATTAGAAATGAGTTATTAAAACTATTATGTTTAGAAATGTGATGAAAAAAATCTTCTCCCCGTTAAACAGAAATTGGGGGAAAATATAGAGGGGTGGAGGGGCTTATAATTCAGGAGGGTTAAAAATTCCTTATTAATCTTATTATTATTAATTTTAATAACTATTAATATAATATTTTAGCTTAAATAGATGATAGAAGCCGTAGAAGATCCAGTTGTATCATGTTTTGTTATTTTGAACTCTTATTACATTAGAAAAGTCCCAGAAGTGCCTTTTTTATGCATGCATTATTCTATTATCATTGTTACATGTTAATTAAAATCATAATATTTTACATATTTTTTTAACCTGTAAATTACAAAACCAACAACACTGAAGCAACACTGAAGGCTAATACACAAACCATTGAATATAACACAGTGACTAAAAGGTTGCTTGGTTACATGCTAATTGATGTCTTCTGCCAAAAGAAACATAAGTACAACCTTCCTGTTCAGATCAGGGGTCCCCTTCAGGGGGGCCATGACAGTCCACCACTTCTTATTTTTTCTTCTATATAAAAGTGACAATGGAATAATAATAATAACAACAACAACAACAACAACAACAATAATAATAATAATAATAATAATAATAATAATAATAATAATAATAATAATAATAATAATAATAATTCATTCGCTTTCTTTTCAGCTTAGTCCCTTTATTAATCAGGGGTTGCCACAGCGGAATAAACCGCCAACTTATCCAGCATATATTTTACGCAGTGGATGCCCTTCCAGCCACAACCCAGCACTGGGAAACACCCACACACTCTTGTATTCACACCCGCACATACACTATGGCCAATTTATCTTATTCAATTCACCTATAGCGCATGTCTTTGGACTGTGGAGGAAACCCACGCAAACACAGGGAGAATATGCAAACTCCACACAGAAATGCTAACGGACCCAGCCGGGGCTTAAACCAGCGGCGTTCTTGCTGTGAGGTGAAAGCGCTACCCACTATGCCACTGTGTTGCCCAATAATAATAATAATAATAATAATAATAATAATAATAACAACAACAACAACAACAACAACAACAACAACAACAACAACAACAACAACAACAACAACAACAACAACAACAACAATAATAATAATAATAATTTTTATTATTAGTAGTAGTAGGTGTTATGTTTTAATAAGGTGTCTAGGGAGAGAATGTAACATTTCGAAAATTAAATTATGACCGTAGAAAATGGATGGAAATAAACAAGGACAAACAATCTTATCATCCAATTTGTTTATTCCTCTACAAGGGAATGTGATTAGGCCAACAAAAACGTCTCAGGTTACGTATTATACCATAGTTCCTCGAGAGGGAACTAGAGACACTGCGTCTAACCAGAATGCTAGGGGAACATCTCTTTTATACGCGTCTTGAAGCACATGTGAAATCAATCTAATGTAATTAAGCGGTGACGTCAGACCAGAGAATATAAAAGCCTGCATTCAGTGTTAACTTCAAATTTGCTTGAAAGAAGCAACAGGCAGAAGAGAGTATGGTGGAAGACGCAGTGTCTCGTTCCCTCTCGGGGAACTATGGTTATATACGTAACCAGAGACATTCCCCATCTTCAACACTGCATATAACCAGAACGCTAGGGGAACGCAATATCCACTAGGCCAGACTCACTGCTGACTGTGAACGCATACTATGCAGTGAGAACAGAGGACCCTGGGGAGGGGTCTAAATCAAGTTGATAGTGACACACAAATGTATGTGGCATCGACCATCCTGACACTAAACAAATGTTAGAAAAGGGCAGAGCTCGAAATAGAAGCTTTGGAGGCCAATTCAGCTCTAGTGGAGTGGGCCCTAACAAATTTAGGTGCGGGACGTCCAACAGCCTGATAAGCAATTGAGATAGTCTCAACTATCCAATTACTTATGTTCAGCTTATTGCCCCTCTTTGATTGTCCAATGCAGACTGCTCACTTTTTCTCCAATGGGCAACTCTGTTGACGTATGTATCTAGAGCCTCAACTGGGCAGAGCAGATTCTGTTTCTCCTGGTCTAACGACTGAAAAGCGGGCGGAGCAAAGGCTTGCTGCACAGCAGGTCTTGCCACGTGAGTGGAAACCTTCGGCACATAGCCCGCTCTGGGGTAAAGAAAGGCTTTAGACATGCCTGGAGAAAACTCCAGAAATGAAGGTGCAACCGACAGAGCCTGGGAGGTCACCAACCCTTTTTTTAAGATAAGAAATAGCTAACAAAAAAACAGTTTTTAGTGTCAGGAATTTATCTGATGCCTCCTGTAGTGGCTCAAATGGGGGAATTAAGATGCCCACGAGCACCAATGTTAAGTCCCATGTCGGTACCCTGCTTGTGCTAACAGGCCTTAGCCTTATGGCTCCACGGAGGAAGCGACGAATTAGCGGATCCTGCCCTAGTGATTCATTGTCTTGGGGAGAACGGTAGGCCGCTATGGCTGCCACGTACACTCTCATAGTGGATGCAGCTAACCCAGCAGACAGGCAGTTTTGGAGAAATTCCAGCACTGAGGCCACCTGACAGCTGACTGGGTTCAGCTGGTGTTCTCTGCACCTAGCTGAAAAGAGAGCCCATTTGAGGGCATAAAGCTTACTTGTGGAGGGAGCCCTGGAGCTTAGTATGGTCTGAGCAGCCTCGGTTGACAGTCCATACTCTATGAGGTGGGCCCCCTTAGAGGACACACATAGTTTCCACAGGTGGGGGCGAGGATGAAGTATCGTCCCTCCTGCCTTAGACAGAAGGTCCCTCCTGATGGGGATCTCCCACAGGAGACTCGCCAGCAGGGCTGTGAGGTCTGAAAACCAAATTAGTAGTACCAGTAGTAACTGGACTTCGTCTTGATGGACCCTCTCCAGGATTCCTGGGAGCAGAGCAACCGGGGAAAAGCGTACAGACGTAGCCTCTGCCACATCTGCACCATGGCATCCAGTCCCAGCGGCTGGCTATGTTCCCAGAGAGAAAACCACAGTATGCAATGCGTGGTCTCTTGCGAAGCAAACAGGTCTACCTGTGCTAGCCTGAATCTGCCCCAAATGATCTCCACCACCCTGGGGTGAAGTCTCCATTCCCCCGGATCTCAGCCCCTGCCTCAACAGGAGATCTGCTCCCATATTCAGATGGCCCGGGACCTACATTGCTCTGATAGACAGAATTTTGTTCTGGGCCCACAGGAGGCTCAGATGTGCCAGCCTGCATAGCAGTGAGACCTCAGACCCCCCTGATGGTTGACGTAAGCGACCACCGATGTGTTGCCCATCCAGACTAGAACATGATGGCCCCTTAAATCTGGGAGAAAGTGTTTTAAAGCCAAAAAACACAGCCATCATCTCCTGGCAGTTTATGTTCCAAGATCGATGATGTTCTCCCCATTGTCCCGCTGCGGGAAGTCCCCTTAGGGTTGCTCCCCAGCCTGTGAGAAAAGCATCTGTCATAAGCATGACACGATGACCCACAGCCCTCAACACTGGGCCCTGAGATAGGAACCAGGGTGTTTTCTACATACTTAAGGCCCGAAATCCATTCCGATCATCCGGAAATGATTCCCCTTGAGGGAAAACCCCCTGGATTTGAGCCACCACTGCAGGGGTGTCATGTACACACACCAAACAGAATCATGCTGGCCGCTGCTCTCTGAAAGTGTTTCACAGTGATGAACTGGCCTAGTTTGTCTCTACGGCTGATTGAATCGAAGCGATTCGTGGCAGGGACAGACGTGCTCACATCGTCATGGAGTCCCATAGCACACCTAAAATGGTCGTCCTGGCTGGAACAAGCACACTTTTTGCAGTGTTCAACCAAAACCCCAACCTTCTGATATGGGTGAGAACGACATCTCAATGTCTAAATGCCATATCATAATTCTGAGCTAGAATTAGCCAATCGTCTATGTAGTTTAGGATATGTATACCCTGCATACGAAGTGGAGCTAGTGCCACTTCGACTATTTTGGTGAAGGTTCGTGGTGTCAGAGCTAGGCCAAATGGTAAAAAACGATACTGGAACGCTTTGCCCTCAAAAAGCGAACCTCAGGTACTTCTTGTGTTGGGGAAGGATGGATATATGGAAGTATGCGTCTTTCAGGTCTATTGTGACAAACCAGTCCTCGGACTGAATTTGTGACACCACATTTTTAATGGTTAACATCTTGAACCTGAGGGCCCTGATGGACCGATTCAGATTTCTCATGTCTATTATGAGACGCAGTCTCCAATCCTTTTTGGGAACTATGAAATACGGGCTGTAAAACCCTTATTCTCTGTCGAGTGGGAGAACACAATCTATCGTGCCTTTTTTAATAGAGCCAGTACTTCCTATTCCATAACCAGAGCCTGTTCTGGCTTCACTACACTGGGTGTAACACAGCTGAAGTGAGGTGGACATGCACAAAACTGTATTTTGTTCGGCTGGTGTTTCCACGCTGCCAAAAAATGTGCTAGGGGTACCAGCCTCTCCAGACTGGCCTCTGGTTGCTCTAGGGCCCTCCGAAGAGAGCCCTCAGACACTGAGCAATGCCCACTCCGGGAGACATAGAACCCCACACCACCATAAGTGGTGAGGTGGTCTGCCCCTTTCTCAACAGACCCATGGTTTAGGGAGGGAGCTGAAAGGTGCTCTCGATGTCCAGAGGCGGCCCTGGGAACCCTGACTCCCAACACGTCTGGACTTCCTTTTATCCTTTGCCTTGCTTGAAATTACTATTGTACTTGTGGGTAATCTCGAGGAAGGCTCAAGCTGAGAGTGTGCTCTCCAGGCTCTCTTTTTTTGAGGGGGAGCCTGAGAGGTGACACTCTCTTTTTGTACCGCACGGTATAAGGAGCTGGTCGATGGCTGGGGCTGTTCTTTAGCAGCCCCCTAATTTTTAGGTTGTGGGGGGAGAAAACCTTCGAGGGAGCCAGATCACTTTTTGATCCTGTCAAAGGAATAGCCCTGAGCTCGATATTGGCCCTATCGATATCTGTTTTGGACATCTCTGCTTGCAACAGCTAGAAGTGCCGCTCAGCAGCCACCAGGATTGCCATGGAGCACCACAAATTAGAGGCCACCTCCTTAGTAGCTCTCAGAGCTAAATCTGACGCCCAAAGAGCTTCTCGAAGCTGTTCAGGTGTCGCTCCCCCACCATCCAAACATTCTTTTAATAGGTCAGACTGATATGTCTGCAACACTGACATCATGTGCAGCCATCCATCAGACTGACCAGCCATCATTTATGCTTTCCCTCCACCAGACCTGAGGTGACTCTCATTGGTCTAGAGGACAAGGGAGGAACTTTTGCAGATTTTAAATCTCAGCGAAAAGATCACGCTCTAAATCCTCTTCAATAACTGGCATGTTTTGCATGCTTTCTCCCCCAGCCCATGAACTGCTGAATAAATGACTGTTCTCTGTGTCATTAATCTAACTGAATATGGATTATTTCATGATTTTGTCACATTAGTATGTAATTCAGGGCAAAAGGGGAGGTCTCTAAGTGGAGGATCGATCCTACTAGGTAATTCCCTCTCATCTAGCAAACTCGTAAGACGCTGCTGTTGTTGTTCACGTACTTGCTGCCAGTCAATGGCATCAAACCTATCAGCAGCACGCGACATCATCTCCACTAACACATCATACTTAACTGACTGGGGCTGCAGTTGTCCCGACCCTCTTTACCTTTGCTGCAGCGGCATGTCCGTTTCCTCGGAAACGAAGGATGCTGCCCTCCCACGAGAAGAAACCGCAGAGCGTGTCACCAGTCATAATAAAACGAGTACATGGTGGCACACAGCGTTTAAAAGCTCTTTTCTGCCATATTTCACTTGAGGGTAAGTTTGTCAGTTTTTTTGTTATTTCTGTATCCAATATCAGTAATGAATGGCTACAGAAAGAGGATATTTTGACGTGTGTGCTTCTTGAAAGCAAAGAAGTTAACACTGAATACTCAGTGCAGGCTTTTATACTCTCTGGTCTGACGTCACTGTTTAATTACATTAGATTGATTTCACATGTGCTTAAAGATGCGTATAAAAGAGGTGTTCCTCTAGCATTCTGGTAAGACGCAGTGTTGAAGTTCCCTAGATGGGGAACAGCATGTATCATCTATGTTCAGTGCAATTGAAACAATCACAGAAATATAACCAAACCAAAAATTACAGGGGGGAAAAGGAATTAAACTTACTAAAGAGAATAAAAATGAGAAAAATATGAAAAATGTGAAAAAGAAACCGAAATCTTTGGTGCAGTTGACGCCAACAAAGTACCCTCCCTAAAATAATAAACAAAAAAATAAACAGACCCTCACTTACCTAATGTTTCTGAACACTTCAAATATCTTTGGCCAAAATGTATGTTGCACGACCTGTTAACCTATTACCTTTCCCCCCCAAAAGGAATGATACATTTTTAAACCATGTTGGATTTACAGATTTTGGGATTAGTTCAGAGACGAAAAGGATCAAATCATAATACAAAAAAAAAAAAATAAACCACCCTAGTTAGGACTGACAGGCTCGGAATCCAATCAATAATAGAATTTAGAAACAAGAATAATTAAAAAATAAGCAAGCTTATTTTCCAATTATTTTTATTACATTTATTAATTTCTTAATTGTTTGTTTTTTTGTTTCATGTGAAAAAACATTTCTGAAAAGAAAAACATGTTAATAAAAAATTTCTAATTTGATGTTATTTTATTATAATGTAATTTTATTTTATTTTATGTTTTTTTTTCAAATAAATATGT
Organism: Danio aesculapii; assembly: GCF_903798145.1. Classification (NCBI taxonomy): domain Eukaryota; kingdom Metazoa; phylum Chordata; class Actinopteri; order Cypriniformes; family Danionidae; genus Danio; species Danio aesculapii. Next base: position 38,197,852 of record NC_079454.1, on the reverse strand, counting down.
GAAATTTGTATTCATAAATACAAATTAAAAATGAGTCATTTATTAACAAACAATTAATGAATAAATTAAAAAATAATCAACATTAAAATCAGCAGTGCTTTCATTAAATGTCGTCTCGTCCACACATCAAAACATTTATCCCATGTTTTCTGATCATACATACTGAAAAAAATGAATGTTTCAAAAGTTAAAATATTTTCCTATCCGCTTGTTAAGTCGTGACGTATGGAATACTGTTCCTGGGTCCAAACTGCTACACATTTGAATTGAGAAAATATTCTTTTATGGCCACCTTTTAGTCCTATCACACTTTAAAGTGAATTTTATATAAAATCATCGATCTCTGGACTCGCTGCATCACAAATACCAAAATTTTAACAATTTATACACATTTTTCGCTTTCTGGCCATTGGATATCAGGCATGCATATACATATATTGCGATTGTGATTTTCAAAAGTATAACAGCACTTTGTAAACGTTTATTATTACTATTTGATGAGTCTTCCTATACAGTTTGACAGAGCACTTAGACCTGGAAGCCGCGTCGCGTGACGTCACACTTAACAAGTGGATTGGCCTTTTCTTATAATCTAAAAAATAATAATCATATTTGAAATGTTTCACAATTGGATATTTTACTCAGAACACATACTAAAACATTTTTTTTTTCCAGAATTATATATATATATGACAAATAGTTTGACTAAATACCACAGTGCAACAATTATTTTAATAATAAAAAACCCTGCTTAAGATATATCTGTCTGTGCTTTTTCAACACTTGCGTGACAAATGTTGCCAGATTCTTTCTGGGTTGCTAAATTCAGCTTCCCTTTGGCACATCATTTTAGTGTGCAAACATACACACAAACACACTTTCAAACTCAAACACATATATAATTCTTCACTTCCTACAGATCAAGTTTTATTTGGACATAACAGATCAATCTTTTCTAGAAGTCTTATGTTGCTAACAGTCTAGAAAAAGTTAAGCAGGACCATTTCATAATGTATATTATGCTCATTCATTAATTTTCCTCAGGCTTAGTCACTTATTTATCAGTGGTCACCACAGTGGAATGAACCGCCAACTTATCCAGCATATGTTTTACACAGCGGATTCCCTTCCAGCCACAACCCAGTACTGGGAAACACCCACATTCACATACACACACAGTAGTCAATTTAGTTAATCTAATTCACCTATAGCGCATGTCTTTGGGCTGTGGAGCACCCAGAGGAAACCCACATGAACACGGAGTGAACATGCAAACTCCACACATAAATGTCAACTGGTCCAGCCGGGACTCGAACCAGCGACCTTCTTGCTGTGAGGCGACAGTCCTAACCACTAAGCCACGGTGCCGCCCCATTTATTATACTGTATTATATATATTTTAATATATTTATTTCGACAGGTGCTAATGAAGGAGAGCCGACGTTATGATTACCTTCGTCTCTGCTCTGGAAATAATTTTATTTGAATGGCTATGTGACAATCAGATTAATGTAAGGTCATTGAAACATTAACATAGGTACATTTTTAGAACTGTATCCGAACTCATTTGGGTACATTAGAAAATTAGTTTAACTGCTCCCATTATACATATTGTAATTCCTTATGAGCAGTGGGGAAAATCTAACTCTGATCTCATGGTAAAGATATCATTAGTGCAATGACAGCTATTAAACCATTTATTCCCAAAGACATGAAAATATCAGGGCGCCACGGTGGTGTAGTGGGTAGCACGATTACTTCACAGCAAGAAGGTCGCTGGTTCGAGCCTTGGCTGGGTCAGTTGGCATTTCTGTGTGGAGTTTGCATGTTCTCCCCATGTTCGCGTGCATGGGTTTCCTCCGGGTGCTCCGGTTTCCCCCACAAGTCCAAAAACATGTGCTATAGGTGAATTGTGCGAGCTAAATTGGTTCGGTATGTATCATGGTTTTAGGGTCACGGTTTCGGTAGGGTCCGGTTTGTGCTATGCTTGGAAAAAAAATGCCTACAGAACAATTCAAAGAACAATAAACATATTTATTGGGTAACAAACACCTGACAATCTAACAGCTTCACACATATGACTGTAGATTTGCATGTTCCTGCATTAATTAAAGTAAGGCATTCTGAAAATTGTGTGTTCAAATAAATTGCTTAAGAAAATAAAGAGAAAAAGCTTAAATTTCATCTTTTTCTGTTTGATATTTCGACTCCGCAGTCTCAAACAATTATACAGATAATAATCATCAATACTTTTTAATAATTGAGCACTTTTAATGTATTGATTAATTCTGTTTACAATATGCTTGCATTCCCAAGGCAACAACGCATTTTTATTTATGATTTCTATAAGATTTTATTATGATTAACTTATCAGCACCATCGTAGTGAATGAAACGTAAACAAAGAGAGCGTTCGGCTCTTCTCTCTTAATTCAGGGGGAACTGTCAGTCGAAATCAAAACTGTTCTTGGCAGACAGCGGGTAAACGGAGTGAATAGCGAAGAGCACCCAGTAGAACACCCAGCAAGTGCGGGACTGGAGTAACAGACCTGCTGTATGTCCGCGTTCATATGGGGGATATGTTCATATGTTTCCCAGTGATGGGTTGCGGCTGAAATGGCATCCACTGTGTACAACATATGCAGGATAAGTTGGCAGTTCATTCCGTTGTGGCGACACCAGATTAATAAAGCAACTGAGCCGAAAAGAAAATAAATGAATGAAAATATCCAAATGGTTATCCACAGTTACCCCTTGAAAAAAAATCAATGACAATATTTTGAAGAAGTGAGAGAAAAATATTGGGTTTTATGATCATTATGCAGAAATAAAATGTTATACAGTATTTACCTGTAATGAATATGGCCGATCAGACACAAAATTATTTAGCTTTTAATCAACAAATAATACAGCGTCAACTTCTCCAACCCAGTAAAGACTGTAATCCAAGTCTGTAATCCAATTCCTAAGTATTGTTTACATTTTATGTTAATAAGTGTGCAACATATTAACATTTAAAAAAAAAAAAAAAACATTTCTGTATCTGCTTACACCCAGAATGCCAATGCAAATCACCAGGCTTGGGAACAAAAGACTATAAAATGTGCCTCGGGAGAGTTAAGTTCTCATTGGTCAACTCATCTGCTGAGGGTGGGTACAAAACCATCCATATAGAAGTTTTTGCCTAAGCCCACCCGCCGGACTAGAAGACTAGAATCTAGAAGAACCCCAGGAGAACACCTAGAGAACTCCAGGGAGCAGGCATGGACCCTGACACAATGGGTTAACTAGTGTGCCGTGAAACCGAAAGTCAACACGACCACAGTTTTTGCTGCCTCAACTGAAAATCTCCCCACTCCAAACCTCGTGAGGACAAAGTACTGACCACCAGCTAACCACGTGCTCAACTGAGGGAGTTCTTCACATCACAAAAGGGAACACAAATAACGCCTCCAGATTACCACTGAACTGGTGTAAGCTAAATGTAAGCCTAAAGAGACCATAGAGGGTTAAATTGATTATTCTTGGTCTTACAAAATCCGAGGTTGTTCCATCATTAGACTCCCTTAAACTCTTATTTTTCTTCCTTTACTCTTTTCTACAACCTGTATGAATGTTTGTTTGTGATAGACATGTAATTCTGTTAGATTAGACAATAAAGCTTCATTTTGTACAAAGAAGTCTGTGCATATTTATGAATCTAATGTCTTAAACTTTGATCTTGTTACCCTGCTTAAACATAAATAAGTTTTTATTTTTGATAGCAATAGCCGTAATTGAAGTCAACTCTTCATTCGAACGATCGCTGCATGATTCGTTTGTTTGGATTTAAAGAGTGGATTCTTTTGAAGCCCTGTTCAAATGAATATTCAATTCACTACGGATAACAAGTGTTGTATTGCATGCAGCAAACACACACCCTAATGACACGATGATGAAAAGGCAAAGTCGCTTTTACAGTTTTTTTTGGCATACAAAAAAAAGTGTTCTTTGAGCTTCGTATCATTATGTAATTAGACGTAATGGATGTAATTTCCATTTTTTTGGGTGAACTAACCCTTTTACAATCTTTACTAATCTTTTTGTTTAGGAGTTTTGATGTTTTGGAGTTTGTTATGAAGCCATCATCTTGCAAACAGAAGGTAAACAACTGCTCTTGTGCACTGCACATATTTAAATGAGACCAATTATTTTTTTCTCTGATTGCAAAAAGGAACATACGCATTAAAGCACCAGTATGCAGCCGTTTTAGAGCTTTAAAAATAATAATAATAATAATAATAAAAACATCTTTATGACTATTAAGACTGGTGGCTATTGATTACGAATTCCTTTGGGCTGCCATAAATATGTCAAAATTTATATTTTGTACGCTTAACCTTTTTCAATAATTCTCTCTATCCTCATAAATAAGTCATCGCAAGTTCCAAGAGGAAACATTTGTGGAGGAAAGCACTGGCCCATGGCGATTTAGTCACCAAATGTCACTTAAAGCACCTGCAAGACATTTGAAATGCTTGAAATCTCCTCTGTGTGTTTTCATACTCCTCCTCCTTCCGCTCACAAGAGTCAGTTTGCATCCTCATCCACATCATCATCCTCCCTGCTTTGTTTCATCAAATCTGACACAAATACGGGCTGGTAAATAACATCGTCGAGCAGCTGGACGGCAATTTCATCAGGTCCTCCACATTTTTAGGTAACAAGCTCTCAAAAATGATCACTGTTAGCAAATATCAAAACAAAAATGATGGGAGAGGAATAGCAGACAGAGCATATAAAATGAACCACTGTGGCCTTTAAATCAGTAATTAATCTAATCTACGGTAAACAATGTGTTGAAGCAGCGAATCTCTCAATAATCTTCTAAACAATTAAGAGGCCATATGATAATTGTCAGTTGTTTAGATTTATTAGAGGGCACCTATTTTACCCCTTTTTCAAGATTTAAGATAAGTCTTTTGTGTCTCCAGAATGTGTCTTTAAAGTTTCAGCTCAAAACACTAATCAGATTATTTATTATACCTTTCAGAAGATTGGAATTTTCTGCTCTGAGCACATTGTAAAAATGTTGTAAACTTGTAAAGCTCATTCTTGATCACATTTGATGATGATGATTGATGATCACAGCGAGCTGAACAGATCTTTTAATCCAGGTTGCTTTGCGCATGTCCTGTCTTACTTATTACAGACATGTCAATACACGGCTGTCAATTAATTCGGTGGGCGGGGAAACCGCACTCCTACATCAAGTTGCGGTGGGCCTCAAAATGGGAGGGATTTGGATCCTATTTTAACTTCAGGAAATAAAAAAAAAAAAGCTTATTGTCTTTATATCACCCCAATATGACTGTGGAAACACTATACCTACACACAGTTCTGTCCAAACAGCTTACAAAAGATCATTTTCATCATGGGTTTTGAGAAAAAAAGTTTGTAATTTTAGTTACTCTAAGAAGGTCGGCGAATATTTTCTACAAATTTAAAAATAAAAACTCTGTCATTTAGAGTAAATTCTTTTATATAAAATGACAATCGGTCAGAATAATAAATAACACATGCTTTCAGGGTGATTCCAATATAATAAAACAAAACATTGGTATTGTGTTGGCAGCTTTGATGGCAGATGGCAGCTTTTTAGTTTTTTATTTTATTTTTTTGCAAAAAATAGCTCAAATAACATCATATTTAATTTAAATTTGAAAGAAATGTCACCTGAAGTGTACAGAATAAAACAAAAAGTACAGTATACTCAAAAACATAACTATAAACAGGAAATCCATAGAAACTGAAAACTGTCAAGTGTCAAAAATAGTCTATATTTCTAGAGCTGCATGAAATGAATCAATGTCAAACTCAATGGGTAGTTCATATTTCCTTTCTATATGTATATGAGAGCATGAATAGATCATTTCACTTTCAAAGCAGGTCTTTTGCCTCTAATTGATATCGCTTCAACAGCGACTAGAAGATTCCTGGGGACACAAATAATGAATTCAAAGGGCCTTGCTTGACGCTACACAAAAAGCCATTGGGATAAAGTCCATTTACGGTAATTTAATACATAATTATTATCATAAGCAGGCAGGAAATCACTTGTGATTAAGAAGCTTACCAGAACCGAATGAAACACATCAACTGCTGTTTACTTGTGCCAGACCCTGGAAATTATTTTACAAAAATGAGTTTAATTCTCATCCAGAGCAATATTCGCTATTCTGTACAGGAAATACTGTCATTCATACAGTAAGTCATTGTGTAGCAAGGAATGTTTCACAGTATTCCCTATAATATTTTTTCTTCTGGAGAAAGTCTTATTTGTTTTATTTTGGCTAGAATAAAAGTTTTATTCAGTTTTAAAAACATTTTAAGGTCAATATTATTAGCCCCCTTAAGCAACACTGTATTTTGTTTAAATTTCCTGCAGAACTAAACTTAGAAATGTGTTGAAAAAAGTCTCTCCGTTAAACAGAATATGGGGGAAATAATATACAGGGGGGCTAATAATACAGGAGGGCTGACAATTCAGACTTCATCTTGGCCGAACAGATAAAAACATATTATATTAAAATGTTCTTTATTTTAGTTCTCAAATGGAGACAAAGATATTTAATTATGTAAACATAAAACCTACTACACTTTTAACTGTTTTATTTAAATCAATCATATAAATCAAAACTAAAAATAAAAACTAAATTATATAATAACTAAATAATAATAAATATAGCCTGTGTCCGGAAAGTATTCATAGCACTTGACTTTTTCCACACTTTTTTGTTACAACCTTATTCCAAAATGCATTAAATTAATTTTTTTTTCCTCAAAATTCTACACACAATAGCCCATAATGACAATGTGAATAAAATATTTTTTTAAATAGTTGCAAATTTATTAAAAATAAAAAACCTGAAAAAAATCTCATGTACATAAGTATTCACAGCCCTTTGCTTAATACTTTGTTGATGCACCTTAGCAGCAATTACAGCCTCAAGTCCTTTTGAACATGATGCCACAAGCTTGACACACCTGTGTTTGGGAATTTTTGCCCATTCCTCTTTGCAGTACCTCTCCAGCTCTATCAGGTTGGATGGGAAGTGACGTGTACAGCCATTTTCAGATCTCTCCAGAGATGTTCAATAGGATTTAGGTCTGGGCTCTGGCTGGGCCACACAAGGGCATTCACAGAGTTGTTGTGAAGCCCCTCCATTGATATTTTGGCAGTGTGCTTTAGATCATTGTCCTGCTAAAGGTGAACCGTTGCCCCAGTTTGAGGTAAAGAGCACTCTGAAGCAGTTTTTCATCTAAAGTGAAGCATATGAATACTTTCCGGAGGCACTATATATATATATATATATACTTATATAAGTTTATATGAAAGTGAATATGAAACATATTTATCTGCATTCGTCATAATGGAAATTGTGATTTATTTATTCGTCAAGCTTACAAAAATATATACTGCATTAAAAATCCAATGGTGACACAGAAAACCAATATTTAAATAAATCTTCACCTTAAAAAAATTATTTAAAAAAGATACAGTCAAGTCTTAAAGTTCACAAAACACTGATATAATTAAACATATTCATTTAAACTAACTAACTAACTAGTGTGGATGCTCTTCCAGCTGCAACCCATCACTGGGAAACATCCATACACACTCATTCACACACATACACTACGGACAATTTAGCTTACCCAATTCACCTATACCACATTTTTGGACATGTGGGGGAAACTGGAGCACCCGGAGGAAACCCAAGCGAACACAGGGAGAACATGCAAACTTCTCATAGAAATGCCAATTGACCCATCCGGGGCTCGAACCAGCTACCTTCTTGCTGTGAGGCGATTGTGCTACCCATTGCGCCACAGTGCTGCCGCATTATTAATAGTGATACAGAAATTTTATTGTAAACAAAAACGGCTTTTAATATTTAAATCAAGAATCCAATCATCATTGTCCAAATAAAAATAAACAAATATACTGATTTAAAAATCAGTGTTTTAGCATTTAGTGGGATGTGTAAAGGATACTCAGTTATTGGATAATTATTCACATTTTCTCAATTTTGTCACAAGTTGGATAACAGAGAATTCCTTACAGCTTAACATTAGTGAGACAAAAGAAATGTGTTGTGGGACAAACAAACAGGTGTAGAAATGTAGAAAGGTGTAGGTCTTTCAATTCTTTTTTTTTTTGTTAACAATTGTTTTTATTATTTCAGTTTTCTTTAATATAGAAAGCACACAGTATATGACTATATCGTAAAACAACCCTGAATCCCCACCCCCCACCCAGGTAGACTTGTTCTTGCTCTATAATAACAGAAGTACAAAGATTTTCAATTCTTTTTTGATAAACACTAATTGAATGTTTTTAAAAAGCCTCAGCAGCAGTACAGTTTGTTGAGAAAAACGTTTTAATATTGAGAAGGACATTTTGATTGTCGTATATAAATCACTAAGTGAGTCTGTCCTACTTTTAATATTGTAGCCTGGTTTAACTCCCTCTCCGTTAAAAGCAAAAATAAACTTAAGGTTGGTAAACGTAGCGAGTAAAATAATTAAAAAAAAGAAGAAGAGCAGCTGTTTAAAAAGTCTGTTAAAAAAAACACAATGCCTCTTTATGTTGATTAAAACACATATGAAAATGTAGTTCCCACTGGTGCCGAGAATTGAATGGAATATTTAAGAATTGAATATCAAAACATAAAAACTACACCTTTACATATTTTATTAAAATGAAATTTATTATCAAGTCTTACTGTCTACACCACACTGAATAAAATACATTTATTCCAACTCACCCAATCATTTAGACATCAAGACATGAATTGTACTTCATTTTGCCCAGCGCTGCTGTTTCTCCACCACCTTTAGACATTGATATATGAAAGCCATTGCGAGTAAAGCATCGCCTGCCCTCATACCTCTCAACAAGTTGTGTGTTTTTGCTATCTGGTTCACCCAGAAACCTTTCCAATTGGTCAGACTGGACACTACTGTTAATCATGGTTATTGATTTTAGAAGGATAAGGTCAGAGTATTGTTTAATTGAATGGGATAAGGCTTTGTTGAGGCGAGATAGAGGTGTGACCGATAACTTAAGTCTCAATCAACGTGTGTTCTCATTATATTGTGGTCATAAAATATGCACTCACGACTCTATATTGGCAATACAGTGCAGTGCTGCATTGCACAGTCCATCAACTAAAGATCACCCAGATAAATACTGCAAACAACACAAAACACAACAAAAGAAACATGCCAATCATGAGAAAAAGGTGAAAAAAAACAAACATTGGGTTTGGTGAAGAGGTGGAAAGAGTACTGAAAAATCATGCTCAATTAAAGTAGCATTACTTGCCAAAAATTACAAAAGTGAAAGTAGATTAAGAAGTATATGTTCTAATTACTACTCAAAGTATGAGTTGCTACAAGAATTCAAGTATCCATGAGGATACTTCTGTCACTTCCACTACGCTCGCCACCATATTTGTGTCCGATATGGTCACACTCACAACCACAGCACATTTAAATGATTTAAATGAAATCAACATTTGCTAAAGAACAAACAAATACTGGCCATGATGCTTCAGATGATATCTTTTCCAGTAGGTACACAACATCAAGACATTAATATTAGATTAGATTTAGGTCATGACGTCAGGTGACCAAAACACAATGTCTAGCCAGCGTCTAAGGACAACATTATTTTGACGTCCAGTAACGACATCAAATTACATTGATATTTGGTTGATTTTAGGTTGTGTTGGAGAGTGACCAAAATCCAACGTCTGATAGATGTCATAGTGGTAACATCCACACAACGTCATCGTGTAACATTTTCATTTCCAAACAAAATCCAACATCCCCACGACTTTTGGGTACATTGGGGTACAATGTCAATATGATGTTATGATGTGCCTGCAGGGCTGTTCCTTCAAATCTGCAACGTGTCTGTCTCAACTTCCTTTTCTGTACATTTATTCAGGCTTCACTACTGTTTGCCATGGCAATGAACTTTAGGACAACCTGGTGATCAAAAAACTCGCTCACAAAACAGTATTTAAAGAAAATACATTCTGGTGATCTGCTGAACTATCAAATCTAGTAATCACCTCCAACATTGGTGAAATGTGTATCAAAGTTGTTCACAATCCACCCCAAACAGCAGCGAAGCTCAGGGCAGTGAAGACTATCACTTTTAATCATCAGGATGTGTTTATGATTCAAAATGCTACAGTAAAATGATACAGTAAAACATATGTAACCTGGTTAACAGTGAGTTTCCTTAAATGTGTAACACTTGTTATCCAGCTGTTTTTAAATGTAGATATCTGATTAGTTTCTTCCCAATTCTATCAGTGATGAGTCTAGTACATGTGTAGGTATCAACACAAGTGGGTTAGGTTGCCAGGTTGAGGTCACAAATTAACTGAATTTGTATGATGTGTATTTTTTGGCCAGTCCAAACTTTCTATGTCCACTATCAAAGGTACCAAAATATTGTAGCAAACTGTACTGTACCACTTTTTGGTATAATTTCCAAATGATTATAGTTCAACTATAGCAAAGTCCCTTTAAGGCAAGTCATTTCACTCAACGGCCATCTTTGAAATGCCCGGGCAGTATGCTCTGTCTGAATGGGGAAAAATCTAATTCTCCAAAACTGTTAGCCAAGCTTATGATTAAATTACATATTTAGAATCATCAATAAAATTAAACAACCACTGTCTCGATTTCCTTTCTAAACGTCTGAAACAAACTAAATTGGCATATTTTCAGGTTGCCCTGAGCTAATGTGAATGTGCACTCGAAAAGAACGAGATCACTACACTGACCTCATTTATGGACGTCCTACACATTATCATTCTCTGGATAATGCTTTGTCAGATCGCGCTAGTCTGTAGAAGTAATCCACAACTTGGTCTTGATGGCGAATCTCCTCCAGAAATGTTATGAAGCGGACAGGAGACAGAGGTAAGGAAACGTTAGGGTGTTTATTAAATGACAACAAGGAGCACATGAAGGATAGCCAGGAGGATCAGGAATGATGTTGGGGTCTTTTCCTCCGTGGCTGGGTAACAGGAATACACGAGGATGGACAGCACACACCAGATACAGCTGACAGAGGATGACACAGACTTGGAAGGACTGGAAGACAGGACGATTCGGGAGGACCAGGAAGACTAGGAGGAATACAAAGAGAACAGGTAAGTAAATCGTTTGTTTTAGCTGAGGATGACTACGCTGAGTGGTCGCTCAGTTGTCCGCTTTCGTCGAGACGAGCCCGGACAATGAGCGACTGGAGTGCTGTGCTTTTATCTGGTGCTCGTGAATGTGATGCAGCTGTGTGCTCATTAGAAGTCAGGTGATGGTGATCTTCGTGAGTGGGGGTCGTGAGAGCCTGACCAATCCATGACAGTACCCCCCTCCCCAGGGCCCGCTCCTGAGGGCCGACACCTCCGACGCCGTGGTGGTCTCCCTCTGCCTCTAGGCGCTGGGAACTCAGGGTGGCTCTCATGAAACTCCACCATGAGACTAGGATCGAGAATATCAGCTCTGGGAACCCATGTCCTTTCTTCGGGGCCGTACCCTTCCCAGTCCACCAGGTACTCCAACTGGCCACCACGACGTCGGGAACGCAAGATCTCCTTCACTGCGTAGACGGCTCCTTCTTCTAGGAGCAGTGGAGGAGGGGGTTCCTCTTCGTGGTCAGGCTCTGTGGAGGGAAGAACAGGATCGTGATAGGGTTTCAGGAGTGATACGTGGAATGTAGGGTGAATACGGTAGTGAGAGGGTAATTGTAGTTTGTAGGTGACGGGGTTAACCTGTTCCACGATGGTGAAGGGACCAACAAATCGGGGACTTAACTTGCGAGAGGGCAGTCGCATGCGTATGTCCCGGGTGGATAGCCACACCTTTTGTCCGGGTGTGTATCTGGGTTCTTCAGACCTTCTCCTATCGGCGGTTACCTTGCTTCGACGGACTGCCCTCTGCAGATGTTGATGAGCCTCGTCCCAGACTCTCTCGCTCTCCCGGAACCAGTGATCCACTGCGGGGACATCAGATGGTTCGCCATCCCAGGGAAAGAGCGGTGGTTGGAAGCCCAGGACGCACTGGAATGGCGTGAGTCCGGTGGAGGGTTGCCGCAGTGAATTTTGGGCATATTCTGCCCAGCCCAAATACTGGCTCCAGGAGTTCTGGTGACCACTGCAGAAGGTCCTCAGGAACCGTCCCACCTCCTGAATCTTCCTCTCTGTCTGCCCGTTGGTTTGGGGATGATATCCAGAAGAGAGGCTGACGGCCACACCTAGGAGCTTGAAGAAGGCTTTCCATAGACGTGAGATGAACTGTGGACCTCTGTCCGACACAATATCTTCTGGAATACCAAATGACCTGAAGACTTGATTAAAGATATTGTCGGCAGTTTCAAAGGCTGTGGGAAGACCTTTCAGAGGGATTAGTTTGACAAACTTTGAGAATCTATCTACTATGACTAGAATACAGGTATTACCTTCTGACGAAGGGAGGTCAGTGATAAAGTCCACTCCTAGGTGTGACCAGGGACGGTTCGGAATCGGCAAGGGATGGAGCTTTCCAGCGGGTAGATGACGTGGGCTCTTGGATTGGGCACAGTCCTTACAGCCCTGAACATATTGCCTCACATCCCTTGCCATGTTTGGCCACCAGAATCGTTGGGATACTAGCGAGAGAGTATTGTTGATCCCTGGATGTCCAGTGCCTAGCGAGGTATGTAAGGAGTGGATCAGATCTACCCGGTGTTCAGGTGGTATGAACTGCCGATGAGGAGGGCATCCCGGCGGAGCAGGGGCTTCCGGAGTGGCAACGACTGGAGGAGCGTTCCAGGTGATCGGACAAATGGAGATGTGTTCGGGAAGAATCTTCGTTGGGAGTTCTTCATGATCGTGATGCTCGTGTAAACGAGAGAGAGCGTCTGCTCTTAGATTCTTGGGTCCTGGACGATAGGAAATGGAGAAATCAAAACGTGAGAAGAAAAGTGACCATCTGGCTTGACGTGGACATAGTCTCTTGGCCTCTTTGATGTATTGGAGGTTTTTGTGATCTGTGATCACCTGGAACGGATGTTTGGCTCCCTCCAACCAGTGACGCCACTCCTCCAAGGCTAGCTTGATTGCTAGAAGCTCCCTGTCTCCTATGCTGTAATTCTGCTCCGCCGGGCTCAACTTCCGAGAGAAATAGGGCACAGGGATGCAGTCGGGGCGGTGTATCATGATGTTGAGATAATACTGCCCCGACGCCGGTGGTGGATGCGTCCACTTCCACCACGAAAGGAAGATTTGGTCAGGATGAGTCAGGAGTGGGGCCCTTGTGAACTCCTTCTTAAGAAGGCGGAAGGCTGCGGCTGCTTCTTGGTCCACTCCAGTCCTTTGGGTTTACCCTTGAGGAGATTAGTGAGAGGTGATGTAATCCTGCTGTAGTCCTTGATAAACCGTCTATAAAAGTTAGCAAACCCAAGAAACCTCTGGAGCTCCTTAATGGAAGTGGGTTCTGACCAGGATAGAACAGCCTCAATTTTCTTCCCATCCATACGTATACCGGTTTGGTCAATGATGTATCCCAAGAAATGAATCGACTTCTGGTGGAATGAGCATTTCTCCGCTTTGAGGTAGAGGTGATGTTCTCTCAATGTGTGTAGGACCTCCGCAACGTGTTGGCGATGTTCGGCCTCACTCCGGGAGTAAATGAGGATGTCATCTATGTACACTATTACACAGTGGTGAAGAAACTCCCGGAGGACTTCATGAATGAAGTTTTGGAATACGGAGGGGGCGTTGACCAGACCGTAAGGCATGACCTCATATTCATAGTGGCCAGTAGGGGTCACGAATGCTGTCTTCCATTGGTCCCCCTCACGTATTCTTATCAGATTATACGCGCTGCGGAGGTCCAATTTAGTGAAGACTTTAGCTTCTCGGAGCTGTTCCAAAGCGGCTGGTACCAGAGGAAGGGGATATCGGTATTTTACTGTACCGTTATTTAGGACCCTGTAGTCGATGCATGGACGCAGCCCTCCGTCCTTCTTGGCCACAAAGAAGAAGCTTGAGGCGGCTGGTGATTTTGAGTGACGTATGTACCCCTGACTCAGAGCCTCCCTTATGTAATCTTCCATTGCCTGATTCTCTGGAAGCGAGAGCGGGTAGATCCTACCTCTTGGCAACTGGGCATCTGGAACTAGGTCGATCGCGCAGTCCCATGGCCGATGCGGCGGTAGCTGGGAAGCTCTCTTGGGGCAGAAGACATCATGAAAGGAGCTGTACTCCTTAGGAATGTGGATAGACTGCTTCTCAGGAGGGCTCTCGACCGATGTTGCAAACAAAGAAATGGGGTTCCGACCTTGAAGAGGGAGATTTGGAAAACAGGCAGGTGTACATCCAGATCCCCATTTCTTTATCTCTCCTGTGCCCCAAGAGATGATGGGATCGTGCTTCACCAGCCACGGGCGCCCTAGAATGATGTCCATATTTGCACCCTCCAGAACCAGAAATTGAATCCTCTCTTGATGTAACAACCCCACTTGAAGAAGGATGTCTTCGCATTGTCGATGGATACGGGTCGAAGATCGAGTGCACTGGGTTATCGGTTGTATCTGGTATATATGCGAGGACGCCTCAGTACGGAGGTGGAGTTGACGACAGAGGGATTGGGAGATGAAGTTCCCTGCTGACCCGGAGTCGATGAGGGCTGTGACAAGGAGAGAAATAGAGGCAGTAGTTATTTGTACGGTGGTAGTAAGTGGTTTACATTGTTCAATATTCGTACTGAATACACTCACTGAAGTCCGAATGGGACGAAGGGGACACTCCATACGGGTGTGTCCACTGACACCGCAGTATAGACACAGACCCCGGGTCAGCCTCCTCTGTCGTTCCGCTGATGTCAGTCTTCCAGACTCTATTATCATGGGTTCTGGTTCTGGAGAGGGCTGTTGACTCAGGCGATTGGAGGAGTGCAGACGAGGGGGTGATGGTGTCCTGTTGATAGGAACGGAGACGATCGGAACATCGGAGAGAATGTTGGATGAATCTCTCCAGACCCATTGTATCATCTAATGTGGCCAGTTGGATTCGGAGAGTGGGTTCCAAGCCGAGCCGGTACGTGGTCAACAACGATCTCTCATTCCATCCACTTGCAGCTGCTAGAGTGCGAAACCGGAGAGCATATTCCTGTGTAGATAGAGTACCTTGCTTTAGATGATACAGCTGCTCTCCAGCGGCTACTTCCCCATCAGAACGTCCAACACCTCTTTGAAATACTCCGTGAAGGTAGTGATGGAATTCATGACCGGCCCGGCTTGGTTCCAGATCGTCTCAGCCCATTTAAGTGCAGGTCCAGAGAGTAGAGATACGATGTAGGCGATCTTCGACTTATCTGTGGGATATAGAGAAGGTTGCATTTCGAATATGAGGGAACATTGTAACAGAAAACCATTGCACTCCCCCGCTCCGCCTGAGTAGGGCGCTGGTCGGGCCATGGGACTGGAAGGAAGGGCCGAAGAAGAAACTGTGGAGGCGGAAGTGCTCGGTGCTGGTGGTGCGTTGGAAAGTGGAGCTGGTGGCTGTAGAATCCGCTTCAACTGGTCCACCAGCTCTTGAAGGTGATCGGGGGTGCTCATGTTGTCGTCGTTATGGGTCCGGGCTTCTGTTATGAAGCGGACAGGAGACAGAGGTAAGGAAACGTTAGGGTGTTTATTAAATGACAACAAGGAGCACATGAAGGATAGCCAGGAGGATCAGGAATGATGTTGGGGTCTTTTCCTCCGTGGCTGGGTAACAGGAATACACGAGGATGGACAGCACACACCAGATACAGCTGACAGAGGATGACACAGACTTGGAAGGACTGGAAGACAGGACGATTCGGGAGGACCAGGAAGACTAGGAGGAATACAAAGAGAACAGGTAAGTAAATCGTTTGTTTTAGCTGAGGATGACTACGCTGAGTGGTCGCTCAGTTGTCCGCTTTCGTCGAGACGAGCCCGGACAATGAGCGACTGGAGTGCTGTGCTTTTATCTGGTGCTCGTGAATGTGATGCAGCTGTGTGCTCATTAGAAGTCAGGTGATGGTGATCTTCGTGAGTGGGGGTCGTGAGAGCCTGACCAATCCATGACAAGAAATAACAGCGACTCTTTGTTTACAAGTTTGTGGGCAATTGAGAAGTTGCTGTCATGTGATGTGCTTTTGACAGGACAGGTTGTACCTCAAGTTCGTTTCATACAGATTACAAATCAAAAAACTTTTATTTTCAAGTGTAGTTGGTTCATTTAAAAATACAGATTTCAAGCTTTATTTGGATATATTTCTTATGTCTGTGAAGCAAGTATTCGCTGAGATTCCAGTGTGTTGTTTACCATCAAACTGTCGTAAAAGCACACATCTGGTTCAAGCTTTTTCCTGGAGAAACTTGGGTCTATAGCAATCACTGATTGGCTCCTGTACTAGTAGATTGGGCTTTTCACTTTTCACCATTCAAAACTATATAAGTGACATGTCTTGTGTATTCTATAGTCTTTGACTATAATTAACAGTTAAATTTCCATTATCAAAAGTGGCTGGAGCAGAAAGCAAGACAGTAATGCAATTCGAAAGTGTACTTGAAACAAATGGAATCAAAATCAACACTGATTTTATTTATTTATTTATTTATTTATTTATTTATTTTTGTACGGAAGAACGCATTTTGTGCAGGGATAATTAAAAAAATAAACCTTCAGAATTCATTAAAAGAGATAAACAGGAAAGAAATGGCATATTAACAATAAAAGTTGTACTTTATAGGGTTTGTTGATCATCTTTGTTTTTTCTAATTTGTAACTCTTCTCATTTCTTATTTGTTCATAATTGCCTTTTTATTTCTCCCTCTTAGTCAGAAATGAGCTTCAATGTTTTAGTTTATTATACTTTATTGCGCTGCAATAAAAAGAAAAGGACTGCTTGAGAAACCTGCCATTTTATCTGTATTTCAACACCAGCTGAAAAATAACTACAAATCAGAGCCCGAGTTCTTCAATACCTGTCAGCTAGGGG
Source organism: Danio aesculapii (assembly GCF_903798145.1). Taxonomy (NCBI): domain Eukaryota; kingdom Metazoa; phylum Chordata; class Actinopteri; order Cypriniformes; family Danionidae; genus Danio; species Danio aesculapii. Next base: position 38,180,777 of record NC_079454.1, on the reverse strand, counting down.
AAAAAATAATTAGGGTTGTCTTCACAAATATCAAAAGCTGCTGGTGGTGGGAAAAAGTGCTGAAAGCTTAATAAAGGAAATATTGGTTAGGAGTGTTTGCTAAAGTCTGATTGGACCAGAGCTGCTTTCTAAGGGTCAATTATAGATGCTGTGAAGAGCTGCAGAGAACCGAATGGTTACCATTATACTATTAGCTGTTGCTGTAGGATGAGACGGAGAGCTGTTGTTGGTGTACCCATAAGTTGCCCATTAAACTCTCTTCCATGAATAGGTTGTGTGTCTATGCTCGGAATTCATTTTCCATAGGGTATCCTTCAGGTCAATTCGTCTGTTCCCATGGTAACGGGAAGCTTCAAAAGCTCCAAGCAGAACCACTGGAAATTCCACAAGTCTCCACAAATGCATTTTTCACACCGCCAACCTGAAGATTTATTAATTTGTTGTTTGATTTTTTTTTATAGAGCAAGCTTGCATGACAGCAATATTTTGTTATCTGAAACTACTGTTTAGAAATAATGTGTGTACGTGAACAGACTACTGAATGTTTGAGATTCAGATTGTTTCCTTCTTTTTTTTTTTTTTACCTAGAAAGCTGCATCAAAGCACCTTCTGATAATCTCACCACTGGACTGGAAAATGAAACAACAATGTTGGAAAATGATAACAGCACTAGACTTTGTAAACTATTGTGCATGTAATTCTAAGTGAAAAATCAATTATACGAGTGTTCGGCACAGGGAAACAATACAGGCTATAGTTCAAAGAGGGTCAAATGAATAGGGCTGATAGTGAAGGTACAAACAAAATGTAGAGCAACAACTATGACTAATATCACTAAAATAAACATCAATAGTGGACAGCATGGTGGCTCAGTGGTTAGTATTGTCGCCTCACAGCAAAAATGTTGCTGGTTCGAGTCCCAGCTGGGCCAGTTGGTGTTTTTGTGTGGAGTTTGCATGTTCTCCTCGTGTTTATGTGGGTTTTCTCTGGGTGATCCGGTTTTCCCCACAGTCCAAAGACATGCGGTATAAGTGAATTGAATAAACTTGGCTGTAGTGTATGAGTGTGTGTGTGAATGTCAGAGTGTATGGGTGTTTCCCAGTACAGGGTTACAGCTATAATAAAATATAAGCTGGAATAGCTAGCGGTTCATTTTGCTGTGGCAACCTCTGATAAATCCGAGACTAAGCTGAAGGAAAATGAATGATTAAATAAACATGAACTATTTTATAACTAACATATTATAGTCCTAGATACATTCTGAAATGTGATATTGGGATATTATGCTTGGGATTACTATATCAATCCTCAACATCATAATATTGATACTTCTTTAGTCACCATTAACCTCTCAATGATTATAAGGCTGCCAAAGAGTATGCTTATTTTAGCTGAAGCAACATTTTCTCATCAATTTAGATTACATTTTAGACCAAAACTTTGGTAATGCTTAATTTGAAGGGGGGTAAAAACCTTTATAATCATGACATGACACATTTCATGAATATAAACTTTATGCATGCTTATAACAACTGGCATTAAGCGTCATTTTTACAGTTATGTCATTTTAAATACAAAGATCACATTATTTGAGAAGTCTTCGCTATGACAACTTGACATTACCAAGATCATATGGTGAGGTCATTATAATTGTGTAATGGATTTTATAACATAATCATTTGTATCTTTACAGTGGTATAAAGTAAATTTGTCGTTAAAAAAATCATTTAATATTGATGACATTGTTATAAAATTATTCGATCAAGCATTGACACTTTTATTGAGATAAACTAATGACAAATTAAAAAGCACCTATGATGAAAATCAACTTTTGTAAGCTGTTTGGACAGAACTGTTTGTAGGTATAGCATGTCCACTGTCACACTGAAATGATATAAACCCAACAACTTTCTCTTTTTTTTTTAAATCTCCTACCTGTAATTTTAGGCCCACTGCAACGTGACGTATAAGTGCAGTTTCCCCCGCCCCCCGAATTGATTGACAGCTGCCATGTTTCTATAATAACATGTATAGACATGTCTACAGAATTTTTTTGCAAATAAACTGGGATTAAAATATTTGTTTTAATCACTCTCTGTGATTTTTATAAGTTTTATAAGTTTAAAACATTTTTAAAACAGAGCATGTTTGTAATAAAGACAGTAAAATCACTGTAATTCTTAACAGCTATAATCACCATGGCTGCATGGTGTCAGTAAATGTGAATATGGGTGTGTGTGTGTGTGTGTGTGTGTGTGTGTGTGTGTGTGTGTGCGTGTGTGTGTGTGTGAACTGCAAAAGGCATGTGTGAGACTCATCATTTCAGAAAGGCTCTAATAAACTCCACCACAAATACATCAAATTAACTTATTGCTTACTTATTTTTTACTAATGAGCTGTCTCTCAGCTTTATCCGTGTCTGTCTCTGTCATTGACTGCTGCTTATCTGACATAAGGCAGGAGAAGCAGACGCGCACGTGGAAACGGTGGGCGGGAAGAAACAGCTCATTTGCATTTAAAGGCACAGGCTACAGAAACATCTACAGTGTACTCAGAAACCAAAATAGGCAAATTCTGGAGCCTATAATAAATTATCTGATGGATATTTTGAGCTAAAACTTTACATAAACATTCTGGAGACAACAAAGGCTTATCTTACACCTTGTAAAAGGGGTAAAATAGGTGCCCTTAAATGTTGTTATGCTGAAAAAGTGAGAAGTATTAATGACACAATTATAATGGTCACATGGTAATCATGTTTATGATGGGTTTATGACAAGTTGTCCTGATAATATCCTTTTTGCATTTAAAATTATATAACTAAGCTAATGACAATTAATGACAGCTGTAATAAGCGTATCACCTATTTACATGTCATGTCATGGTTATAAAGGTGTCATGACATTCTTATGAACACTCCAAGTGAAGTGTTAAAAAAACTTGAATCATGGTTTGTTCATAAAATAATTTTCATTTGAAAATTGGTATGTTTTGGCCAATAAATACTTATTTTTCAATGTTATCAGTCTGATAAAAAAAAAGATAAATAAATAAATAAATAAATAAATAAATAAAGTGATATATTAAATTGTATTTGCTTGCCTTTTGATTTTGTAATCAGCTCAGAAAATAATCGATATCAAAGTGTATTATTTATCAGCTTATAGATCAGATGCCATCCAAATATAAAGTGCATTCGCTGTCTGTATTGTCCAAAATTTCCATATCACCTTGCTAACAATACTGCAATATGTTGTGTCATAATCCCTGTATCACAACACATATCCCATCGCCAGATTCCTGCAAGTACGCAGGCCTAACGTACTGAATCCTCAATACACTGACATACTGCTTTATGCACGTCCATCAAATCCTCCCGGTCTGCTAGTTCACTGATAAATATGCATCTCTCCCCCTAAGCCTTGTCTATAGCATGTGGTGTGGCGTCTGGGCAAGCATGACGTTGAGGGATGTTTGGAAACCTCTGAAGATTAGCCTCCTGAATGTCTCGGCAGCATCTTTACCTCTATGTAGCGTTGTAGCAGCCTTAGAAGTCTGCTCGGTTGGGGAGGAGGTTTGAACTGAATTTAATTCTCACTTGGATCAATGCTAAGGTTGAGGTTTCTAACAGGATTTACCCAAGGCTTTCTTCAGTGTATCGATCGATCTGACTTTAAAACATCCTCAGAGAATACTGGGAATTAGAAGGCACAGTAAGATTTCATCCCTAGTGTCAAGATTTTTACATCTACGTTTTACATGTAGTCATTAAGGAGACATTACAAAGATTTACAAACAAGGAGGCATTCAGAGATTCAATGTGAAAAGGCAATACGAACTAATTTGGATTTTTAGGTTTTATATTGGAATGTTCTAACTCATTTTTGTTATTGATTATATGTTGCATCATTCAGTCATAAACATACGGTGGCAGAGCAGCCGATTCAAATGTAACATGTATGCTGTCAAAGTTATAAGGATCTTTTCCCAACTTGCTAGCATTTTTTTGTAATCGCAAGAATTAAATTGCATGAATAAAATGTGTTTTCTTAAATTGCAATTTATAATATTATTATTATTTACTTATTTAACCAGGAATGTCCCACTGAGATACTATATCGCTTCTACCAGGGAGTGCTGGTCAAGGCAGGCAGCATATGAAAGACTTACAAAAAGATAAAAATAAATACATATCACAACACAAAAACACACACAAATATAATATATACATTATTCATTTTTAAAACATGTGCACTGTTCTGAATTGACAGACTTTATAATATTTTTAAATATAGCGATAGATGGTACAGATTTCATATGCAGTATAGCTTGAAGCTCATTCCATACATACAGTATGGAGCATACTTAGAGAATGCTAACATAGGCTCGTTCTGAAAACGTAGAGCTATATACATTTCTAGAGAATTATGTAGCCAGAGCTTTGTATGACTGCGGGGCGGTATGATGCTACGGGGCGGTATGACATCGTTCCTTTTCTCGCTTACCAAAGCTTTTCCGCTGTTACCAGTTTGTCTGGTAGTTGGACTTGAGATGCAGAGCGGAGTTGACTGCGACAACGGGGTTCGAGTCTTGTGAAGAACGATTCCAGTAAAGAGGTAAGACAAAAACAGAAGCTAAAAAATAAATAACAGAGTGAGAATGTGGTACAATCTGAAAACGTGGTAAAAATCAAGGGGCTTTTCTTTTTCTGGATTGCTTTTTAAAACACTGCGGCTGGGTAAAGCAAAGGGGGTGGGCAGGTCAATTGGTGCTTTTTAAAACACTATTGGCTGGGTTTAAAGAAGGGGGAGGGTGGGGGGATAGGTCGGTTGATCAGTTATTAAGTCAGCCAGTCGACAGTGGCCTCTGGTGGATTTATGCGAGAAGAGCAGGTGCAAATGGCACTTGTGAGTTAAATTGGAGATCTGAAAAAACATACACAGCGGCCTCTGGTAGATTCGCGAAAACAAAAACTGCAAAAAAAAAAAAAAAAAAAAAACATAGCTCCTGGAACGTATTTTGCTCTCTCCAGAAATGTATATAGGGGTACGTAATCAGAATGGAGAATGTAGATCGACCTAACTCTGTATGAAAAAAATGGCACCTTAAGTACACTGTAAAAAAAAACAATAAAAACAGTTTTACGGTTTATTTCCGGAAGCTGAGGTGCCAGAAAAAAAACTTTAAATAACGTCCATTAAATTACAGAAATTGACTGTAAAATAACAGGTTGAATTACAGAAATTTACCAGAAATTTTAATTGATGGAAATTTCTGTAATTTAACAGCTGTTATTTTACGGTTTATTTCCGGCACCCCAGCTGCTGGAAATAAACCGTAAAATTATAAAATTTTTTACAGTGTAAGAGTATATCTGCTGATCTGGTATTATAATTTGAGGAGTAAACCAACAAACTAGATATATACTGTGGTAATTTACCAACTAAAGTTTTGAAAATAAAAACTGACATATGTTGTTTTCTCCTTCACTGTAATGAGGTCCATTCTGTCATTTTAAATCAATTACAGTGATGTGTGCATGCACTTGAACCAGTGACAAATCGTAAGGTATTATGATAAACAAAATCCAATTTTTAAAAAACATTCAGTGGTGCATGCATATATCTTTGTGATCAAATACTGATAGAAGTGTACTCTCAACTAAACATTTCGAGCTGCGAAGGAGAAACATTTTTAAAATGGAAATAAAAACATTGTTGGTCTAATTATTTTTAAAAGGCTATCAATCTGAAAACTACAGTGCTCAGCATAATTGCATACATCTCGCTTTGAAAATGAATATTTTTGCTCAGTGAATATAGGCAATGTATTTTGGTGCATTTAAACAAAACAGATTTATTAAAAAGATATATTTATTAAAATATTATTTTAGTCACAGAACATATTTAGAAATTGAAAGATAATACAATTAAATTCGAGCAAAACATTTTAAAAAAATTACAACCTACAAAATTTCAACTAAATCACTCGGGAAGAAATCACTTTTCCGAACTCTCGCATTCAATCTGTCCAGTTGGTGGAATGAACTCCCTAACTACATCAGAACAGCAGAGTCACTTGCTGTCTTCAAGAAACGACTAAAAACTCAACTGTTTAGTCTCCACTTTCCCTCCTAATCTGTAACTGCCTCTCTGGCTATACCACTAACTGTACTCTCTCTCTCTCTCTCAAAAAAAAAAAAAAAAAAAATGTTCTAATGCTTTGCTTCTTAGACTTTACACACCTGAAACTTGTCTATAGCACTTGTTCACTGCTGCTCTTATAGTTGTGTAAATTGCTTCCTTGTCCTCATTTGTAAGTCGCTTTGGATAAAAGCGTCTGCTAAATGACTAAATGTAAATGTAAATTCTTCAATGTTTTGCTTCTCTTGATTATTCCTTTTTTTTTTTTTTTTAATTTGTATTTAATATTTTTCTGTAGCATATAAATTTGGGTGTACTAGCTTTTGGACTGTTATCATAAGTTATTTTGTTAGATTAGCTCCAGTTTTAGCTTCAGTACTGACTAATCTATTGTATATGCACAAATATGTTGTACAGCTTCCTAATAAAAATATGAATTTAGAAGATAGATTTGTGAGGGGTGTAACGTACATTTGTTAAACTCTCTCGGCCACTGTATAAACAAGCTGGAAATAGACCATTAAACTGATAGTTAGATAATTAACTGTTTCAAAGACTGTTTTTTTTTTTCTCAGTATCTAAACACACACTTGTAATCTATGTTAATGATTTTTTGATTAACTGCACCACTTTAGACTTCGATGTAATTAAAATGTTTATAAAACGCAATGTTGTTTTCAGATTTGTGTAAATGTCATGTCTCGAATGTGTTCAGCAAATCCTTGCTCATGGCCATAAAAAGACAACTGTTAAAAAGTCATTAAGAGATAACTTTCAGGAAAACCCTATAATACTGGCTGTAATGAATTGGAGTAATAAAAGATGTTTCCCCTTCCACTTCTCTACGGGCACAATTGTGATTATTACCTTCTCAGTTCTTCAATAAATCTCACCTCCTCAGCTACTGTATATTCAATACATCTCACCTCCTCCAGTCTTTATAGAAAACATATTAAGATTGAAATTCCCTTATCTGTGTGACTTCTATAATGCATTATAGCAGCGGTTGCCTCAGAGACCAAAAGAGGCATTTGAGCATCGTTTCAAATTCTAGATAAGTACTTTAAAACGGTTATCAAAGAATCAAAGCTTATGACTTTAGATTTCTGCTTCTCTTATTAAATGTCTCATTGCTGTAAAGATGCTGTATGTCATATTATTTTAATTTGTCATCATAAAAGAGAGAAGAAAAACACATCTGTCATCATTTATTTCCTGAATGGCCTTCGTGGAAAGATATTCTAAAGAACCGCTCTTTTCAATCATTCCTTCCTTAGGCTTAGTCATTTATTTATAAGGAGTTGCCACCACCAACTATTCCAGCATATGTTTTACACAGCGGATGCCCTTCCAGCTGCAATCCAGTTGTGGGAAACACCCATACACACTCATTTTCACACAAACCAATGGCCAACTTTGTTAACCCAATTCACCTATTGCTCATGTCTTTGGACTGTGTGGAAAACCGGAGCACCCGGAGGAATCCCAAGCAAACACAGGGAGAACATGCAAACTCCACACAGAAACGCCAACTGGGCCAGCCTGGATTCAAACCAGCAACCTTCTTGCTGTGATGCGACAGTGCTAACCACTGAGCCACCGTGCCGCCTCTTTTCAACCATTTGACAATCATGTGAAAGCCTATTAGGCTGTACTTGTTTTGAATATTGTAAAAATAATGGAAATAATTGAATCATAATTTTTGGATGAAATCTCCCTCTACGAGCTCTGCAATTCACCAACATCATTTCGACAGATCAGGTAATTAAAATGCCACTATTTTGTTATACGTTTACAAAAGCAATAGGTGGACTTGTAAACATGTTTCCTTAACTCATGATTATTTATACAAAATTAAGTTAAACCAGGATAACAGTTTCAAATGACTTAAAAAAAATAAATAAATAAAAGTAAAGTCGAGTGATGCCTATAATGGGTCAGTGAGTTTACTTAGGCCCAATCCCAATTCTACCCCTTAGCCTTTCCCGCTCCGTTCACGCGAAGGGGTAGGGGTGTTCCAGTTTCTCTTTAGGGAAATGAACACCCTTGTTAAGGCCATGTGAAGAAATTTATTCAATGTATAAAGCTCAAAGATTTATTTTGATGTGGGGATTTTTTTAAATCGTTTTACTGTTCATTTTTTATTAAAAAATTTTTTTTTTAATTTATATCAATTATTTTGTGTTAATACTTTTAGACATTTTTGCAATCTTTATCTCAATGGACAGTGAACTTACTTAACTAATAACACAAAACATTCAAAAGTAGCAAACACATTACTTTACATGCTGTCATTAATCTGTATATACAGCATGTATAACTCTGGGCTTAGAAAGTTCTCAAAATATAATATTATCTTACAAAATGAAAACCTCAGCCAGGTAAGGACGAGTATTTTAAAAGTAATATAACGCATCACTTTCCATAAAAAGTAACTAGTTAACGCAATTAGTTACTTTTTGGGGGAAGTAACTCAATATTGTAATGCTTTACTTTTAAAAGTAACTTTCCCCAACACTGGTCAAGTCAAGCTTTATTCTGGACACACGGAGGAATTAAATGTGTCTCGCAGGACAACGATGCTATATAAATTAATCAATTACAAACACTAGACACAAGACCTATTTAAAGAAAATAACTATACTTAGTTACTTAGTACTATACATAACTAACATATACTACTATAAGACAGTTAACTATGCACATAAGACAGGCTATACAAAACTTTTACATGAGACTGAACAATGATGTGCAGGATATTGTGCAAGAGAGGTAATAAGGGGAATATTGAGGTATTTAAGGTTGAAGCAAGCAATGCAACATGATTGTGGTACTGTACATTTATAGTGAACATCGTTTTCCTTATTGAGCCCTTGTAAGATTGGGTTTAAATAATAGAGAAAAGTGTTTCTTCAGGTGGTTTGTCAAGCCCACTCACCTGAATGAAGCCCATTTTAAATTGCACAATGTTTCCAACACATGGAGTGAATAAGAAAGTGTCTATAGTGCAAATGTGCAATCTGGTGCATAAGTCAGAGAGATGAGAGGGTGTCTTTTCTACAAGTGGTTTGTTAAGTCCACTCACCTGTATGGCACATATTGAAAAATGCATGGAGGATGAGATTTCAGAGGGGGGTAAATTGACTGAAGTTGAGGGCTCTAACAGCCTGTGGGAAGAAGCTGTTGAGTAGTCTAGCCAAGCAGGCTCTAATACTTTAAAACCTATACTACGACACAACCTGAAAAATATAATGCTAAAAAAAATTGTGCAACTTTCGGTTGCACTTTTCAGGCGAAGATCAACAAGAGTGATGATGCAAGTCTTTGCTACCATTGATTTTTCACCACAAGGAGTCCCTGAAATCCACGCTGAGAACAAACACTAGGCGCAAAACATGCTGATGCTTGTCAAAATCTGTCAGTGCTGCTTCATCACTCATAACTGGAAAACTGTACACTTACAGGCTGCAGAAAAGCTGAAAAACTAAAAATTGACAGGTCTCTTAACTTTCTTCTTCAGTGTCATGAAAAGCGTGTTTACACCCAGAGAGGATGGAATCCAGAGTTTCTCATCTCTTTTCCCAGTGCTCATTTCACTCTATATCCAGTGAGGCACCAATTTTCCTATTTTCCTCTTACTTTCTGTCACTGAAAAATAACAAACAATTGACATTATGTGGGAGGAGCTACAAATTAGTGCTCTATCATGATGGATGGCTACTTAACATCAAGTTAAAAAACTACAAATTTCAGCACTGCAATAGCTTCAATAATACGAGAGTCTCAATCTGAAGTTCCACCAAACAGGAGGCACAGTCCAATGCTATCTCATGGCAAATCATTACTTTTTGATTTAGTGAGTCATTTGTATGAATTTGTATGGTCTCATTCATACAATTTATTATGATTTGTTTATTCCTGAATGATGGTTGGGTTCAGGGGTGGGGTTTGGTGGCATGACTCCTTTTAAAAATCATACATTTTCATACAACTGAGCTTGTATGAATTTGTAGGAATTAACGACTAAACAGACAAAATGTAAAATAGTTACGTTTCCTTGTGAGATCAGGCTGAACAGTCAGCTGTTACTGGTGTGATAGTGTAACAGAGGCTAGTTTGTGATTGCTCATTTGTAAAAGAATCACAGATTTGAGACCTGGCTGGAGTGGGAAAGTAGGTGTTGAACTCGAGGACACAAAGTACAATGACACCTCAAAAAGTTATATCATCTGAAAGCAGTGTTGGGCAAGCTATTCGGAAAATGTAGTAAGCTAAGCTATTAGTCTCTCTCCTTAAAATGTAACTACACTAAAAGCTACCCCCTGGGAAATGTAGCAAGCTAAGCTAAAAAGCTAAATGGCAAAAGTAGCTTAGCTAACATCTAAGTTTTTTTTTATATCGAAGAAACTTCGTCAGTTCTTTCTATAGTGATCAATAAAATTGTCAATAAAGCTTATGTGGCAGTTATTTACTGTAATTAATATGCTGCACTAAACAGAAACAATTTTTACTAGACTGCAAATACCAAAAATTCAAGAAATCCTGTGTTGCACATTTAAAATACTATAGTTATGTATAGTAAAGGAAAATATATAGAAAAGTGTATTATAGTATTTAAAGTATATATATTATAGTATATAATATACTTTAGCTTTTACTACAGTAACAAATAATATAAATCTGTAGAAAAATTAGTACAATATAAGGTTATATATACACACACACACACACACACACACACACACACACACACACACACACACACACACACACACACACACACAGAACAGTCAATAAATTTAAAACCATTTCAACTCTAACAAGAGCACAGCATCAGAATTAACTTTAAAACATGTTCTTCTCGAGGTATATGGTTCTGCTTCAGAAATAATACCCTACAGTTATCTTTCCATCAAACAATTTTCTCATGTCAGCCCAATGACTGATTGCCGACGCCACCGACTGGAGCGAGAGGTGGCAGTACTGTAATTCATCAAAAAGTTCGTTTTGACCAACGTAAAACACGAAGACGAATTCGCCATTCTCGCTATCATAGGGATTTACTTTTATCAGCCAGACACCGACCTTTGTAAATGGCGGTGGCATCACTTAATGATCCACGATCTGTAAACTTGTTGCCACATCCATACACGTCCATTCACACTCATTCTCACACATATACACTACGGACAATTTAGCTCAACCAATTCACCTATACCAAATGTCTTTGGACTGTGGGGGAAACCAGAGCACCTGGAGGAAATCCATACAAACACGGGGAGAACATGCAAACTCCACACAGAAACGCCAACTGACCCAGCCAAGGCTTGAACCAGCGACCTTCTTGCTGTGAGGCGATCGTGCTACCCACTGCGCCACCGTGACGCCCTGTTACAAGTGTTAAATGAATTAAATATTTCCATAAATGTCACCATTGTGTGACAAATGTCAGTTTTTAGATTCAAACCTGTCTCGTTCCTATGTTATGCGTCTCAAATTCCAGAGCTTCTTCAGATACAATAAAGATTCCGATTGAACCAGATCCTATATTAATTACATTTGGAGTTTCCGAAGAATTTGAGACTTATACGGGTTCAATGACAGTTTATATGGGTTGATTTCTGCCAAAAAAAACTTTTGTTTTGGAAGAAAAAAGAACTTCCAACTCTTAAATTATGGCTGACAGGAGCCATTACATCAGTTATGATGTTAACAGGAAATTACATCAAGAAAAAAAAATCAGGTATACCCTAATAAACAAGGTTTTGTTATTTGAAAAAGTTGGTCCCCTTTTATTTCCTTTCTATAAATTTGTGATTAATACGTTTACTGTGCCATTAGTACATTGGATAACAGTGGTGAGTGGTTGGTTGGGGGAAAGTATGTTTATTTTTTGTTTAATTATCATTTTTATGACTGTTGGTTGATTTTTATTTTATTTTTTGTCTCTTTTTTTTGAGTGTCTAATTGCTAAAACGTAAGTGCTGTTTGTATTTCTTGAAAAAAAGTGTATTTACAAGTGAATGTCTGCTAACATTTCTAATAAAAAAATATTTAAACCACAGAAAATCATATTTCTACAGAATTGGAACAATCTGAGGGTGATTAAATCATGACAGCATATTCATTTTCGGTGACCTGTACCCAGAAACATAGATTACAGTTAGATTAGCAATCTACTGCTTAATCACAGTAATCATATAGCATTAATTGTAAATTCACAGTAAAATATAGTTACTTCTACAATAGAATATTGTGAAATCACAGTAATGGGCTTTACTGTACTGTGAAGTCACATTTTATGTTTTTTCACAGTATAGTAAAAAAGCGCATTGACTTAATATGAAAATAATGTAACTACCTCACAGTAATTTACTGTGATTTTACATACGGTACCTTACTGTGAAAATAATGCATTTATAAGCCAGTAATTTACTGTGAATTTAGGTTCAAATATTGTGTAGGAGTTGAGTACTAAATGCCTCCAAGACATCAGGCTAAAGAGAAAACAAAGACATGGGTTTTTAGGATATTTTAATCATCCAAATGTATCTTCTTATTCTTTTCTCCTCCTCTTATGACTAGTAAAACAGTGAATACTTACATTGCTTCTCATGTTGTTTTTTCGGTTGAAAATTACATCCAAAACCCACACATTATATCAGGAAGGTTGGTAATAACTCACCAGGAGCAATTATTTAACGTTATACACAGTTTATATATACATAAAACTATCTGGATTTATTAAATAATATAAATCTCATGGGTTTTCAACTACATTGTTTATGATATATTAGATCATACATATCTTGACACCCAAGATTTCTTTTAATTTTCACATCTTCAATAAGCCTCTATTATGATTTCCACCACAACCTCCATTAATAAGTCTTTAGGATGTAATATTATGAATGTGAAGCACAGAACAGCTCAATGATGTCTGTTTTTCAGCAGCAGTCAGTTATTATAGAGGTGAAAGGGCAGATGCCTGCTGGGTCTCTCTCTAAATGTCTTTCCACTGTCCATAAAATGAACCAATGAACCAATAATGTGAATCATGTAGCTGAGAAAACAACTTATTGTTTTGCTAAAAGCAATAGCTTTGTCAGGCTTTCACTGTTTTAATATGTGAAGTCAATACACACCACATTTTCATTACGCACTGTTTCAGCATTGTTTCTGAATGCCACTGATTTGAAAACCTCTGCTAGCACTAATGCAATTTTTAGCAATGTCTGGAAGTGAATATATCAGGAAAAGAAACCATTGCCTGCTCTTATCTCAATCAGCAGACCGCAAACCCACTGCACACACACATATAAACCAACACACACACAGTTTGAGGATCACTCTTTCATGACCTAAATGGTAATGGGACAAAACAAATATCTATTTAACCAGATGCAATGTTTAAACCCAAATCAGGATGCATGCTTCAATTAATATTAATTAAGCTTTGACTGTATATTTAGTCGCATATTAAAAAGTAAATCTTATCCTGTTATGTATGCAAATATTTATCTATACTGAGTATTTATTTCGAAGCTTGTAATTAATTTTTTTTGTCAAATCTAGCTAAATTATCAGTGTTGGCATGAATTAAATCTTAATTCTTCTTTTTATTTGCTAATTTACATAGGAGAATTATGCTGATCTCATAGAAAATGTATAATGTTATTCATGAGATGTGATGACATAACACAGTGTGGTGGATCTCCATTACAGAAAGCACGAAAACAAGAGTCTTGGTTGTTACAGTTCCTGTCGGTATGTGACATTTAAACTCTATCTATTATGGATAGATTTAGAAATGATGTTAAGTATACTCAAATCACTCAACCGATTATGTGTAAAGTGTATTTGTTTACAAAATGATAATACATAAATCTTGCAACAAATTTGATGCTTTTTATTAGATAATAAGGTATAGATGTTGGGTAGGATTAGGTTTAAGATCAAGATCATAATTTCTAAGTACTAATAAACAGCCAAAATCTCAATAATAAGCAGGTTCTGTCATGATCACCAGCAATCTAGCCTGTGCAGATCACCGGAGAACTGCACATGCCAATTTAATGCACTACAACTCCCATCATGCACTTCACACTCACACCAGTTCCTAATTCCTCGATTAAACACACAGCTGGAAGCTCATGATGGTGTAATCAGATGGACCATAAAAACAGCACTCACACAAACACATCATTGCTGAGTCTTGTAAGCTGTAAGTGAGCAATTCTAAGTGTTCTCCTTGCCTTGTAGCTGTGTTTTGACTTTTGTTTGTTTCTTTCTTCATGTTGTTTTGCCGCCTGTCCTGTAGTGGTGGGCAGAGCGAGGCTTCATGAAACACTGAAACAGTCAAAGTAAATGTGTAGAAGCTTCGAAACATTTTGAAACCACTCTCTTTAGTGGTCATTTTAATGCATTGCTCTGGAACAGCTTCAGCAAAGACACAGTTAAGCAAATTGAGGTATTATACCCCACAATGTAGAGTTGAAGCTTCAAGTGATTTAGTGAAGCAGTGAGAGTTCCTCACTAGCATGCAGAGATAATGGGTAAGAATCCAGGGTGATGCAGGTATAGATGTTAGTTTTTAAATGCTCTGTTCTGTTTTAACATTAACATCCGAATGAACATGTTGTGAATAAATGTGTCTTATTTTGGTCATAAAACAGTAACATTATTTAAACGTATCATGTTAATTTCAGAGTATTTGTACAAGTCAGGATTCTAACCTGGGCCATTTGCAGCACAGTAAATTTGTGCACACGCACAGTCCACTAAGCTACATGAGACAGAGTTTTTTTCTGACCCTGTCAGTCAAGCACAGATTCGCCAGGTTTTGAAATGCTTCTAAAATGACCGATGCTTTAAATCAGTTTAGTCACGTGACCTTGGGGTTTCAGACCATGCTTCGCTGCAGTGTTCAGAAACATTTGCAATTTGGCATCTCAACACTGTGTCGAAATGTCCGTTTTACGTCAGCCATCCCTACAGCCCTGACCATTCACTTGTTATTTTGATCAGTCTTTGCATTACCCAAATGCTCCACTTAGCTCCTGTTTTGGCCATTGCCTACCTGACTATTCTGATTAATAAAGCTGCACGTGAATTCTCACCTATGTCGCAACTCGATTCCATTACTGGTAATAAGCCAGTAGTAAATATATAGAATTGGTACTTAACCTAATTTTTAACCAAAAACTGGAAA
Source organism: Danio aesculapii (assembly GCF_903798145.1). NCBI lineage: Eukaryota > Metazoa > Chordata > Actinopteri > Cypriniformes > Danionidae > Danio > Danio aesculapii. Next base: position 38,165,423 of record NC_079454.1, on the reverse strand, counting down.
TGGTAATGACCTTGTTCATTTTTTGATTAGTTCCAATTGGTACTTAAAAAACAAACACTACAAATAAATACATTTAATTCAATTAATTATAATGTCCATAATGCTTTTACAATGCAATTTTGTCAAAGCAGCTTAACATAGATGGAGAAAAGAGAATAAAAATATAACAATAATAATACATACATAAAAGAAATATAATACACTGTAAAAAAATGTGGGGTTTCACACAATTGATTTGTGTTGGGACAACATGAAGGAATTAAGCTAACCTATTCGTTTTTTACAAATTTAAGTGGATTGAATATAAAACAATCAAATAATGAACTCAAAAAGTTCTCAAGAACTCAAGAATTGTGTTGTTTCAGCTCATTTTAAACAAGTAGTTGACTTAAATGCCATTTTTTGAGTGTACATACAAAGAAATATTTATACATATTGTTTATGAAAGGAAGAAATGAATAACTCTCTTATTTAGTTTAAATTGATCATTTATATATGATATACATTTTATAAAAGCTAAATGGAAATGTTAAATGTACATGTCCCTGATTACTGAAAACATAAACCTATTATTTAACATTCTGACCTTTTTTTTTGCCTAAAGTGTAGGTATATAGGTCTGACCATATGGGTCACCTCTACATATTGAAATGTGGGTTATCACAGCAGCACTTCTGAGAGCTGTGTAGACAGGTAGGGATTAGTGGATTCACCCATGCACATTAATATGGAACACAACTGACATCTTATAAGGTCACTTCTAGTTTGTTGTGAAAAAGAAGAATCTGTATACATTAAACATGAGCCCTGAGGAGATCCCATCTGCACAGCAAAATCTACAACAGGAAAGCACTCATGTTGACACTGGTGGCAGGACTCCATTTTTTTTTCGATAGTTTTGATGTACTGATCATATCCTGGCTTCCCAAAAGTGCTTTTTTATCCAAAGAAAAGGTAACACACAGACAAAAAAAAATTGCATTAATATTTCACAGAGTAACTTGTTCAGAGATGCTGTGGACCTGTAGTGTGTCTAGCATTTTTATGCGTACCATTTGTTTTGCTGAAAGATACTGCATTTAGATGTAGTGTCAATATTGTGATGGGAAAGTGACATTTAAATAAAAAAATAAAAGACTGAAAATGATGTCTTTTGCATAAGCAGGGTAAATATACACAGCTTTTTTCAATAGCTGATACCCTCAATCCGCTTTCATATTATGAAAATGATCTAAAGAGTGAGGTTTGAAATTAAAATCAAGCTGTTAATTTTTTATTTCATTTTAAACAAAGGTTTACACAATAGTTATTTCATGATGAGAAAGACAGAATGGAATATTCAGCAAATTCTTGTATCTAATGCAGTGTTTCTCAACCACGTTCCTAAAGAACCACCAACACTACATGTTTTGAATGTCACACCCATTACAGGTCTTTCAGTCTCTATTAATGAGCTGACGAAACAGGTGTGTTTGTTAAAAGAGACAGGAAAATGTGCAAAGCTGGTGGTCCTCCAGGAACGTGGTTGAGAAACACTGCTCTAATGAATATACTGTATATATAAGCAATTATATAAGCAGATAAGCAATTCGCTGGGTTGAAATTCTTTCAGCTTAATGTTGAATAATAAGATGGCAATACATCCTGATAAGTCTGAGACACATGCTAGAAATATTTCAAACAATAAGAAAATTCATGCTTTAGATCAAATTAGGATATTTGAGTCACAGATTGGGTATTTTTTAAAGATTGGTTGAAAAGAAATAAGAAAAAATACATAAACCAACCAAACGAAAGACCCAAAAATCGACGCAATTTTAAAACATCAATACTAGCATGCTTTAATACATTGGACAAATCCCAAACAGCATTTTAGTACCCTTGAAGGACACTTCGAGAAATGGATGCCATTTGTGGGTGTGTTGCAAAATATGACCCTTTTAAGAAATCTCTTTGCAAAGTGTGCAATAGTCACTAGAGGAAGTTAGTTTATCATCAGGCTGATGAGTTCACACAATTAATTTCACAGGACAAAATATGATTTTTAAATGATTATAAATAGTGACACTAAATACCAGGGTTGCCAGGTTATTACAGCAAAACTAGCCCAATAATTTCAAAACTCAAAATATGCCATGCACCAACCATTTGTAAAATACATATTTTACATCACTCTAAGGTTTACACACACTCTTTTCTAGGGTTGCACTATATATGGTTTCTGCATTGACATAGCAATATGTGCACCCACAATAGTCGCATCACAAGATATGCAATGTTGAGTCTGAAATATAGTTGTCTAGAAGCTATTAAATTGTATTCAATTGCTGTATTTATACAGGCTTATTGCAATTTATGCAAAAAAAAAAAAAGAAAAAAAAAGAAAAAGCTTTTTCTCAATTAAAATTTTTGTCTTGATTTAGTGCAAATATCTCAATTTTACTGCAAAAACAAGTTTAATTTACTTACCCCTCTGGCAGATAATTTAGCTTGTTTTAAGTGAAACTCTTAATTTTGACTTCTATTTCTTCTCAAGTTGAAAACAAAACTAGCAAACTTTTAGTCATAAGTAGAATATTAAAAAAATGGTAGAGTAAAATATTTCAACAAAACAACATAAATATAATTGATTCAATATGAAACATTTAACACAAGGAATAAAAACAACACACGTGGCATGTGGTAAAAATAGCCCAATTCAGTGGGGAAACTGTGGACTTGGCAACCCTAATGAAACAGAGCAAAAATACATGACTCTTCTGAAACAGTTGCACATCTAATCCCATCCAACTTGTATTTTCATGTCAGAAAAGAATTACCATTCCAGAGTTAAAGCAATTTTTTTTAGATTTTGATATAAGACAACTAGAACAAACATTTTGACTTATTTTGACAAAATTTTTATTTAATGAATGTGTATACATACATAACCATGGAGTTATACTTTGCAATTAATCCATGGATCACATTCATCCTGAAAAGTGGTTCCAAACACATCATGGATCAACAGTGATCATTACATCTCAGCTTTAAAAAAGAAGGGTAAAATCAGTCTGCATTACATTAAGATCAGATTTAATCCAAAAAGGAAGCTGCTACATTCGATCAACCTGTTTAGAATTAGTCAAAGTGAAATGTATCTACCATCTTTATTGGCTGTAATGTAAATATAGAACGCTCTGACACAGTAAATCGGAAGCAGATTCACACACAAATTTGAAAGGAAATGAACTTCACAGCGGATCATGACATAAAGTGATTACACTTCAGAGGGTGTTTGGAGCTTCATACACGTTCCCTTTTTCAAAGCACTTATGAAAACACACACACACACACACACACACACACACACACGCACACACACACACACACACACACACACACACACACACACATACTAAGGCTCCAGGAAAGACCTCCTGGGGAGTTTTCCTCAGTCTGACTGACAAATTATAGTGTATGTGGGACACATGTTATACAGTAGCCAACTGGCACATCCAAACTCATTAAGCAGAATTGACAAAACGCTAATGAACGTGTTTATAATAGTTAAACAAACAACCTAAGGCCTCCAAAGTGCAAGGATGAAGTTTAGGCTGCAGATCTCTAGTTATTAAATTAATTCCTCCTGCAGTGCATTACTTAATCCTTTTTGTCTCCATATTAATACTGCAGGAGGTGCAAGCTAATATCTACCTGTACATGGTGTTCCTCAAAGTGCTATTAGACATTCTGCCGTGGTCTACGGCTGGAATACTTGAATAGCGATTATTCCGGCCGCTCTGCCTGTTAGTTTGATGAGGCTGACACGGTAATGTGGAAAAAATCAGACAGGGGTGAATTGACATGCCGATACTGCAACTGGAGCCTCAATGTCATTAGCTATATACTTAGTAAAGGTCACAGCTCTCATAAAAAAGGGACACGAGCCTTCATCTGAGATGAAGATTAAATCTCATTCACCGTGGCTCAATTCACTCATGGTCGACTTCTATTCTTTATGGAGATCTTCAAGCAGACTTAACAACATCCCAGTGATGCCCGTAGGGAACACCTTTGACTTGATTACTATATTGATTTGCTAATATTCACAGATTTGTCTCATCGACTAAACATTCTTAAGCATTTTAGAGTGAGGAAAAAACAGATTTGTTGTGTTGTAATTGCCTTTTTATATTGAGAATTTGCAGATTAATACTGAGAATTTGCAGATATACTAACATTAAACAATGTTTACAGAGAATATCAACAGCCAATCAGGGGTCTGTTTCGCAAACAGTGATGTGATTTGCGGCTGAACTATCATAGTACAATGCATCGTTTGGGAAAAGAACAATGTAGTGACGAATGTTTCCCAAAACGCATAGTTTCTCTGTCGCAGATTCATTGCTTGAACCATGTTAGTTATAGCGTAAAACGCCCATAATGATGCTCTAAACTGGGTGGAGTAACTACTTCTTTAGAGAAGAACACCTTAATGTCTTTGTGCAGATTATATTGTTTTACACCAACATAAATTTAAAATTAAATCTAACAATAGATTTGGTAAAAACATGCACTCGCTTTCCATATTAACTGAAATATATGGCACATAGAGAGCCTGAGTTTGCTTTACAAATATTGAGAATGACATATAATATTCTAAAACATGAAATCACTTAGAAAATCTAACACGTAATCTAATATCATATATAAATTATATAAATAAATAAATAATGAGGCGATTTATCAAGAAATGAAATTTTAATAATTTTTATGTATTAGAATTTTAAAAAAATCATACTTTAATAACAATATTAATAATTATGATGATGATGATGATGATTATTATTATTGTTATTACTATTCAAGTAGGATATTGTTGTTTTTTTAAATAAACTTTTTAATCATCTGGAATGGCAAAAAAAAAAAAAGTGTTCGTGCAGGACTCCCAGAGTTCATCAAGATTCTTTGGATTCATCTTCAATGTCTCCTCCTTCATCTTACCCCAGACATGCTCAATAATGTTCATACTGGTGACTGGGCTGGCCAATCCTGGAGCACCTTGACCTTCTTTGCTTTCAGGAACTTTGATGTGGAGGCTGAAGTATGAGAAGGAGTGCTATCCTACTGAAGAATTTGCCCTCTCCTGTGGTTTGTAATGTAATGGGTAGCACAAATGTCTTGATACCTCAGGCTGTTGATGTTGCCATCCACTCTAAAGATCTCTCGCACATCCCCATACTGAATGTAACCCCAAACCATGATTTTTTTCCTTCACCAAACTTGACTGATTGTTGTGAAAATCCTGGGTCAATGTGGGTTCCAATAGGTCTTCTGCAGTATTTGTGATGATTAGGATGCAGTTCAACAGATGATTCATCAAAAATCTACCTTCTGCCACTTTTCCAAATGATCAACTACAAGTCAAATTATTATTTGTTGCTCTTACAACTGAGATCCAAGACTTTTGTCCGGTAGTGTTGTTTAAATGCACTGTAGGGATACAAAATCCAGTGTAAATTTGGAATTGAAGCTTTACATGAATGCAGCTTTTCTTATATTATAATTGTTTTTGTTCTGTCAAAAGGGCATTAATGTGAGGATGTCAAATGCATGTCAGGTTTTGATATGCACTTTGACATGTTTTTGATGTCATTTTGACATCAGGGTGTCTGCTGGGTCAAAAGTCTAGACTAACCTTTACCGAGGAGTAGGTTGTGTGGTTTGAGAATGTTAATTAAAACTGAAGATTAATTAAAAACTGGATAACTAACAACTTTGTTACAAAATTTTATAAAAACGGACCTTGCTTATTGAACCAAAAAACAAACAAAGAAAAAAAACTCTTGCGCAAAAAATATTAGAAAACTGCATAACCCTTGATGGATGTTCAGTTAGTCCACATCATGAATAAAAAATGTTGCCAAACTATGAAATGTGCTATTAATGTTAAATGCAGAAAAGTTTATTCATACTTTTATGACCTTCCAGTTAATATAATGTGTTACTACTTGGTTTTTTAAAACAAAGAAATATATTCATACTAGTCTGGTTCTATAAGCATTGCATTGGTTCCCTATTAAACATCATACAAATGTTGAAAATCGTATTGACTACCTACAAATGGGTTCATATATATATAAAAAGTACCTTGGATCCAGCCTATATGCAGGGCAGGTGGTTATCATGGTCATTAATGAGTCAAAGAGCAAAAGAAATGAAAACAAGATTAATTAATTTTTTATATTTTTTGGAAAAATTATGGCATTACCATACGTTTTTTAAAAAGCTGTAAATATACATTTATTTATTTACATTTTTTTGTTTCAGAAAGAACAGCCCAATCCTTTGTTGAAGCAATGGTGAATTGACATGATTTGGTATAACTTGTACAACATGACAGAAGTCAATTAAACTTGTGAATGTATTTATTCATATTTCTGAAATGTTACAGTATGAACTCTGAATGCTTTTTCAAACTTTGTGTGGCCCAGTTATTCTCACACCACAGAGTTTGAAAAGTGCTGCAAAATTCAGACAGGCAAAACCAATTTTATGCCTTGACTGCTCTGGATCTACCCCACTTGTTCTCAATATGACACAGATATCAAGCAGCATTTCAAGTCTAAAGTTATTAAATTACTCCACAACTTTGTCTCTAACTGAATGATTCTAAAGCACAGCACAACTCCTGAAGTAATTATTGATGTTAATTAAGAGACTAATAACAACAATCATCTACAAAGATTAAGGATATTATGAGTATAGAGTAAAAGGCGAAATTACAGAATATACAATTATTTAATTATTTTTCAAATATTTCCCAAGTTATATTTAACAGTTTTTTAACAGTGTTTACTATTACTTTTTTCTTCTGGAGAAAGACTTATTTCTTTTATTTTGACTGCAATGAAAGAAATAAGTTTAAGAATATATCTAATTACTTGCCTAATTTACCTAACCTGCCTAGTTAACCTAATTAAGCCTTTAAATTGCACTTAATTTTGCCTTCAACTGTAATTAAGATTAAGAGCATACTCAAAATAGTGACAACAACTGCATATTGTACATAGCAGAATGTAATTCATGTGCTTAAAATAATTGCTATTAAGGTACTTTTCAGTCAAGGTGTCCTGGTAAAAATGTCACTAGTACTGTAATTCCCTTCTAACATCAAATGGAAGCATGTTCCACAACTAAACTGGGAGGATGGACCAAATGTCTTATCTAGATAGACAGGCCTGTCTCATGTGGTGACACAAGTGAATTAGACAGCTGGTGATGACAGCTGGGCTGCGGTGTGTGGTTTGATAATGCAGTGCAGGTAATAGGGGGGGCAGGCTGGCAAGGTAGGTAGAGGGCTCTCTATAGGCTAAATATAGGTCAAGCAGTGACATTTGGAAATAAATATGTAAGAAATGGAAAAATGACAAGCATATAAATGTTTACACAAGATAGATTGCATAAGGAGGAGAAATGTGCTTCTTCAGTTACAATTACAGAAATAAAAACACGCATCCTTCTCTTGGTTTGTTTCACTTTTTGCTGAATAAAATAGAAGGTAGCACTTCATTTTGATGGTCCATTTGAGTATTAGACTTAATATCCATTGATACTGCTCCTTCAACAGACATTTAACTGACTATAAGAAAGTTTGCAAGTACATCTCAACTTAAACTAACCCTAAAACCTGTTTCACTCCACAAGTGTGAGCAGAGCATGTTTTTTTATGGTAACAGATTAGAGCTTTCATGTGGCACGCAGAAGCAGCTTGTCAGCGCGAGGTGTGAGTGTCGCTGAAGCAGCAGTGTCGCGATAGTTTCGGCTCTGGGTCTATTTTTGCCGTGCTGCTCACACTCAATTAAAGTGACAGTGCATTGATAATGACCAAAAACACATTGAATGGCAGTAAAAAGTAGCAATTTTACCCAGTAAATGCATCGATAATATCTACTAATTTTATATAGTCAATCAAATTAACTTAAACAATTAAAAATGGCAACAAATGTTTATTTGGGCCCAAACTGCAAAGCGAATATTAAAACAATTTTAGCATCAGTTTTGCTTAAGTTGCCTACTAGTTTGACCATGTATAAATATCAATATAACTATATTGCATAAATATCATTATAACTGTATTGTATAAATATTATTATAATAACTATAGGCCTACATCATACTGACAATCAAAAACTAAATGACATGATATCAGATGTGATTGTCCTCTGACCAAGTGCACCTGAAAAGACATGAATGACACTCCTCAGAGCTTGAGAAGCATACAGTTCTTCAGGATCTATATAATTTGTAAAATAAAGAGTTGCAAGTTAAGGAAACAGCATAGGAGGAAGTTTCCGCAGACCTTGGTGCAGATGAAAAGTAAAACAAAGTGTATTATAGATAGATAGGTAACTAGATGGAATAGACAGAGCTAGATTAATCTGTGCAGCAGCTTGCGATGAGCTGCGCACTGCAGACGCAGTCAGTGTGAAAGGCAAAAGCCTGCACTCTGCTTCTGCTCTCCATACGCGTTGCGCACGAGCTGCTCACGCCCTGCTTGCACGTGCGGTGTGAAACAAGCCTAACCCTCATCCCCAGCCCTAGCCCCAACCTAACAGTTTACTTGTAATCTAATGAGAATTAGTTGGCAGATGCAGTGCAACCTAAATTCAACAAATGGACCATCAAAATAAAATGGGACCAAACAGAAGATATAAAAAAAAAAGAAGCTGGTAACCAAATAGTTGATGGCAGACACTAGGTGCATCTCAAATCGCATACTTATGGACTAATGTATGCCATTTTATTGTATAAATAGTGTAATTAGTCCCTTTACAATGAAAATTCTAAAAAGAATAAGTGCACATTAAATACCTTGATGATGCACTTATTCATTCATTCGTTCATTTTTTTTTCCGGCTTAGTCCCTTTATTAATCCAGGGTCGCCAGAGCGGAATGAACCGCCAACTTATCCAGCATATGCTTTAGGCAGCCGCCCTTCCAGCCCCAACCCATCTCTGGGAAACATCCATACACACTCACTCACACACTATGGACAATTAAGCTTACCCAATTCACCTGTACAGCATGTCTTTGGACTGTGGGGGAAACTGGAGCACCCGGAGAAAACCCACGCAAACACAGGGAGAACATGCAAACTCCACACAGAAACGCCAACTGACCCAGCCGAGGCTCGAATCGGCAAACTTCTTGCTGTGAGGCGGCAGCAATACCTACATCGCCACTGCGTTGCCTGATGCACTTATACAACTGAAAAAAAGAAGTGTAGGATGTTGCAGCCTGATTTCATGAAGAAACGTCACTTGTCAGTTTAGTGGCTAATTCGTATGAATTTCGTACAAGTTCAGTATGAATTTATGTTCGCAATATATACATATATCCATGCCTAATATCAGTGTAATGAAGTTAGATGGCCACCTGGCCATCAGGAGAAATGAGTCAGAGAACCAACAAAAAAATAAAACAAACAGACAGCAGCTTCTCGCGTAGACTGCCGTCAAACTGAAAGTCAAAGTCAAACATAAATTGTCTAGGCCTGGTCCTCTCTCATCTTCCACTGCTGTCTCTTGTTTTTTTTCCAGAGCTCCCCCCGGTGTGTGGCTCAGGCGTTTCGCATCACCACTTAACCGCCGGCCTCATTCCATTTCCACAGCTCTCAGCACTGCCTACTCACCACAATAAGATGGCCAGAAAGTAATTTTTTTATAAATTGTTTAAATATTGTTCTCTGTGATGCAGCAAGTCCAAAGACACCGTGATTTTGCAATAAATTCACTTTAATGTGTGATAAGACTAAAAAGTGGTCATAAATTATCATTTTCTCAATTAAAATGAGTAGCGGCTTGGACCCGGAAACATTCCATGTGTGATGACTCAAGAAGTGGATAGTAAAAAATATATATATATATACTAAAGATGTCGGTGGCTAGAATTAACTGTTTGGTTACTGAAATTCTTCAAAATATCTAACCTTTCATTCAGCTAAGTCCTCATCACCAGTCATCATCAGTTAAAAATGTTACACTATATGCTACACTAATGTTTAATGCGGAAAAGTTTATTCATACTTTTATGACCTCTTGGTTAATGCAATGTGTTATTTACTAGGTGGATGCTTAAAACTAAGAAACATGTTTATTTTAGTCTGGTTCTATAAGCATTGTATCGGCTCCCTATTAAAACTCATAATGTTAAAAATCATACTGACTACTTACAAATGGCCTTATATGAAAACATTATCTTGGATCCAGCCCGTTTCAAGAGCAGGTGAGTATCATGGTCAATTTTGAGTCAAAAGCAAAAGAGATGAAAACAAGGCTCATTAATTGTTGATATTTGTTGTCAAAATAATAGCATTACCATAAGTTACCATAAATAACAAAAAGCTGTAAAAAGGACAATATTCATTTTATTATTTACACTTTTTGCTTTTTAAAAAAATACTATGGATGTCTGTGGCTAGAATGAATGGTTTGGTTACCGAAATTCTTCAAAAATATCCTTTTTTGTTGCGCAACAGAAGAAAGAAATATTTCTCACAGAGCAGTATGAGCAACTTGTGATTTCTAGACTTTATGATTTCATGTGAAACCTTTTCAAATGATCAAAAATACTGCAGCTCGTTTGGTGTTCCACAAGCCCAAGAGAGTCACAAGCTTGTCACAAGCTTGCATCAATTCAAAACTCTGATGCTTGCATAAAGAACGGCCACTGGCTCTGCATCCTCCTACCTGCACTTACTGTATATCTACACATCTACACCCCTCCAGAAGCCTTTAGTCTTTATTTTATGATGCAAAAAAGGCATTTAAAAACATAAGCTTGCCAGAAAATAATCCATAAACAATGACTACAACATAAGCTATTAATCTTTCATCGTTTCCTTCTTGCATATGTTTATCAGCTGTACTCCTGCACATTTCACAATAAGGATGCGTCCTCAGATATCACAAATTAAATCATTGAAACGCTGAGCACATACAAAGGTTTCACACAATTCCAGAACAACTATGCACATACAGTGTGTGCTTCGAAAATATATATTATGCTATATTAGCATAACATCAATATATATAAATAAAGGGTGAAATATAAATTTTCCATGCTCAGGCATCACTTTCAGCCACATCTGAAGGTTTTAAACAAGAGAAAGGTGAGTAAATGATCAAATAACATTCATTTTGGCATGAGTTGTACATTTTTCAACTTTTTTCACAGTTATTGGCAAACAAACAAACAAACAAACAAACAAACAGACACAATTAGACAATCTAAGCTTAATAATTAACTAGCCGCTTCATTAAGCAAAGATTGAAGAAAAATACTGTTAAAAGGGATAGATCACCCAAAAGTAAACATTCTGCATTTCATTAAAATCCATTTACATCATTATCCTCTACCTGTTCCAAACCTGTTTGAGTTTCTATTTTCTGTTGAACATAGAACATGGAAGCTATACTGAAGAATCTTATACAAAGGCAGCAATTAATTTAATCATTTTTGCTCCTACTAGGGATAAGCCAAATTTTCAGCATCTTAAAATATTGGCCAAAAATGCCCTTTTTTCTGTCAAAACAGAACAATGGCTAAAAATATTAGCTGATAAAAGGCTTTGCTGTGCTGTACAGCAGTGTTCAGCTTGCTGGTTTTACTTTTCCTCCAGCCAAAATAACTGCAGTATGAAGCAGCTTTCACATTGGACGCAGAAAGTGCTGCCCTATGAAACCCACTCATTTCACCGGTAAAGGGTTTGCACTGCTTAAGGGTTTTTTTGTTACTGCGACAACCTAAGCACAAGAGTACCAGAACACATCATCAACTAGAATGTGCACACACCGCCCACAAGTTCAAATTTTTTTGTTCATGTACACGTATTTATCTACTCATGAACTGCATATTGTACAGCTGTCAATACTGTACTGTCAATAAACTGTGGCAAAGTCTTACAACATTACTATATATATATATATATATATATATATATATATATATATATATATATATATATATATATATATAGTTTACAACAATAATAAATAATTATAATAAAGCATTTTTGGTCTCTGTTTTCCAACATAGGCTCATTCTCAATATGTACTCCTATATACATTTCTGGAGATTGCGAATTATGTAGCCAGGCCTACGTTTGAATGGCTTTTCCGCTGTTACCAGGTTGTCCAATAGATCGACATGTATATCGGCGAACTTGAGACGCAGAGCGGAGTTGACCACGACAACAGGGTTTGAGTCATGGTTGAGTCATGGTTGCATGAAAAATGGTTACAGAAAGCACTCTGTAAAAAAATCTGTAATTTTACGGGTTATTTCCGGCAGCTGGGGTGCCATAAAATAAGCCTGTAAAATTACAGAAATTTACTGTAAAATTGACAATTAATTACAGAAATTTTGTTACATTTTAATTTCTGGTAAATTTCTGTAATTCAACCTCTGTTAATTTGCTGTAAATTTCTGTAATTTAACGGCCGTTATTTTAAAGTTTTTTTTTTACAGATTTTTTTTTTCAGTGCAGGTATGACAAAAACAAAATCTAAAAAATAAAATAAACAAGTAAATAACAGGGTGAAAATGTGGTAAAATTTGAAAACGTGGTAAAAAAAAATCAGGGGGCTTTTTTTGGGTTTGCTTTTTAAGACACTGCGTTTGGGTTTAGGGAAGGGAGAGGATGGGTCAGTCAGTTGGTCAGTCAGTAAGTCAGTCAGTCGACAGTAGCCTCTGGTGGATTTACGAGAGAAAAGCAGGTGTGAATGGCACTTGCGAGAAAAACTTGAGATCTGAAAAAGCTTAAACAGCAGCCTCTGATGGATTTGCGAAAACAAAAACTGCAAAAAAAACGTAGCTCCTAAGATGTATTTTGCCCTCACCAGAAATGTATAGGGGGAAGTAATCAGAATGAGCCTGGGTTGCCATTTTAAGTTCAGTTCATGGGGATTTTGGGGTTTTGGCCAAGAACTTTCATTTCAGTGCACTGCTAGTTGCCATGGATGTTAATGGCTGTTTTTTAACCCCATTCTTCAGAAAATCATGTTTTTGTGTTGAAGCTCAAAACAAGTGTGAATAAATGGTGAGGACATTTTTAGAGTAAATTATTCCTTCAACAAACCACTGGATGCAGCACTAACCTACTTTTTATTATTCATTCCCTAGATGGCATCAATCGGTTTAAAGTCAAATTAATGTTTCATTTATAGAAAGTATCATATGCACTGAAATGCTTACTCAACCATTCGTAATCTAAAAAAATAACAATAAGAATCTAAATTATGCAATCTCAAGCAACACAACAGACAGTTTTGCTCAGCTAAAATAATTGGAATAAGACGACACTAGAAACTTTACACACTCAAGTTACTACTGTAAATGCTGCATCTGCTCTTACCTGAAAAAATAATCTGTGGCTAATTCTAAAGATATTGGTCTCTTGTAGTTTAGTAGTAATGATGTGAAAGTGCCCTTTTTTAAAACTACAGATATTTTCATTGTGCTGCATACAAAACAGGTGAAGCTTCTTTCAGAGCTCAAAGGGACATAAGGGAGAAATCAATTTTCTCAGCTCCAGCTATGGTAATATTTGTGAAAGTGGTTCTACTAATCACTGCTGGTGGGCATGAATATTGGGATTGTTTCAAGCCTTCAAAAAAAAAGGATAATGGATGCCAAATATCCCATGATGCTTTATCAGACCTCATTAGCCATCATGACAGATGGCACCAGGCCAGAATTTCACATTTTGACAAGCTAATCTCCCAAACTGTCAAAATACTGAGAGGAAAGGGGAAAAAACATGCATTGCTGATGGGTTCAGTGGTTTGGTGGTCCTTCACAAAGCAATGAACACATCTGTGAAAATGACTGTTTCAACTATCTGTGTGATTATCTCAGGCCAATGCAGTCACCTTCACACTACAATATTTACCTCAGAGAAACAAAACTGTGCCACATCTCTGCTCCCTCAGCATTGAAATATCCAAACTTTAAATCAAATATAATTCAATTTGCGGCAAAAAATAAATAAATAAATAAATATTCAAGTGTTTCCTTTCCAATCTCCAATTTCAAGTGTCACAATGCGGCCCACCCAAGAGAGCAAATTGCTTTAGATGAACATGAAGAATCTTATTTACTGAGCATGGTCTCAAATTTGAAAAGGTTATTTTAATATTTGCTAGATGAGGCATTACATTATAATCCTTATTAAATCCTACTTAGCTGCTCGCTTGTTTGCAGAAGTTGGGGGATTTTCAACATCCATCTTATGCTGTTAGTGTCAAAACACACAACCAATCTTGTTACTCTGAAGGATGCTGATGGGTGCTGCATTTACATGAGATGCTCAGACCATTGGATGACAAAACAGAGAACGCCTACTTGTGTTAAATGGGTGAATGGAGCCCTTTTGTCATTCAGACAGATAATTAAGTGCCAACACATTTACAGTTACTTATCGCCTTTAGATTTCCAAGGGCAATGCTTCCCTTTGGAGTAGAACAGACAATAGATAAACTAAATTAATATGACTTATAATCAATTTAAACAGTGCAATTATAAATAAACTAAATTATAGTAAATTTAGAAAATGTAATTTAATTTAACATAATTATGGGTTTTAAAAAATCATTTCTTTCATGTAAACAGCTTGCAAAAATGCACAAAAGAAGCTTCAAGCTCCCAATTTCTTTATTAGCAGGCCTCAAAGGAACATTAATCTCATATAATCATTAGAAATGCATGTCCTCAAGCAAACAGCTTGTCCTTAAAACACAGCTTGGGCTGCAAGAAACATATTTGTTGTCAAGTGTTTTGCATTGTATATAAGCTTGCTAAACCAAGCAATAATAATAAAAGTGCATACACACACATTATATATACAAATATATATATATATATATATATATATATATATATATATATACATATATATATATATATATATATATATATATATATATATGTATGTATGTATGTATGTATGTATGTATGTGTGTATGTATGTATGTATGTATGTATGTATGTATATATATATATATATATATATATATATATATATATATATATATATATATATATATATATATATATATATATATATATATATATAACACATACAACTACAGACACGCACGCACGCACACACACACACACACGCACACACACACACAGTTCTGCCTGGTTCTCGAATCAGATTGTCTGATAGCCGTGCAATATTCTGCAATAACTACACTCATACAGCCTCTTCACCCTTATGTATTATTTTCGGAGCATCCATCAGCCTGTCATACTGACCAGAGCAAAGATGGTGGATGTTGTCCATCCACAAGATGGCGACAGAGCTCGCATAATAAGCCCTTAGAGGAGAAAAACTCAATTCAATTTCAAACTACAGCTGATCAAATCATTATAAAACAGGTTAGTGACATTCTAAGTAGATCTCTGTCTTTTGTATGTTGTAGTGCTGTATTTATACCATTTATATAATTGTAGTGTATTGAGTATGAGATGGGACTCATATCAGGAATGTATGCATTTTGTGTTGGTCACTCTTTGCATAACCCTGAGTTACTTTTTGGTTGGTCGTCTGTTTGTTTCTAAGGAGTCTTCTGTTTTTGTTACTGCAGACTAGTTCAGTAAAAAGAAAGAAAGATGAAATGCCCGCATGTGTTTTTCCTTATCATGGACACAATAGTAATTTGGCTGTATATCGTCACTGATGGGACACTAGGCACTCAACCTGCGGCCTCGTGCAAATGCACGCCTCCCACCAGTGCTGATTTACAGCTATATCGCACTGCTACTCATGTGATATTGCTCATATATATTATATATATTATTTCTTTTTCTCTTGTAAATATTTCCCAAATGATGTTTAACAGAGCAAGGAAATTTTCACAGTATGTCTGATACATTTTTTTTCTGGAGAAAGTCTTATTTTGGAATAAAAGAATTAAAAAGTAGAATAAATGTTTTTAATTTAAGGTCAATATTATTAGTCCCTTTAAGCTATATATTTTTCAATAGTCTACAGAACAAACCATCATTATACAAATACTTGCCTAATTACCCTAACCTAATTAGTTAACCTATTTAACCTAGTTAAGCCTTTAAATGTCACTTTAAGCTGTATAGAAGTGTCTTGAAAAATATCTAGTCAAATATTAGTTACTGTCATCATGGCAAAGATAAAATAAATCAGTTATTAGAGATGAGCTATTAAAACTATTATGTTTAGAAATGTGTTGAAAAGATCTCTCCATTAAACAGAAATTGGGGAAAAAAATAAACAGGGGGCTAATAATTCAGGGGGGCTAATAATTCTGAGTTCAACTGTATGTATGTATATATATATATATATATATATATATATATATATATACACATACATACATACAAACACACACGCACACATGTTTGTTTTTGTGAAAAGTGGGTACATTACATAGGTTGCCATTCATTTTATACTGTCCAAACCGTATATTGTATTGCCCTCACCCCACCCTACCCCTAAACCCAACCATCACAGGAGCTTTACTCTCTGATTAAACTCATCTTGTGGGATTTATAAGCTTTTTGAGAAATGAGGACGTCACCAATGTCCTCATGTTTCACCTCCTTTTTGTAATAACTGTGTCATACCTATGTCATTATACAGATTTGTGTCCTGATATGTCACAAAAACACGTACACACGCACACGCATACACAAACACACTTTACATTTAGAATGGCTTTTAGACAATGTCTTGCATTCAAATATAGTATTGTAATTTTACAAAATAAACAGAATATAAATGACAAAATATTACAAACAAACTAAAATACAAACAAAATTATTAAATGAAAAGTTTTTATTAAACATTTTTTTCATACCATTGATAATTTAATAGGATGGTTTAGTCACGTCAGGCCATTGGAGATGAATTAAATATGATTTCCATTAAAAAAATAAATCACATACAGCTTGTACGGGCAGCTTGTAATTATGTGAACAAAACACTGCACTTTTACATAATAAAATCTATTATAGCCAAACAGTAGTGCAGATTAATTATACTGTTTGCTTTCTATTAGCAGAAATATCAATTTGTGTCTTGCAACAGTCTCCATCCACACATAAGCAGTATTGAAAACAGAAATGGAAAGTGTTTTTTGCTCTCAAGTCCTTTGGCATTCAGGGTATAAACCTAGTGCTTGGCTTGCATTCCTATAGCAAACTGCTCGGATAATTACTTGTACACAATATGTGCATTTTCCTGACACTATGTTCTGCCAAGTATTGCTTGGTGTACTTCATTCGACTGCAGTTGTTTACCTCAGTGAACAAGCATTTCAGTCTCTGTTTACACCAGGGGTTTTAGAAAGGCTTCCTGTGTACTTAAGCAATGCACATTACATTTAGTCATTCAGTTATTACATTCATGTCTTTTAGATAACTCGAGCAATACAACTGATCTCATTTTTACACTTCTTTTCCATTAGTATTCACTAGAGCACCCCTGATAATTGTATAATCAGACTGAAAGCTCAGCTGTCATTCTAACAATGAAACAGCAAATTTGTGGAGAAGCAGGATGAGAGATGACTGTTTGAATGCATGGCTGTGAGATGTCTGACCTTTTGAGTGAAGGTGGGCACATGCCAGCAGCACTTCCAGAGTCAACAGTCTCAAAGCTTCTTTGAGAGAGAGAGGGAAAAAACACAAACAGAAAAGATTTCACTTTATGAGACAAACATGCAGTGCATTTGCTGTGCAAGTTATAGCTAGACGTCTCAATCATTCAGAATTAAGAATGCAACTGTGTAGCTGAGAGTATCTTGAATACAATGACAAATGCAAACTAATTATTGTAAACAATCAAGCAACTTGAGACTGTTGAGCTGTAATGATATTTAGACCAATAGTGTCAATGTGAGTGCTATATATAATAAAGTTAAATAATATAATAAATGTGTTTAATGAACAACAATGCACATTAACCTACATTTTAAACACAAGTTTCCAGTTAACATACTTTTAAATGATGCCAAGCATTAGTGAGAAAAACACGCAGTGCAGGCTCATTGAAAATATGTTGAAAAACTGCAAAAATATCCATAAACATACATTTTACTGAGTAAAAGGCAGCAAAACAGCAACAACTTTTATTCCTTATCACACTAATGATATTTATAATGACATATCAATGAACAAAGGATTATTTTCATCCCTGGCTACCTGTGGATATATCACCAAAGGATGTCTATCCGAAACATACATTAAAACTTACGTTAAATAACACATTTCACATTGCAGACAGTGCCCTCTAGTGGCTTTTTCATATGAAACATTCAACCAAATGTTCCCAGAGCAACGTATTTTACATTTAGCAAAAAAAATGTAGGCCGAGGCATGCATTTCCAATGAGCTTGGGTTGAATATACATCAGTGCACTCCTGAATAATTCAGAAACTTTTTTGAACATCTTACCCACACCTTCCTGAATGAATGAATCTGTGCTCTTTAACAATTCACTTGAGCGAACAATTAAATTATTCAGTTGTTGTTTTTTCCTTTACTGAATCAGTGTTTCTGAATCAATCAACTTAATCTGTTCAATGAATAACTAATAAAGGACCATGTTTTGTTGCTAAAAGAATGAGTTTTTTAAAGTGAATCAGGTAAATGATTCAAGTGTCTTACTAGTAAATATAACCTGTTTAGTTTTTAAATGAATCAGTCTTATTAAACAATTAAATCAGATCAACGTATACAATGTTACTGTACACTGTAGAGTATTAAATTAGACCCCCTAGTTTTTCACGATTTTTTGCGATAAAACTACTGATTTTGTGGCGGTAATTCCCAGAAATTTGCAGACAATTTTGCAATTAAGATAATATATATAAATGTAAGAAATATAAGTATTTACCATATTAGGTCAGTAACACAAATCATAAAGATAAAGCTTCTTTATTTTGGTCTCTTGTCCAGATCTGAAACGGTAGGGATTAAGCCAATGAAAGGTTGTATAGCTCTTATTTTTAGCCACGATCTTACTTTTTCTCAGATTTCACTCACCGGAGCATCTGACATTGTCACACATAAGACATAAGTTAGGGCTTCACTTACCGTAATACACCAAAAACACGGATTTCCATAAAACGCGTGAACTCATTAACTGCAGGGAATGAGTTAAACAAAATAATTTATCGATTTGACGCACATCATAATACAAGCCAAATAATGTCCTTCAATTCGGTCACATCCAGCGGCCTTCGCCCTTGAACCAATTTCCTCTCCACCTGTCTGTTCCATTGCTCCATTTGCTCCAACTTTCTTTTGCAGTCTGAAGTGTGTCAAACACAAAAAACAGCCAATTCGCACCACAAGATGTCTATATCTCATATATTTGCTATGACTTCACATGTAAATCACTCGCATTCGCATCTGCATCTGCTTACTGCACAAGCTGAACACTCCCCGGGCCCCCATTCGATGTAATATAATGATTGTGAGGGCGCAGGTGAGACGTCATTTTTTGAGAAACACTCAAACACATCACGTGGGCTGCATATGCAATGTTTATAAGTCATGTAAAACAATTCATTGCAAATTGAAATAAACATGATTGATTATATGGTTTGAAATTTGATGTTTAATGAGATGTTTAAATAGGGGTCTGTTAAATGACTTGAATGGTGGATCTACTACAGAACAGGTGTCAAACTCCTGGAGGGCCATAGCTCTGCATAGTTTAGTTCCAACTCTAAATAAACACACTTGATCAAACTAATTGAGTCCTTTAGGCTTCTTTGATACCTACAGGTAGGTGAGTTGAAGCAGGGCTGGAGTTTGACACCCCTGTACTACAGTATGTAATCTGTAAAATTATTAATTATTAAAATAATTGCAATTCATGAGCAAAAAATGTATAAAGTCAACAATTTGCACAATAAGTAACAAAAACACCCAAGAAAATACTTATTTTTTATCTTTGGAATACTTTTTTTTTTTTCTTAAAATGTTCAAAAAGAATAAACTGTAGCCAGCTTTTCATCCTAATGTGAAGGGATTTTTTTTTTTCAAAGTTATACAAAAATTAAAAAAAAAATAATAATTAGGTGCAAGTTGTACTGTAGTATTGGTAACCTGGTAACCAAATGTAAACAAAGCTAGCATAATGGAAACAGCTGATTACTCTTGTGGGTCACGTGGGTGTTTGCTGCATCAGAGTTTATAGACCATTTTGACGAATGTAAACAAAAACAATGGTCCCAATGTATTTCCTGTTTTATATTTTTTAATTTCTGTAGCTTCCGAGAATTCATAAAAGAGCCACATGTTGATAAAAAATGTTATGATAGCTGTTTTAACATTGAGTTATGATTGAATTGCCTCTTGTTACAGTTATGAAATTGTTTATTAACAAGCAGGGTATGTTCATGGGTCAATGACATGATCACATTGAAAAGTCTATAATAATGCATTTTTTTCATTCCCTCATTATTTCATCCAAAACAAGTTGAAGACGAACAAGCTGAAATCCAAATCCACCTCAAGTAAGCATAAAAACCTTTTAAAGTGATTTTTATTTGAAATTTGGCCATCACTTGTTTCTCATGCAATACTTCAAAATGTATATTAACACAGTAATGAAAACCCTGCTTGTGTGACCTAATAGGGAAATGGGACATTTAAGGCATTGATGATTTTAAAACAATAATAAAAATTCTTTTAAGTTATCCTCAAGCCATGTAGGTCACTTTTTTCATTCTACTGCACATCTTGAATGACCTGAGGGTAGCTTAACTGCAGGTTTTTATTTACAGTTGAACTACCTCTTTAATTTACATTGCACCGCACTTCGAGTTGTAAAGCTGTCGGCTTTTAGAATAATAAAACTTTGAGGATCAAATGGTTGAAAACCCTCGGCTAAAAATCAATGAGCTTTATATTGGTGATTGGGACAGTCTGCCTCATCACACTGCATAACTTTTATTGCCAAGCTGCTTTTTTTGCTCAGTTGTGGATTATTGTGATTTGGCCTTGAAACTGCTGCCACCCATAATAAATTTCTTATTTAAGAGGGATGTTTGGCAACAGCTACTGTTTTTAAGACCATCAGAGAACTTTTGATTCAGTTCATTTTTAAAGCATTTTTTTCCTACACCAAGTTTGCCATTCTTTAGCCTATACTGTCACAAAGCACTTTAAATCAGAAAATAACCAATAACTAATGTATATTTCAAAGCACCTCACACTTAACCTAAATTACTGCACTTATTTCCAATAGTGATCATAGTACTTCAAAGTTAGAACCATTTTACATTAAGTGCTTCCATTGGTTTGTATGAACTGCACAACTTTGTAGTACACTTTCAAGATGTTATGCACTTGCTATGTTAGATTCATAAGTGACACTCAAACGCATGTAATGATGTGCTTTTGAAAGTAATATAACATCTTACCAAGGGTTTAACCTTTTCGTCTGTCTGTAGACTACATGAAGTATGACATCTTAATGTATGGCCACATTCACACACTTACTACCTAGTAAGACACTCCATCTGCGTCCAGACACATGATGGCCTCTCTTCAATCTAGCAAAGCAACAACAGAGAGGCACAGAATGAGGTCAGGAGGGTTGACTTCCCTCACAATGTCATGATAATGCATGTTTGTCCTGATTGACAAGCCAACACTATTCAAACACCAGTTTTAAGCATAACCTTATCTTCCCCTGATGCCCTTCATGATGTCCACTCTTACCACCTCCATAAAAACATAACAAAACAATGTTGGACTTCAAACACAGTCAATCCGGAACACAATGTCCATCGGAAAAGTACTTATTCTTTGCAAAACATCTGTAACGGCTGTAGGTGACACACTCTTTTCTCTCCATATGCACCAGACACCTTTTTATAAGCACCCCTTCTTCTTGGAAAACATTGTGCGATTCTGGATTTCCCACTTCCAGGATACACTCTGCCCTCCCCGTATGCACCAGACACTTTCTTATCAAATGTATATGTTTCTGGAAAAAAACACAATTCTTAATGTTCTTAATGCAGGTAAGTGATCTTGGCAAACCAGCTGTAGAACACACTCTTTTCCTCTCCACAGACACAATCAATCTCAAACATAATATTCATGAAATAAGTACTCATTCTCTGTTAAACATCTGTAAAATCTGTAGGTGGGCACACTCTTTCCTCTTCATATGTTCCAAACACCTTTTATAAGAATCCCATACTTCTTGGAAAACATTGTGCGATTCTGAGTGTACTCCACTCGTTAGTGGACTTGTCAAACCACTTGCATGATATACTCTTCCCTCTCCATATGCACCAGACACTTTTTTTTAAGCATCCCATATGTTTTGGAAACACTGTGCAATTCTGATGGTGCTTCACACAGGTGACAAACCACACATTCTCCCCTCTCCTTATGCTCGGAGGGAGGAAGAAAAGGAGAGAAAACGATAAGTTTTTTAACATTTAAACTACAAGTTTGATCACTTATTGTTTAAATATTTTAAGTATTATTAAGAATCAGAATCAGTTTTATTGCCAAGTGTGCTTCAAACACACAAGGAATTTGTTTTGGCTACAGACAGTGTACATAAAGTGACAAGTGACAAAACAAAATAAATATGGAAAAAAGAAATATGATAAACATTAAACAGAGATGCAGTAAGTCAAAAAATCTGGATGTTGAATTGTATGTACAGATTTGTTATAAAAATACAGGTTATAAGGTGCTGTGTACAAATGCAAATGGAGAAAGTATTACATAGTATTAAGAAATTTTTCCTATGTCTGGCTGTTTTTGTGCTTGGTGCTCTGAAGCGCACCAAGAATGGGTCCGAATAAGTCTGTTCCAGTTTCACACAAATATCTGTTAATTGACATTTCAATGTGATCATGTCATTGGGATATATCTGTTAATCAAAATGACAATGAGGCATTTTTATCAAGATTTTGACACAGATTTTGCTATTTGAAACATAACATCTGATATGGCTGTATATCGGCACTGGAAGCATGCGTTGGCCGAGGCCGCAGGCCGAGTGCCTTAGTTTCCCACCAGTGCTAGCATTTCCCAGGATTTCTCTTTGCAAAAGGAATATCACAATAATTACCCCAGAAATAGCCAAAGCAAAGCAAACACTACCAGATTACTGTCGAGAATCTGACAGAACTGCGGTATAAATGTATAATATCAGTTTTGCAAATTTAACTTGCCGATGAAAACAAATCAGATCTTTGACTTTGTACAAATTATTTCAAGTCTGTTTTTACAGAAATCCATTCTGTTTCTTTAATTATAGACTGGCTTAAACAGTCAATTAAAATAGATCAGAAGCATATGAACTTGAATTAAGTAACTTTTACCATTCAAGCCTTCACAGAGCTTAATTAGCAGCACTTGGGAGGGAAAAGGGCTGTAGGACAGAATTACTGCTAATACGCTCATTAAATATATTTTTTTATTTTTTCACTACACACTTCTCTTAAAAATGTCCGTTTGGAGCCCAGAAAACCTAAGAGTCAGGAAATCTACAAATGGGTATCATTATAATAGCCCTGTTGCTCTGATAATTGCGAGCTTTTTCCTGGGGAGAAGAAAAAAGAAAAGCAAAGCAAAACATTCTGTAATGAATGAAACTTACATCGGCAACACAGACTTAATGTATCAGGGACAATGCATTAAGTGGCCCTCCGCTCCAAAAGCAGCTAGCATTTCACACACATAATATTTTTTATAATAATTGTATGAATGCCTTATAGGGAAGGTAACATTTGTAACATTACAAAACAAAAGCATAGAGGGGGATTCAGTGACATATTTTTATGCCCAGTGACCCATAAGAGCAGTTCAGCAGATCCAAAAACAAAGCTGTTTATGTGTACATGTAGAGAAATGAATGGTGTTTAGCAGCAGGGACATGCTTTGCTTCAGTTTTTCATGCTGTTAATAATTCACCACGCCGTCATTTTATTTTTGAAGCTACTGAATTCATGCCATACAGTTCAAATTCCAACAGTGTTTTATCCCTATGGATTCATTACATTTAAAAGTAAACAAGTCTCTATTGAAACTGATGTAAGATTGACTAAAATTATTTTGAGATTCTGAAATTAAAAGGAAAAAATGAAAGTTATGCATGATGAGAGGAATTACTGTGCAACAGCGGTCACTGTAATGAGAGATGCGGGTGCTTCGAGGGTTGTTAGGACGAATCCTCAGTGCACCTGTCAGCATCGCCCTGGGCAACGATACACACCAAACACACTGCACATGCAGGGCTGAATAATCACCAGCAACACCTGCCAATACCAATACAGAAACACTGGTAGGAGAAAGACAACAAAGCAATTCGCTCAGGTTTATTAATTCAATAATATTTAATTTAGATTTTTTTATACCCTAATAAAAACAACAAAAATACCCCACTTTTTATTAAGTGACCTTAACTAATATGTATGTTTTACAACTGTCCGATTGATCAAATACTTGCATGTAATTACATCTGTAATTAACTTCTGTAATTACATTTTTAATTACAGTTTTGGCCATCCCTTACACCTTAAACCACCCTTAAACCTATCCATACCTTCAAACTTGTCCCTGACCTGACCTGTATCCCACTTCAAGACCAACAGGCGTGCTCTGCAATACATTATGAACACAGTATGTACATTGTATGAGTATTGAACACCTCACCATTTTTCTCAGAAAATATATTTCTAAAGGTGCTGTTGACTTGAAATTTTCCCCGGAGGTTGATAACAACCAAGTAAATGCATATATGAAAAGAAAACAAATCTAATTAGTCTACAAATTAAGTTATGTGTAATAACATGAAATGACACAGAAAAAAAAGTATTGAACACATGAAGAAAGGGAGGTGTAAAAAGGCAGTGAAAGCCCAGACAGCAGCTGAAATCACTCAGTAGTTATTCAGCAACCCTCTGCCCTTCCTCATTGTAAAATAATATTAGCTGCTTCAGTTCAACATCTATTATCAGGCTGATAAAGATTAAACCAGGGTGGACATTTCAGCAAGACAATGATCCAAAACACAGTCAAGGAAACTCTTAAATGGTTTCAGAGAAAGAAAATCAAGCTGTAGAATGGCCTAGCCAATCACCTGACTTGAATCCAATAGAAAATACAAAAATAAAGATCAGCTTGGATAGACAAAACCCACATAACCATCAAGATTTTTACACTCTGTTGAAGTCTGTGAAAAAAAAATCACACCTGAGACGTGTTGAATACTGTATATATACCCACTGTACATATATATATATATATATATATATATATATATATATATATATATATATATATATATATATATATATATATATATATATATATATAAATTCAGAAAGTTGTTAGAATAACATATGTATTGACTGTTTTCAGGCCTATAGATTATTTGCTTTGCTATAAAACAGGACTTCATTTTATATGTGCAGTTTATTCATTCAAAAACAACAATGTAATTAGCACAAGTCTTCACTTCAATTTTGAGGAAAGAAAATGTTAAAACATTTAGTAATGAAACTGTTATTTGGACATTTTCAACCATCTGACCTGTTGCAAAATAACTTCTCTAAAATAACAGCATTTTTACTAAGCATTCATTTTGTATTGATGTATTATTAATGTCAAACATGCTGATATAGTAGTTAAGACTACATTATATAAAGTGGGACCAAAAAATAACCCCAAATCTAAAAGCAATGACAAAACTTTTTCTTATTATTGCCATGAGTATTCACTATTTTTCTCAGAAAACATTTCTAAAGGTGCTGTTGACTTGAAAAATTCTCACCAGATGTTGATAACAACTAAGCATTAATTTTGTTTTGATGTATTATTAATGTCAAACATGCTTAAGATTATTTTCTAACACATTTTCCGACAAAACCAGTTTATTCAAGGTGTGGAATGTCAGTCCTCCATTGACTTGTTTTCAAAAAAGACCCTCAATGCACACTGCTCAAGCCAGAGTGTTATCTTCAGCTGTTATATGCTGTTTTCATTCAAGTTTGCAGGCTTGCCTTCGAGTGGCTTTGTCCCTTGTCTTTTTTGATAGGAAGTGACTATAAGCTGCCTGTAGCTCTGACATTGCAGCATCTTTAAGCCCTCATTCAAAGTGATGAGGTATCACACAAGGACAGAGTGTGTTTCTCAGATTCCTAAGAGAAGGTAATGGTATTTATTTGATTTATAGTGACTGTATCCATAATTCATCAAGTTTATTAGATTGAGAATGTGCATAACGGGTCATAACAGAGTTTGTAATTCAATTTAAACATCTCAATTAAAGTACAAATATAGTGCGTCTAAATGTCACTGTGGCAGAATGCCATATATGCGTCAAGTACAGTGAAGCATAAAAAAACAAACTGAAGTGTACAAATAAGTATATATATATTATATATGCACACACTTTGAAAACAATTTTCAACTGGAAAATTTTACTAAATGTCAAAATTATTAAAGAAATTAACATTTAAGCATGACTTTTTGAAGTACTTCATTATTCATTAGATAATATTGAATTTTTTAATAGTAACAGTTTGCAATAAGGTTGTATTAGGTAATGTATAAACAAACAATGAACAATACATTTATTACAGTATCTGTTCAGGTTAGTTAACATTAGTTAATGAAATTACAGCTGTTCATTGTTAATTCATGTTGGTGCACTGTGCATTACATAATGCCAACACACATGAATTTTTGACGTTCCATGTAAATGTTGAACTATGATTATTATTAATAAATGCTGTACAGTGGGTAGCACAATTGCTTCACAGCAAGAAGGTCACTGATTCGAGCCCCGGCTGGGTCGGTTGGCATTTCTGTGTGGAGTTTGTATGTTCTCCCCGTGTTTCCATGGGTTTCCTCTGGTTTCCCTACAGTCCAAATACATGCGCTAAAGGTGAATTGAATAAACTAAATTGGCTGTAGTGTATGTGTGTGAAACAGTGTGTATGGGAGTTTCCCAGTGTTGGTTTGCAGCTGAAAAGGCATCCGCTGCATAAAACATATGCTGGTTAAGTTGGCGGTTCATTTCGCTGAGGTGACCCTTGATGAATAAAGAAAAGAAAGAGAACGAAGGTACAAGTATTGTGCATAATTAGTTCATGTTAGTAAATAAATTAATATTGTAATGTATTCTTGTAAAGTGCGACCAATTTTTGCAATAATTACAATATTTTTATTCATTTTTGAACATTAGTTTTAGTAATTTGCTGTTTTGGTCATTGTTATTAGTTTATTTAAAAAAAAAAAAAAAATATATATATATATATATATATATATATATATATATATATATATATATATATATATATATATATATATATATATATATATATATATATATATATATATATATTAAAGGTGCCATTGAGTCAACTAATTCAATATTTACATCTGTTCTCTGCTATGCTATGTATACAGCCACAGCCATATGACCCTGTAGCCCATTCGCTGAAGCTAAGCAGGGCTGAGCCTGGTTAGTACCTGGATGGGAGACCACATGAGAAAACTAGGTTGCTGTTGGAAGTGGTGTTAGTGAGACCAGCAGGGGGCACTCAATCTGCAGTCTGTACGAGTTCTAATGGACCAGTAAAGTTATGGGGACACTATACTGTCAGTGAGCGCTGTCGTTTGGATGAGACGTTAATCCAAGGTCCTAACTCTCTGTAATAACAAATGTGCATCCTGGCTTTATTTATAATGTACATAGAGCGATTATAAAGAAGAATCACATCCCTGCTGACTGAGTGATCAACGGACCCACTCTCCTCCTTCCCCAAACCCAGGTGCGCCGCTAGGGGGCGAGGGAAAATTAGGACTATTTTAAGGGGCCCATGCCGTTTTGGGGCCCCCAGAGATACTATTAGGGGCCTAAATGACGATGCCCCTGCTTAACCCAACCAATAGTGTTTTCAAAAGCAACGATTGACCTGCCCACGCACTTCCCTAAACCCAACTGACAATTTTAAAAAGGAATCCAGACAAAAAAAAGCCCCCACTTGATTTTTACCCCGTTCAAGCAGTCAGCTGGTAAGCATAAAAAGGAATGGCATCATACCTCCCCCATACGTACTTCTGGCAACATAATTCGTGATCTCCAGAAATGTATATAGGGCTATGTTTTCAGAATGAGCCTATGTTGGAAAAAGTTTCTCGGAAGGAAATTAAATGTAAATATAAATGTTTAAACCAAGCCATTATTCCATAAATGTTGGGATGTCCTTGTATGGTTCATGGTTAACCAAGTGAGGAAAAGTCTATTCACAGTTTCCTACACAGATTCTGTTATCTAAGTCTTACTGGAGCGAAAAGTAGAAAGTCAGCGAGTGAAAAAAAAAATTACTTTTTGCAACCAGAAATGTTTGGCAGTGTATTTATTACAAGCATGACAACAACTGTCTTTAAACCTCTTATAATGAACTGAAGTGAATGTAAGCTGTTCTACAACAGCTGCTCCATCTACGCTAATCCCTGATTTGAATAAATGAATTTACAGAAGATGCTAGAATGTTACAGAAGTTATGCATACTCTCTCTCTCGGTCTGGATTTACATATAGATGTTTTCTTTAATGTTATTTATAGTTTTCATTATTATGTTAAACGCATATTGAATGTTTTTTTATTCATATGTTCCTATTAACATTGAAGTGGTGTCTTTTAATGTATTTTCATTTTGCCTTGGCCCTTGACACATAGATTTTGTTCTTCATTTTATGCTGACACTGTTCCACATGCATTACCTCCCCACTCATTAAATGGCCTGAAAGGAAAGTTAATCAGATATTCAAGGCACAGAAGAAAAATAATACGTCTCTAAAAAAGAATAATCTAATAACAGAAATGAATGTGATACATTAACATCTTGAGCTAAATCAAAGGGCAAAAAAGCAATTCAATTGCAAAAGCAACAGTTTTATGTAGACATACAACCTTTTAGTGCTTTAAATCTACCCAATTTGTACAGATTATTTTAACATATTAATGTTTTATGGATTAAAATATTTTAAGTCATCCTGAGTCCCCCATTGCGGGTTCTGGTCCCCTAGTTGAGAACCATTGCTTTTTATATCTATGTTTTCTTTGCTTAAATTAAATGTAATAATTTTATTTTGCATCAAACATGATTAGTATTCATTAAAATATAAAAGGTTCTATACAGTAAATCTTGTGTTCACATCAGTCAAAATAAACCACTTTCTGAAGCAATTCCTTATAAATAAATTAATTCCATTTTTAATTGATATTATTGATTATTTATTGAGCTTTATTTGTGGTTCAGTTATTTGATTTGTCAAAAACATTAAAATACTTGGATTGACTAGTTGATATGAAATAGCATAACTATAAATAAGTGTTGTAGTTGTTTGAATTTTGATTATTGCATAAAGATAGTTTGCTATACTGTGATCTGCTCTAAGTCCTTCAATGTCTATGCCACATCCAGGAGAGTTACGGTGTGGAGAAGCCCCAAAGAAGCATACTACCCAGACTGTTGCATGCCCAGGGTGAAGTATGGGGGAATCAGTGATGGTTTGGTGTGCGAGAACTTCTCTGATGTGGGGGAGAGGCCAACAACATCACCCGCAGCTCGTTGAGAAGAGCAGGAATGGTACAGTACGGACTTGTAAGAATCTCTGAAAATCTCCAGTAATACCAAAAAAAGTTGTCACTAGTCGCTTTTTGGAAAATTTGTCACTAGGGAGGTCTGAAAAGTAGCTAAATATAGAGTCAAAGTTACTAAGTTGGCCTAGGTTGGGTTGAGTCACTAAGTTGAGTCCCTACTTTTGACATTTGAGTTTTTCCATAGAGGTAACATTGGTTCTGTTTAGATTGTAGCCCTGTCCTCTTTTGAAAAGAGAGCTGGGAGCACAATCTCATTTAAATTTAAAGCGACAGGCACCAAAACACCATAATTTAGATCAAAGTCTAAAAGGGGCAGTTTCAAAGAGTTTAAAAAAATTACTTGTGAGGTATTTTGAGAAGAATCTTCACATACACACACTAGGGGCATCAGAGACTTCTTTTACATCTTGTAAAAAGGGGCACAATAGGTCCCCTTTAATAAATGGCTTTCTAATGATCAGCATTGTGAATATTAGAACGTAATCTTTAACGGTGTGAACACTCACAAAGGAAGTATAGAAATCTCTCAGATTGGATTAAAAATGTCTTCAGTTGTGTGCTGAAGATAAATGAATCTCTTATGGATTTGGAATGACGTGAGGGTGAGTAAATGGTGACAGAGGCTGAGACCTCATTCTTCAGCTCCCATCAAATCAGCTCCAAGTCTTTCCCAGTCTTGCGCACCATTCTAGTCTGGTGATTGCATGTCCTGTATAGCAGACTAATGCTGCCAAAGAATAATCGTTGGTCACAGCTGATGATATCTTGGACCCA
Organism: Danio aesculapii; assembly: GCF_903798145.1. Classification (NCBI taxonomy): domain Eukaryota; kingdom Metazoa; phylum Chordata; class Actinopteri; order Cypriniformes; family Danionidae; genus Danio; species Danio aesculapii. The sequence continues at coordinate 38,134,962 of NC_079454.1, read as the reverse complement.
TCACTGATCAGTCATTTTATCCATCTCTGTGCTGTAGACGGCCGTAGATTCCTCTGGGTTTCATTAATCAGCGGCGGCTATCTGTATCACGACCAGGTATTATAAAAACACGCAGCAGCAGTGAAAGTACATGGATGATTGGAATAGCTTCTTGCTTTATACGTCATTCATTGACGCACAGACATTAAGATTCATTATTAGATTATTCATCCTTTATATAAGAATGATGTTATTATACGGTAAATGGAAGTGCATCACTGTTTGACCATCTACAGTAAAATGTTTTGTGATTAATATCAGTCTTAAAACATTCCAAATGGGGTTTTCACAGTGATGCCATGCAAGAAATGTTGTTGTTTTTTTTACCAAAAGCAGATTTCAGAGCCACATGTTTTTAGTATAATTAACATTTTACAAGTCTACAAAAATTTCATGCACATCAAAGGATCCATATATGAACATACAATAAAGATCAAAATTAAAACAACCTACAATTTCCTACATTTCAAAGCTACAAAAATATACTGTAAAATGTATTAATTAACAGTTTCTGTATTTTGTGTTCCATATTCACAAGTGTTTTCTGTTTATTTGCGGTTGTGAATTGCATTATGGGACCTTTATCTCTACTTTGTCAATGTCACAATCACCAGCGATCTAGTCCATACAGATTGCTGGAGAACTACAAATCCCACTATGCACCCCACACTCACATCTGTTTCTATTTCACCTTGATTACACACACACACACACATACATACACAGTCAGAGAATTGTTATGAACTGATTACTTGGACTTTAAGGGCAGCACAGACACACACACCAGTCGCTGAGTCTTGTTATACCGTATTGTAAACATTACGATGCGGTTCCTTTGCCTTGCCGTGCTGTGTTTGACCCTTGCTTTGTTCTATTTGTTTATGTTGCTTGCCCATGACTCTGGATTCCCTGCTTGCATCTGTTTGCCCCTGTTTCGACCATTCTCATAATAAACCTGCATTTGGATCCTTAACTCTGTTGTCAGCATCCTTTACATGACAGACAATATTTGATGCTGAAAATTCAACTCTACAGTTTAACAAAGTGACTTTTATTGACATTTTGGTAGTTTAAAATTATATAATGATTAATTAACATTTTTTGTACTGCAATATAGATCGCCAACACACACAATATATCATTTTAAAGCAATAAAATGTTAATAAAAGTAACTTTTTTAACTTTTTAAGGTTAGAAGTTGATTGATAAAAGATCAAGGTCCCATAGTGCAAATCAAAAGCATAAATAAACGGGGAAAAATAAAAACACAAATCACAAAATATGGAAAACTGCTCATATACGGATGGGCAGTTTAAATAAGTGCATTTCATGAGTTACATTCTGAAGTATAAAAAACTTATATGAGACATCTGAAAGGAATAATTACCAGAGACTGATGTTAATCTGGTAATACGGTGTAATTCATGAATATTAAATAAGCCCTGTTTAACTGGCAGCAGAACTTTTCAGTTTTCACTGACTTTGCAAGATCTAAAGTGACTAAAACTCGCTGGCAGCAGGTTGTTCAGATGAAGGTCAAAAGTATTACTATTTAATCCATAGCAATTGAAGCTGGTCATTCCAAATCTGCGATTTCTAGGATGCTGCATACAATTTTACTAATTCAATTACTGTATGTCTATCAAAAAATACTAATGCAAATACAAATAAAGTGGGAGAAATAAGTATTGAACACATACATAACCATTTTTCTCAGAAAACATATTTCTAAAGGTGCCGTTGACCTGAAATTTTCACCAGATTTTGGTAACAACCCAAAAAATCCATGTATGCAAAGAAAACAATATTAATTAGTTTACAAATTAACTTACTGAAGGTGTAATAAAATGAAATAACGCAGGAAAAATGTAACAAATGAAGAAAGGGAGGTGTAGAAAGGCAGTAAAAGCCTAGACAGCAGCTGAAATCTCTCAGTAGTTCTTTAGCAACCCTCTGCTGTTCGTCAGTGTAAATTAATATCAGCTGCTTCAGTCCAACATCTACATTAGCAAGATGATGAAGATGAAACCCGAGGGGACATTTCAGCAAAATAATGATCGAAAACACAGCCATGGAAACTCTCAAATGCTTTCAGAAATAGAAAATCAAGCTGTAGAATGGCCCAGCCAATCACCTGACTTGAATCCAATAGAAAATACAAAATAAACATCAGATTTGATAGTCGAGACCCACAGAACCATCAAGATTTTTACACTCCATTGAATTTAACCATCAAGATATTTACACTGTACTAATACGAATACAAAAATACTAGTCATCCACAAAAAGACAAAGGCATTAGAGTACATGATAATACAGTTCAACACTGCAACTGGAGTCACTCACCACTTCATTGCTGAACAGGGTAAAGATCTCGACATACAGTGTCTGGACATTTAAGAGAATTTGGACTGACATTTTACACTAATTTCTGACTGCTATAAGTTTCAGAGATATTTTGGAGTTGTAACTGTACTTTGTGCTGCATTCATTGCTGCCCTCTATTTTCATTAATAAATATTAAATAAATAAATAAATAAATAAATAAGTGGGTAAATAAGTAAGTAAATGAGTAAAAATAAATAAATAGATATATGGATAAGCAGGTGAATAAATAAATAAATAAATAACATTTGTTTTGCATAAAAAATACATGGTATTTCCAAAACTAAAACCCCTCCAAATATTGTATTATATATTTCAAAGCCTTACTATGACCCACTATACCAAGTGCATAGTCCAAAGTCAAGCAGGCTGATATTTCAGCATCTCTATACTTTAGTAGATATGGATTTTTTTTTGTTCGATAGAGTAAGAATTTTTCTAAATATATATAAATATATATATATATATATATATATATATATATATATATATGTATATATATATATATATATACATATATATATACATATATATATATATATATATATATATATATATATATATATATATATATATATATATATATTTATATATAAAAATTATATATAAAAAGTTTTATAAAATTATAGTAATCAAATGATCAAATGTCTTGTTGAAGGCATGAAATTCAGCTTTAATGGTTTTTGAATAGCTAGGTGTTTTTATAAAACCTGTCATTGAGTCAATTATCATTCTCTATTATAGAAGACTAAAAGCTATTTTAATAAATGAAATAATCTGAAGGGCACACAATAGATTAAATTGCCCCCATTCAGATGAGTTCATTGCACAAATACTGTACATGTACAATTCTCAAGCAGGAATGTCAAGAAAGTGTGCGAAAGTACAGGTTGGAGGATAAGAAAGCAGAAGTTGCAGCTCAAAATGTCTGGTCTGAGCAATGTTGTATTCAAATCAACGACATAAAATTGAAAAGTAACAGAAATCAGAAACACTACACAGGGCTTCAGACTGCAGCTAAACAGTCAAACAATCTTTTCCTGTTGGTGTGACATGCTGTATGTTTTACCGTTCCCCTTCATGTCAATACCAAACACATTTTCCGTCTTATTGCGCCGGGTGTAGGGCCATTAAACTTAAAAACATTTCCTTGGCAACGAGCTAAAATAACATAAAGGTAAGTTGATTTTTTAAATAAATGTTTCAGTTAACATTTCTTTTAATTCATATGCAAATTGTTTTTGTCTTACACCCTGGTGTTCCTCAACAAATACTAAAGAAAACAAGGTTACAATTTTTATAGATGTTAAAGTTTTTGAACAATCTGTACATTAATATTGCATGTGTGTGGCTGCCAAATCTGGCAACATCTGTGGAGTTTGGTGGCGCTTGTGTCACTGTTTCAGAAAAAAGCCTGCCACATAAAACACCAATATAAACATCAAGTGATCTGGAGGAAAATGTGCTTTCAATATGTTGAAGTAATACAATAAAAATAATCAAAACTGCATGAAGATAAAATAAAATGTAATATATAATCAACTTAATTAAAAACCTCATTCAAATACTGCTTAATATTACACACAGAAAAATAATCTTCAGCAAACGTTTTTACATTGCTTTCCAAAGCAGCATAAAAAAGTCAGTTTTTCATTCTCAGTATAATTTAAATGTCATTGTTATATTTAAATGTAATGATGTCATTACTCATCTTAACTTGCTCGTGTGCATTCCCTATGATACACACAGACAGCAAATATCAGGAAACATTATTATAAATCACAATAACTATTACTTGAATACCACTGATTGTACAAACAATGTTATATGCAATTTGTCATAGAGCTCATTTGCATAAATTTCAATCTCTACATCCTGCAGGGTGGAAAATAATGGCTTATGTATGAAAACATATTGAAGCAATATAATATGCAATAAAAGTTGGAAAAAAAACTCATTTCTGATTCTGTAACACAATCTACAGTTGCCGACAAGCTCTGATGTTGATGGGCTGTAATTTACTGTACAATAGGGACATAACGCTTATAAAGATCCTGATGCAGACCATGTATAGTACGTTGACTTTTGAGAGCAATAGCAGCACTTTACTAATTTTTGTTTGGTTATTATTTTGATTTTGTTTATTTTGATCAAGCAACTAATAATGTTTCCATAGGATGTGCACACACCAACCTTTTTTAATCCATAATGCTTATAAAGAGCATTCCAATTCATGAAAGTCAATAAGAAACTATATCTATTTGATTGACAAGCACACCAAGACCTTCAGAATAATAAGGACAAGATGAATTGGTGATAAATGGCACCTCAGCTCCACATAACAGCTTCACTGCGGCTTCACCACAAAAATATTCAATAAGCTTTTTCCATTTTCTTCCATCTCGATACATCTGTTCATCAGCCGATGCCATGTGCCACATGCCCGCACTCCAGAAATGACATGAATTCAGTTTCATCCCTCAAGACCCTTAAGGTGTTTTTTCCCATGCCAGGAAGCAATTCAAGGAAGAATTTACACCGAAAGCTGATCATGTCACACGAGAAGGCCTTCAAGATCATTCTCATCACAGGATGCACAGGCTCCCAACCGCTCGCAAATACGCCTCGCTGTAAGGAAACGTAATGCTGAGTTGAAAAATAACATCCTGCGGCACGATTTGAGTTTTAGAAGTCGGCTCTCAACTTCAAGAGCGTAGGATACCAGATGTTACCAATCTGTTTATACATGGGGATGTTGCACAAACAGAAAATATACACCCAAACATAGATACAGACATTGTATATGAACTTAAATCAAAACGTAAATGAAGAAAAAAAGACCTTGCAACCATCAGATTACAACTTTTTGAAAGTTAAATACTTCTAACTATAATTATTCATTAATTTTTCTTTGGCTTAGTCCCTTTGTTCATCAGGGGTCGCCACAGCGGAATGAACTGCCAACTTATCCAGCATTTGTTTTACACAACGAATGCCCTTGCAGCTGCAACCCAGTACTGGGAAAGATCCACACACACTCATTCACACACATACACTATGGCCAATTTAGTTTATTCAATTCACCTATAGTGCATATCTCTGGACTGTAGAGAAAACTGGAGCACCCAGAGGAAACCCATGCCAACACGGGGAGAACATGCAAAGTCCACAAAGAAATGGCAACTCACTCAGCTGAGGCTCAAACCAGCGACCTTCTTGCTACGATCGTGCTACCCACAGCACCAACGTGACGCCCCATTTTAATTATTAATATCCTTATTTATTTTCATTCGTTTTATTAGGGACTTGAACCAGCAACGTTCTTGCTGTGAGGCGAGCACTGAGCCACCGTGTTGCCCCTTAACTATAATTATTATGTATTTAAAACCATAACAAAATATTATAACATACTGGTATAATCTAACCTAACTACTAAACAAAATACAATAAATGTATTTTGACTTGTAATTGTAAATGACCCAAACATAAAACACGTGACTTATCAAACATAACAAAGTGTCTGTTAAAGATAAACCTTTTTTTAATTTTCAAAAACATTTTTTATGAAAGGCTTTTGAATAATTCTAGAAATGATATCAGGTTATCTCTGCAAATTATGTTTGTATGAGTAATTAGGGATTTTTTCTTTGGAAAATATTAACTTAAAGACTTCCGCAGTATTTTAACTGTCTCTGATTCCCGAATCATACATTCACTTTTGATTATTATAAAATAATTAAGTCTAATTTTTATCTTTTTGTGTGGTTTCCTCTACTAAGTTAAATAAACATTTGCATGAAACATATATATTATGTATTATTTGTAATTTCAGTTAAAAAAATAAATTTTGTCTGTCTCTACATTCTGGCAAAGCCCATTTAAGGCAAGTCAATTCACTCGACGGCCATCTTTGAAATGCCTATCGGGCAGTATGCTCAGGCATTCTGTCTGAATGGGGAAGCATCAAATTCTCCAAAACTGTTTGCCAAGCTTACGATTACATTACATATTTGGAATAACCAATAAAATTAAGCAACAACTGTATCATAAGTAAAAATTTCTAAATGTTCGAACTAAACAAACACTCGAAAGGAACTGCACACTCGAAAGGAACAAGAACAAGAAACAAGATCACAACACCAACCTCATTTATGGACATTCTACACATTATCATCTTTTGAATAATGCCTCACCCAATCGCGCTGCTCTTCTTAAGTAATTCACAACTTGGTTTTGATGTTGAATCTCCTCCAGAAATGAAAGCGACTCTGTTTACAAGTTTGTGGACATTTGAGTAGTTGCTGCCATGTGACGTGCGACTGACAGGACGGACTGTAGCCTACCTTGCGTTCATTTCATACGAATTATAAAAGTAAAAAACCTTTGTTTTCAGATGTAGCTGGTTGATTTAAAAGAACAAATTTTCAAGCTTTATATGGATATATTTCTTATGTCTGTAAAGCAAATAATCGCTGTGATGCTAGTGCGTTTGTTGACCACAAAAAACTGTCGTAAAAACACAGGTCTGGTCCGAGCTTCTCCACCCGAGAAACGTCAGTCTATAACGATCGATGATTAGCTTCTGTACTAGTAGGCGGGGCTTCATTCACCATATTTCCTCACTTAAAACTATACGAGGGACATGTCATGTGTGTCTATAATCTTTGATTTTGATCAACTCTGTTACATCAGTTACAAAAAAAGGTATAGCAATCTTTAAGGCAGCAACATTGAAGCTCCAAAAAATATGATTTTTTTAAATTAAAAGGCGAACACAAAACGTCTAATGTTTCGAGCACCAGCTCTTCATCCAGTATGCATCAAAGCACGTTGCTCTTTTTATACATTTCCAGATCACATAAGCCAAACAGCATCCAGCTTTTGCTGTGAGATAATATATGAGATCATGTGATCCGGAAGTGTATAAAAAGAGCAACATGCTTTGATGAATACTGTCTGATGAAGAGCCGGTGTGCTCAAAACATTAGACGTTTTGTGTTCGCTTTTTAATTTAATAAATTGGTATTTTTGGAGCTTCGATTGCCTTTTTGAATATATTCTTGCACTTTTAGGTGTTTGGCTGAGCACCCATTTGGAGTTATGTGTGTGCTTTTGAGCATTTTATATTTGCAATATAATGCATTGATAGAACAAGCTTGTGATGTGCTATTTGACTTCCTCTTGTGGGAAACTCAGGAAGGCCTCAATGAGAACTGTTAAAGAAGAAGCAGGTCATTATTCTTCGTTTATTCATTTGTACAAAAATGATTAGAGGATACACCAATAGTATATTAATTATTTGTCAACTCTGCTATTGTGATATTTCAGTGAATTTTACCGTTCACTTTTTAAGAACAATATGATGAAAATCCATAAAACTCAGTTTTCGACATGCCATGTGGAATCTGGTTTGACGTTAGCATCCTATGCTAAAAGACAAAATGGTGGAAAATGTCAGCTCTGGTATGGTTTAAAATGTTTAATAAATGGTTTAACAATAACTATTTACCAAATTGTATATACCCATCATGATATATATATATATATATATATATATATCACATTTATGACATATGCATTTAGTATATTGAGATGATACATTTGCTGTTTATCATTCAATAAAAACAAACAAAATATTCTTGAAATGTATTCTCCTGGAATGAGTCTTAAAAAATATTTATACGTAAAATATAAAATATATAATATACCGTCCATAGATTGCAATAGATAATATATAGATTAATAAATAACTTTTACAATGATGTAATCTAATACTGCATGCAACAACTTTTTCCTTCAACAACATTTTCCTTCAACTTAGTCTCTATTTCAGTGGTGGCCACAGCAGAATGAACCATCAAATATTCCAGCATATGATTTACACAGCGCATGCCCTTCCAGCCGCAACCCAGTACTGGGAAACACCCATACACACTCATTCATACACATTCATTCACACACTACGACCAATTTTGCTTACCCAATTCACCTATACGCATGCCTTTGGACTGTGGGGGAAACTGGAGCACCCAGATAGAAAATGCAAACTCCACACAGAAATGCCAACTGGCCCAGCCGGGATTCAAACCAGCAACTTTCTTGCTGTTAGGCGACAGTGCTAACCACTGAGCCACCGTGTCACCCTGCAACAACTTATGTAATTAAAAAAACAGAAAATATCCACACAAACACAAGTACAGACACTGTATAAGAGCTAAAATCATAACGTAACCGAAGAAAAAATGGCCATGTGATCTTAACAACCATCACAGATTCAAGTGAGACAGAACGTTGAATACTTTGACTTTAATTTTAGATCAATATGAAGTTCAGAAAAACCCAGGGCTCAGCAGTCCTTGGCGGTCTCGATTTCTCACCTAGAGATTACGCTGCACAAACGGAAAATTAATTTACATAATTGGCATAAGACAAATATTAAGTGATGCTGTCTCCTAAGGATACGCCGCAACTCTTGAATCTCCCACTTGCCTTTTTTTTATCTCTGAACCGCAGACACAAATTAAAAACCCACAGCGATGCAACACTGCACTGCACTGAAATAAAATGGGCTTCTCGCAGGATTTCAGCTTTAAATGAGGCTCTTAATAACAATCAGAGACACTCTGTTAGACCTGTGACATGGATGATTTATTCATCAAATTCAGAAAAATCGACCGGAATTCAGTGTAATGGCTGAGACAAAAAGTTTTACCTTGGCTTATCAAGAAATGGGCTTTAAAAATTGGACATACCTCTGATTATTTTACATTTATTTTCATCATCTTGTGAACTCGACATCATTATTCATTCATTCAAAATCATTTGGTTTTCAATTTCCATTAAAGGTGCTTTAGAGATGGAACTGAAGTGCAGAAGGTTTAGACGCACTGAATTTTAACACTAAAGATTTGCATAGAAAGAGAATTAGGGGTTTAAGTTCAGTATTTGGAAGAACCTCAATTTGCCTGCAGGAGTTTTTGAATATATATGAAAGCTATTGACAATGGACACTGTAAATATTAATATGAATGCATTAGCTTACACCAGCACACCCTTTTCAAGGTTCAGACCAGGTAAAATATGCCTGTTGTTGCTTTTTTTACAGCAAAAAGGCATAAATAGATGCAGCGTTAGAGACCCCGTAAGCATTTTTTGGGATAAGATGACTTTTCACTTTTAAACTTCTTCATTTCCCCAGTATATGGTAAATCCAAGCCAACTGGCACTCTCAGACTAGTTTTTATTTGACAACAACCTTTATTTTTGGAATAATATTTCAAAAAGTACACGTCAAGGGTTTGCAAATAAAAAAAATAAATAAATACAGAAAATTATAGCTTCTCTGGAATTCTCAGTTCTAGATATTTACACTCACTGGCCACTTTATTGGGTACACCTTTTCAACTGCTTGTTAACACAAATTTCTAATCAGCCAATCACATGGCAGCAATTTAGGCATGTAGACATGGTCAAGATGATCTGCTGCAGTTCAAACGGAGCATCAGAATGAGAAAGAAAGGTGATTTAGGTGACTTTGAATGTGGCATGGTTGTTGGTGCCAGATGGGCTGGTCTGAGTATTTCAGAAACTGCTTATCTACTGAGATTTTCACGCACAACCATCGGTAGGTTTTACAGAGAATGGTCCGAAAATATCCAGTGAGCAGCAGTTCTGTGGGTACAAATGCCTTGTTGATGCCAGAGATCAGAGGAAAATAGCCAGACTGGTTTGAGCTGATAGAAAGGCAACAGTTACTCAAATAAACACTCGTTACAACAGAGGTATGCAGAAGAGCATCTCTGAATGCACAACACAACCAACCTTGAGGCGAATGGGCTACAGCAGCAGAAGATCACACCGGGTGCCACTCCTGTCAGCTAAGAACAGGAAACTGAGGCAACAATTTGCACAGGCTCACCTAAATTACACCATAGAAGTTTGGAAAAACGTTGCCTGGTCTGATGAGTCTTGATTTCAGCTGCGACATTTGGATGGTAGGTTCAGAATTTGGCATCATCAATATGAAAGCATGGATCCATCCTGCCTTGTATCAATGGTTCAGGCTGGTGGTGAAGGTGTAATGGTGTGGGGGATATTTTCTTGGCACACTTTGGGCCCATTACTACCAATTGAGCATCGTGCCAACGCCACAACCTACCTGAGTATTGTTGCTGACCATGTTCATCCCTTTACAACCACATCTTCTAATGGCTACTTCTCATCTCAGACTGGTTTCTTGAACATGACAATGAGTTCACTGTATTTGGCCACTCAATTGGCCTCCACAGTCACCAGACCTCAATCTAATAAAGCACCTTTGGGATGTGGTGGAACGGGAGATTAGCATCATGGATGTGCAGCCAACAAATCTGCAACAACTGTGTGATGCTATCATGTCAATATGGACCAAAATCTCTAAGCAATATTTCCAGTACCTTGTTGATTCTATGCCACAAAGGATTAGGGCAACTCTGAAGGCAAAACAACACAGCTACTAATAAGGTGTACCTAATAAAGTGGCCGGTGAGTGTATAAATCCCCATCAACAACCTCTAAAACTCCACCTCTGGGTATAGTTGCAACATGGACTTCAAATCTGAAACCAATCTGACAGTTTTTTGCTTCATATTGTTGAAAATAACCTTTTGGAATTTTGAATCAAAACACAACCAAATGCGTAAAAAGAGGTAAATAAAGGGACTTTTTCTTAAAAAGTAAAAAAATTTAAGATATTAAGTAATGTTTGAAAAATTTAAATTGTGACTTTATATGCATTAAAAAAGAAAGATATAAGAAAAAAGTAAAAAAAAAAAACAATTCTGAAAATTTGACTTATTTTGTTTGATTTTCAATTATTATTATTATTATTATTTTTTATTTTTATTTTACTATTTTAGCATGTTTAGATATTTGTTCTGGAAAGCAAGAAGCAATAAAGAGGAAGAGACTAATTGTCTTTCTTAAAACCTTTAGAAAATATAAAGGTAAAATGACATTTAGAAAGCCACAGACTCAAATTAAAAGGCACAATATATAAGATTATCTTTTCATATTTTTCCATTAAAATATCCAAAACATACTAATATTGTGTTATATATTTTGCTGACTTACAGCACCCTGAGATAATTCATGAATGGGAGTGAAGCAACGAAACTGACACGCATAGGTTACATGATGATGACAAAATGGCGGATGTTCCATTCATACTGCTCTCATTCATACTCTATAGTACGTACTTTTCTAATGGTCGAGTAGTAAATTCAAATTCAAATGCAGTACCTACTGAGTAGGTGACTTTGGACGCAGCCTTAGGCTTTTGTAGCTACGCCCTCTTTTGAAAAAAGGGCTGGGAGCACAATCTGATTTGAATTTAAAGTGTTGGTCACCAAAACAGCACAATTTGGATCAAAGCAGAAAGGTGTGGGGGGGGGTGCAGTTTCAAAGAGATATAAACTTTATTTTGTAGGATATTATAAGCTGAAACGTCACATACAAATTCCGGGACATCAGAGGCTTATTTCACATCTACAGGGGCATAATAGGTCCCCTTTAAGTGTTACCATACAGAACATATGAACAGTAAAACTGTTTCCATACTCTCATGGTCCTACTTCTAAACCAATGCTAGTGCACACTCCGGGGGAAAGAACTGTCCATTTGTATAGACTTCAGACCTTCATTTCATTGTAACTCGAGGGGTTTCTAAAGAATAAAATAGGCAAAATATAAAGTTCCTTCCCATTAGGATTAAAGGGTGTAAAGTTCCCCTCGGCAACTTACAATTTATAAGATACAATTATAATAAATAAATAAAACTCTCACAGTTTGCCACATGATGTACACACACTGCCAAATCTGTTTATCATCTTTTTGCAGTCGAGACGCCGACCTCTACACCTGGGAAAAAAATACAAAGGCTTCAGTTTCTGAAGATGTCAATCTGACTGACAGTGATATGCTTCCTCGGCCCGCTCTGGACATGAGTTTATAAATTCTGTCAGGGCCCACAAAGGAACAAGTGATTTTAGTTGGTGGAGAAATGAAGACCCCAAGATGATGTGCTCGAAAAATGCTGTTGCGTCTGGAACTTGCTCTGTTTGTGGAACTGCCATTTTTGATAACATCTTTCGCTGGTGCAAACTCAGTTATGACAGTTATGTACCATAACAAACCTTGTAACCATGGCGGGTCAGAGGTCATTGAGCAGAGGAAACCAAGCAGGTCTGGAGAAAAACTAGCATAGCCATTTATCTCAGATGCGGTTGTGTGTTTGCCGCAGGACCTGACAAAAGTACCTCAGTTTAAAATCTGTCATCTTGGCTCATGGGCATTAAAGGGGTAGTTCACCCAGAAATGAAAATGTGTTGTTAATTTACTCACCCTCAGGCCAACCGAGATGAGACGACGTTTCACTGCAGTAGAACATTAAAGAAGATTTTTAGCTGAATACGTGGTGCTTGGTGATTCATGAAATGCAAGTCAATGGCTTCAGGCACTTTGGAAACAAAAACAACATATAGAGGCTAATTAAAATTGATACGTGTGGCTCCTGATGATACATTTGTCTTATAAAGTTAAACAATTGGTCTGCAATAAACATTTTCAATATTTTTAATTCACAGCCTCAGTAAACAGTCCAAGTATGAAATGTAAAATAGCCTCTATGTGTTTTGATGTGACAAAATGTAATTATTTCTCAGGTCCTTGCCAAGGTCATTCTGAATATATTACCCTTAAAATGTATGTTTTATATATACGGTCAAGCCCTATATTATTCATACCTTGCGGGTTGAATAAAAGTGACTTAAATTCAACCAGCAAGGTTTTTTTTTAACCAGAAATAACACTGGTTTCTTCCAAAAGATAATAAGACAATAAGGCATCATTGTGGGGAAAAAAAAAACAACAACAAAAGGACAAAAACTTTGAGTCAGAAATTGCCAGGGGTATGAATAATTTTGGACTGTAAATGTGAATGTGTTTGTTTTTTTAAGTTTGCATAAGTAAATGAAAGATCACTTTAGTTTAAGTACGAATTCTCACTATTAACTGCACTCCCTGACAAAAGTCTTGTAATGGATCCCAGTTGTAAGAGCAACAAATAATAACTTGACTTCTAATTGATCATTTGGAAAAGTGGCAGAAGGTAGAATCATCTGTTGAACTGCATCCCAATCCTCACAAATACTGCAGAATACCTACCGGAATACACATGAACCCAAGATTCTTACAGAAATCAGTCAAGTTTGGTGAAGGAAAAATCATGGTTCGGGATTACATTCAGTATGGGGGCGTGCAAAAGATCTGCAGATTGGATGGCAACATCAACAGCCTAAACTATCAAGACATTTGTGCTGCCTATTATATTTTAAACCCTAGGAGAGGGCAAATTCTTTAGCAGGATAGCGCTACTTGTCACACTTCAGCCTCTGCATCAAAGTTCCTGAAAGCAAAGAAGGTCAAGGTGGGCATTGAAGATAAATCCAAAGAATCTTAATGAACTCTGGGAGTCCTGGAAGAACACTTTCTTTGCCATTCCAGATGACTTTATTAATAAGTTATTTGAGTCATTGTAAAGATGTATGGATGCAGTCCTCCAAGCTCATGGGAGTCATACTTTAATTCGTTTTCCACTGCACCATGACTTTATATTCTATACTGTACATTATTTCTGTTATATATTCCATGTGCAGTTTAATGAGACATTATTTGTGAAAAATATATACAAAAATATTAAAAACAGGAATCTAAGATCACAATCAAAAACAGGCTTAATACAAACAAGGCGGCAATCAAAAACAAGGAATTAGATAGACAAACAGAAAACAAACAAAACTAAGATAAGGCTCAGGTACTCACACATGACCATACATTCAAGTTCAAAGACTTTGTTACAAACTAAGAGTGCATGGTATATTTATTGTCCAAACAATCCTGGAACACGGGTTACAGCTGTGAGTGTGATCGGTAGAAGTTGAAGCCAGTGTGTGCATAGCGAAATGTAGGGATTTGTAGTTCGTTTCCAGTCTGTAGTTCATCAGTGATCTTCCTCTGCATAGATCGCTGGCGATCATGACAAAATATGGCTATTTTTTTATGTCTCTTCAGATGGCATTGATTAACCCACTACTTCACCAATTAGTACCAATTACTGCCAATAGAAAACTGTGAAGAACCAGGGTATTATCAATATCTCTAATTGTGTTTGTCTGAAATAAAAAAAAAATTCACATTTAACATGTCTACATGCACATATTCAAAGTAAAATTAATAACCACTCTGAGGAAATATATATATTAATAATGTAATATTTAAACCCACACTTCTGAGGGGAAAAAAACATCTATATAAACATTCCATTAGAACTATCTTTTATAGTCTGTCAGCTATCTTTTCAATATTTTATTATGTAACAGACCAAACCTTTCAAAGTCTTAATAAAATTACCTATAAAAATACCTAAAAAATGGATTTAAAAAAAAAATCTAAATCAAATTTGATTCTGATCAACTGTTCACTTTTCCAAAACGATCAAACCAAAAGACTACATAATATCTGTTTTGTTGTTGTTCAGTTCAAAATAAACTGGGAAATGCATATAAATAAGTGACTTCAGTAAGTATTGTTTGTCTGTTGAGCCCATTGTGAACTGAGTGAAGACACAAAACCACTATTATGAACAACAAAGTCGAAGGACCTCCATTACAGCTCAAGTGTCCATCAATGTCTTACCCTCCATGTTTTTGTCCTGTTCCAGCCGAAGTGGCCGCATCAAATAATGGGGTTCTTGAAGGTCATCATATCTCGGCACAACAGTCACCCCAATTGCAGTGTCTTTTTGTGTGGCTGGTAGACGAGATGGAGGAACACATCAGTCAGTCCTTGAATCGAATGCTAGCGCACTCGCGGCGTCCCAGCGGAGTGCCCTTCAGAGCTTTGTAATTGCTTTTTTCCCCTCACAGAGCACTCATTTGTCCTTCATGGAGTTATGTTAAGCCACCCAAGTGATCATGCATCCTCATGTAAACACCTGCTTCTTTGCTCGGAGGAATTCATTTAGTGTTTTCGCAATGGGGCAAAGCATTTCACATTCATTAATTAATTAGGTTGGTTAATCTCTTAAAATGCCCAGCACACAGCATGTGTTTAATGTCACATGCTTACATCCGGCGTGCTTTAAAGTTGTTTTAAAGATGTTCTTTACATAGGAGCAGGCTATGGTTGGCAGAAATGGCAGGCTACACTCTACAAAATGCTGGGTTGTCATAACAACATAAATGTTAAGTCAAATATGGACAAACCCAACATTCACTCTTTGGTTTGTTCAAACTACTTATTTACATCGAGCTAAAACAACTGATACTTTGCTAAGCTCCGCCCTCCTTAGTTACTGTTGCCTGTCAAGCTTTCGTGGCTGGCACGGCTTTTACAATGTGTATGCACCGGTGTCAGATATTGCCAGGGATATAATGTCATTTTTGGCGAACAGGTGAGATATCCGAGAAAGTCAGACAAAAAAGGACTGCAGTATGCCTTACAGGGGTATATTCACGACACAATAGGCGACCGATTAGAGAATAATTCTATCAAAATTGAAGCTAGCTTAGCCTAGCTGCCTCATACGCTGATCATTTAAAAGCTTAGTTCATGCACAGCAGAAGAGGTAAAATAATCGAATAATAACAAATTAAACTGTAATTTCTCTATTTTCAGCCACAAAGCCTGATAGACTATTGTTGTGCAATGACATATAGCGTTACTAACCAACAAGAAAACACGCATGGACAGTGCTTCTACATCATTCATTTATAGAAAGAGCAGCCAGAAAGGGGAAATGGATGGATTTGTACCGAATATTAGCATCATTGACCCATAACAATGTACAGTAAATTATCTATTACTGTCAGTATGTTTGTGTGCTCTTTATAAATTAATGAAAAACAGCTGCAGGTAAAGTATATTGATCGCAAGTGCTCAATTTGTGATCACATCTCTGTTTTGTTCTGTTGATTTGTAATTTCAAACATTCGTAGCTTGAAATAGATGGAAATATGAAGTTCAGTAAAGTTAGCAACAGATTCGCAGATTCGTGTTTTCCGGATCAATAACTCATGTCATTATGACGTATTCGCTATTAGTATGACAAAGTTACTATGGCGAAGGTTTAAACAGAGCATTGCTCATAATAGAGCAAAAAAAAAAAAGAGAAAAAGACAGCTGGGAAACAAGACCTGCTTTGTATTTTTGTAGGAAACACAGTTTAGATCTGTTTAGGGTAAGAAGTGTGTGCGTTATTGCCATCTATCACTGAATGTGTCAGGAATATCAAAACAAAAGCAACTAAACTCAACGCTTTGGCTTGTTTCCCTCGCTCGAATACTTGACAGAGTCCCTGTGCGTAGCTACGGTTGCTAAGCCACGATTGGTGGGTGGTGGTTTTTGGGTGTGGCTTAGCGAAGGTCAATTCTTAAGCTCTTTTTTTAGATAACTTAATTGTTTTATGTTCAATCCACTTAAATTTGAAGAAAAAAAACAAATAAGTTAACTAATTCTTTCATGTTGTCCCAACACAAATCGATTGTGTGGAACCCAGCTTTTTTCCAGTGTGGGTACAAATATTTATGTAATGGTGTTGTCACAATCGCCAGCAATCTAGCCCTTGCAGATCACTGGAATGCACTCACTATCAACCGAAGTACAATTCTGCCACCGAACTGCACTGCATTTCCCATCAGGCACCTCACTCACACACCAGTTCTGAATCACCCCTGATTGCACACAACTGTAGCTCATGAAGACTAACTATATGGACTATATATACACCTCATTTCCTCACACACATTGCCGAGTCTTATTGTCTGTAACTTTACAAAGCATTTCCCTAGTTAGCGGTGGGCAGAGCGAGGCTTCATGAAACACTGAAGCAGTTGAAGCAAATGTGTCGAAGCCTCAAAACATTTCGAAACCAGTCTCTACAGAGACACCTAGTGGTCATTTTTAATGTATTGCTCTGGAACAGCTTCAGCAAAGACACAGTTAAGCATGTAATTTAAGCATGTCATGTCTGCAGGCCATTTGCAGCACAGGTACTCAGTGTACAATCCACTAGGCTATATGACGGACGCTTTGAATTGATTTAGTCATGTAACAATGTGTTTTGAAACTCTTTAGTCAAGTTACCTGGGTGTTTCAAATCACCTTAGTCATGTTTCGGATCTAGCTTCGGTGCAGTGTTTCGAAACACTTGCATTTCGAACATCAGTTTCACATCAGTCATCCCAATCCATAGTCCAGTCTAGCATTGCCATGTTTCCTGACCCTTCTTTTGTTTATTGTTTATCCTGTTTGCCACCTGTCCTCTTCACCTGTGACTATGACTACTCTTTGAATTACCCTTATGATACCATTTGTTCCTGTTTGACCTTTGCCTGCCTGACTAAGCTGTAAATAAATTGCGTTTGGACACTCACCTCTGTTGTCACCCCGACTCTCGTGTTACAGGTGTCCATGTTTTATATCATTTTGATATTCACTAATATTTCATATCATCATGATATTCACTCAAAAACTATTTTGCTGTTTTTTTAAACTTATTTAAAATGAGCTGAATCAACATAATTCTTGATTTTTTTGGGGCCGGTTTAAAAAGGAGGTGTCAAGGCGCATTGTGGGCATGTTGCTATTTTTAAGGAACTGAAATAGACCGTGGCATTGACTAACTAAAAGCTGGTTTAAAGTCCAGTGCAGAGCTCGTTAGTTATGCGCCTACGAGTCCAAAGTGCTTACACATTGCTTAATACACATAAGATGTACAGAAATACACAAATATCTTTACATATGAAAAAAATTAAGGATTAAAATGTTACAAAAATTATTATTTTCTACTAAAAATAAAAACCACCCCTTCCATGCCTCTCCTCATTGGTATTTTTAGTAGTATTATTTATTATATGCATATTTATATTTGTTTTAATAACAACAAGTTTAGATTTGTCCACCTGTCGGGTTTTGGAGGCGTCTGCATCTACATGTGGGGCATAAGAATAGGACATGTGTTTGGATATAACTTTTTGACCACACGTAGTTATTATTGTTTATTTATTGGTTTGCTTGAAATTAGAACTGAATTTAGAAATGAATTTGAAAGGAATCTTTGCGCTTAACAAATGAAATAAAATTTTTAGGCTAATGGAAGTAAAGTGACGCTCAGTTTTTCGACTTACAAAGTCCGCCATGTAAACAGAAAGTGCGCCATGGCGCGACACAACTGATTCGTAAAGGGAATGTGAGATGAGACTCTAATTGGATTAACTCATTAAGAGAATAAGCACAACCCTGTTAGACCATGTGCCAGGGGGCAAACCATTTATTTATGTACTTAAAATAGCAAAAGTGGATTCAGACACACTCTTAATGCTTTTGCACCATGCGCATTAGACTTTGCGCCTAGATCAATAAAATAGAGCCTTTAATGTGGGTCTAGTAAAAAAAAAAACACTTATTAAGCACATTTATTAACATTATTAGTCTGTAATATGTATCTTTTTATTTAGTAGGTCTGTGAGGTACAATTGTACAATATAATCCAAACCTGAGTAGGTATGGTGTCAGTAACCAAAAAAAGACACAATTTTGATTTAAAGAATCATATGAACCAACTAGACTATAAAATAGGCTTCTCGTGCAATGTAAATCAATATCTCAGTAATTTAATAGCAATTAATTTATTACGTTCTTACATTTCCTGAATTGTCCAGAAAAATTCATCTGTTGTCCTGTAGCCAGATGGTCCTCCAACTGGTAACCTGCAGGCTACTATACGTTGGTCAGGCTGTTCACAATGTATTTGCGGCTGTTCTAAATTTGCTGGGACATTTCCGGGTCAGTCTGTGACATCTGCTCACGCTAAGTCACGAACACAATTTTGTATGTTCTGTTGTACGTTCATGCGACAATATTCAATATAAAATAAACTACATGACTATAATAAATGTAGTAATCCCAAATACATGACAGAATGAAGCATTTCAAAGAATGTCTGTTAAATGCAACAACCTTGACATTTTGTTTCATATCCATACATTTAATTACTAAACTGTGAACCTACACTCCACTCTAGAGCAGGGGTCTCAAACTCAATTTACCTGAGGGCCACTGGAGGCAGAGTCTGGGTGAGGCTGGGCTGCATCAGGTTTTCCACAAGATATTAATTATATTATTAATTAATTATTAATTTCTAACTTGTTTATTTTTTTCATCTTACTTTATGTTAAAAAATAAAAAGATTTGAGAAGATTTGGAATTTTTTAACACAAAAAAAGATTAAAAAAAAATTATGAGAAAATAATTCAATCAATAATGATTTTTGAAGTGTTGTGAAAGAAGCATGCTGGGACGAATGTCCGCATGTGCCCAATAGAAAAGAGGCAGCCAGTAGGCATTGAAAACGCTACATGGCAATCCTGCTGTAACTTTCACTGAGCAATGTTTCTCTGCCTGCATAAAGTTCAACCGATGTCCCGCCCCCAAGAACCATATACCTCACCATGTGGGTTCGTTCAGCTCTGTAAAGTGCCATCCATATTAAACTCGCGGGCCGCACTAACATTAAACTTTCAAATTAAGACGGGGGCCACAAACTATCGTCCCGCATGCCACATTTGGCCCGTGGGCTGCGAGTTTGAGACCCCTGCTCTAGAGCCTTTTGATGTCTTTTTAGACATTTCCCTACAGTATATTATGCTGTAAAAGTAAATTAGCCATTAAGCATTCTTTTCTGGCTGATTTAACTGAATCCAGCTACTGTGTATATATCTATAAAATAAAGCAGCGAAGATGCCAAGTTCATTAAGGTTTGACGAAGCAAAACTGTGAGCCAAAGATTTTATCAGTGCAGCTTTGCTCATATTGTGCTCTTTAACGTGCCTATACTGACTTTATATTTTAAAATAAGAAACATCTAAAACTTTAGGCCTGGTGAATAGACCTTCCTATGAAGATATGGATGGTCATTGAGATGCAGTTTGAGATCAAGATACAGTATAAAAAAGAAGCTGTCAAAAGTAAGGAGGGGTTACTTGAAAGTCAGCTTTGAGGATCTATTCTATGCGCCATGAAATTGAGATTGGTTCCAGATGGGACGTGAAGACATAATGAGTGTATTCAAAAATGAAGGTCAGATTATGTGGAAGAAATCTGTGATATTTTGTTAAAATTGTGTCTTCTTGATTAGTAAGAACAGTTCAGACCACCAAAACTGACAATTGTAATCATTTGCTCACCCTAATGTTACTCCAAAATATGAATGACATTCTTTTTTTCTGTAGAACACAAACTCCAATGGCTCTTTTATGCTTATTATTTTTGCATATTATCCTTCATGTATTTATGTTTATGAATGACCATAAAAAGGTCAGCACAGTATTGGATTAGATTAAACTTTATTGTCATTACATCTGTACAAGTACAAGACAACGAAATGCAGTTTAGGTGCAATAGCAGCAAGTGCAGGATATAGGTATAAATTACAAAGTGCAATTATAGAAAAATGGTGATATTTACAGATGGATGTACTATGAACATTATATACAGGTTGTATTAACTATGAACAGAGATTTACAATAGATGAATACAGTATATGTACAGGTTGCTATTAGGGTTGTCGCAATACCATTAATTCATGTTACGATACTATCCCAGCTGAAGTACCGTGATACCAATTAGTATTGCGATACTGTAATTCCTGCCTCAAATCCAAGAAATAAAGAAAATTGTTAGAAATACCGTATTTAACATGATAGAATATCAGTGGTGGTTCTGGGGGGAGGGGAGGGGGTTAGTTCGGTGCCCCTGTGTCAACAAGTTTGGCCCCTCTCTGGCCCCCCTAAATTTGGACGCGTATTTGTGTCAAAACACCACGGAGAAGCGAGATCATATTGATAAACTGATTAAATTTAGTTTTCAGTCACGCTCATGTAAAAGTAATATTCAACTCATTTAGTTTTGCATTTATTTGTTTTTATTTCAGTAGTGACAAAGCACGAGTCTTCAACATGATTTTTTACAACACGTTTTTAAACTTTTATCTTTCCCATGGTGACAGTCGGTGCATAATATTTTACTAGTTATTTTGCAAGATAGTTGTAGTCAGACAAAGTCCCTTTAAGTATTCTATAGTCTTTGATTCAGATTAAAGCGTAATTTAAAGCCTTAAGTAGGTTTTGTTATCTAGGAAAGTTAATTATTAAAGTTAATAATTAGTCAAGTTACTTTATAACTGGTTTGTTGTGTAAACAATCAAAAATCAAAAAATATACAGTAAATATTTCTTAAAGAGGCTAATAACACTGACCTTGAAATATTTTTTTTTAATTAAAAACTGCTTTTATTCAAGAAATAAACTATAAGAAACATGAAAAAAAAAAAACACTTTGAATAATTAAGTAGTTTGTGATGTACTTTATGTTATAGTGTGCCCCCTAAAAGTACAAGTGGCATCTGCCCTGCCCCCCAGTAACTCTGGTCTAGAACCACCAGTGTATAATATGCCTACTTGAATTGATTAATAATTCCCTTATTTTTAAAAAAAAGTATTTGCACATCACTTCACCTAAAATGCATTCATTCTTTTTGTTTATTTTGTAGATAACTGATCAACCAAAAATACATTAAAATAAAGATACAAATAATACCAAATGACATTTGTTACAAAAAGAGCATTTCCCAACCAACTTAGGCTTTATGAAGTGGTCAAAAATAGTTTTTAAGTTTCCATTATCTATTGATTTTTTTTTGTTTTGTTTTTTCAGTCTTATCAGTTAAGAATCGAGGTTGTCACGGTTGTTGTAGCTACTATCATATTGACAGATGCAGAAATGAACTGATTCAGATTCGAACTTAAGCATCAGAAAACATACAATAGGCTGCCATAAAAGGCGCGTATTCTACGGTTTGCAACCTTAAAGGGTTCCACAGACCATTCAAAAAAATAGTCTTTTGTTGCACAAAAGTATGAGCATTTTAGTTACTTTTCCACATGCAACATTATGTATTGTGGATAGACCATTAATGACATTACTACCGTTTAAAAACTACAGTGACACCACCAGTATTTTGGAGCCATAGTATCACGATACTACCATAGTACCGGTAAACTGTGCAACCCTAGTTGTTATTAATAATCAGATAGATATGAACATAATTACAAGTGTATGGTGTACATTGGGTATGTACAATTCAAGATGAATCAGTGCAATGTAGTGCAATGAATGTGCAATTTTAATTGTGCAAATATTAAATAATACATAGTGTAGTGTTTATGGGTACTGTACTGTATTGTAAGTGTAAGTATCAATGCGCACAATGAAAGGCATCGTCTCCCAAAAGAAAGAACTTATTCTAAACAGCCTGAACTAAATCTTCAGTAATTTTATCTTTTAATTTTACACAAATTTAAGTAGGTTTCTAACAAATCTGCATAATGATATATGCAAACAATGACTATTTACCCTCAAACACAAGCTGTAGCTGAAGCCTTCAACACCTTAGTTTGAGTTATCAACATGTCAAGAAGATGCCATTTTCATATTTATATGTACAGTATATAACAGTTCTTGTCATAAACAATGTATCTATGCATTTCATTATTTTGTAAAAAAAAGTAATTTCCTCTCAGAATCTTTAATTAATACCTTAAAACACCCTCCCTCTCAAAATAACCTAATTCACTTCCTGGTCACAAGGAATTGCATATTAATGGGTGTCTCGTTTCTGCTTCTTCCATTTGTTGCATTGTTCCTTTATTTTGTCACCAACAGCTATCTTTCAACAATCCAATTGGTTCCCAAAGAATGAACCCTACATTTTTTTCTCATTTCAGGACCATTTCAAGTGGATGTCCATTACAATAGCAGAACAAATAGCAACCTTCCGTTTTACGGCAACTTTAAAGTCTGCATGAACTGGAAGCTGCAATTGTTATTGTATTGTGACACAATTCCGAGAGAAACATTAAATGAGAAAATGGTGGGTGTGGTTTGTGTTTTCTACTGTGAGCTGATTGGATGTAGTACAAATTTACACATTTTACCCAAATTTCATGACACCAACCTCCTTTATGACTGTTCCTGGAGGATGCGATTAAACGTTATCCTGTCACTCTAACAATATAACCACCGTAATAATCAATACCTTTGGTGTTAAACAATATCATCTTCTGATAAATGCTGTGTCAGTTTGAGCTTGTCTTTTAAGGTAATGTCCAACTTAAATGAACACAACCTTTTTGTTTACAAATTCCTGGCTGTTCAAGTGATTATCCCTGCGTGATTTGCATTGGAATGGCAAAGGGAGGGATTCATTTTAAATTATGAGGTCAGATGAGAAAGACTGTACATTACATATATGTTATATTGATTACAAAACCAGAAAACATTGCAACATAGGCTCATTCTGCAAACGTAGCCATACAGTTCTGGAGATCACGAATTATATAGCCAGAAGTACATATGACTGCATTTCATCTTTAAAACGAACAATATGGGGCGGTATGACCCAGTTTCTTTTTTAAGTGCTTTTTGACATTAGATGGATGTAAACCTATTGTAAGAGACTTCAAAACAAACCTTAAAAATGGCATAATTTCAAGCTACAAAGAGCATGCTAAGCACAACAATGGTGTCCATACAAACATCTTGAATTAATCATTTATACTGTATTTGTGTATTTTTATCTTCTTTTCTTTTTTTTCTTTTTTTGAAGGTGGAAGCTGCCAGTTCTCATTTATATTAATTTTGGCCTAAACTATTCTTTCCAAGTCAGAGACTGTTGTCACAATACATTAACAGCAAGTTTCTCTGAGGCACAACCTCGTTGAATCTTGGAATTGATGGCATTTTCTTGTTTAGGGCCATGATATTTGGTCATGTCAAAACTGATTATTCTTACACCAAGAACAGTCATATTTTGTCTACTAGGTTTCAAAACCTCATATAAATGTTGAATCCAAGACAAGATACTAATCTTTTTTTTTTTTGGTTTGTTTTGGAATATGGTTGCACAGTGGCGCAGTGGGTAGCCAGTTCGCCTCAGCAAGAAGGTCGCTGGTTCGAGCCTCGGCTGGGTCAGTTAGCATTTTCTGTGTGGAGTCTGCATGTTCTCCCCGTGTTTGCGTGGGTTTCCTCCAGGTGCTCCAGTTTGCCAATTGGGTAAGCTAAAATTGTCCGTAGTGTATGTGTGTGAATGAGTGTGTATGGGTGTTTCCCAATAATGGGTTGCAGCTGGAAGGGCATCCGTTGCGTAAAACATGTGCTGGATAAGTTGGCGGTTCATTCCGCTGTGGCAACCCCAGACTAATAAAGGGACTAAGCCAAAAAGAAAATGAATGAATGAATGAATGCTTTGGAATACTGGGGATACTGTCTTTTGGATACTGTTTATTGTGTAGTTTAACTTAGTTCCTGAGTCATTTATTTATTTATTTTTATTTCACTTAATGGTCACACTTTAATTTCTAAGACAAAACTACACAACTCCATAAAAATAATAAAAAAAAACTTTAAAAGAACCAAATCTGCAAATTGTGAACAAACCCTATGATAATAAGCCATTTACTCACATATTTTAATTATACAGAAACAGTTGTATGCAGACAGTGGTTTGCAGGTCCACAATGAAGTGAAGCAATGCTCTGAGGTCTCTGCTGACATCACATGGCAAATCTGAAGAATACAACTAAATATTTTCTCACATCCCAAAATCCAAGATTAAGAAGAAGAAGAAAAAGACGGATTAGGACAAATAGTTTTCATAGTCAAAACCAAATCCATCAATGTTTATAAAACTTTAGCATGAGCTTATGAATGCTTCACAGGAATTGCCAATATGCATTATGATCAATATCATAAAAATGCCTACAGTAAATGTAATACTTTAGATTACACACAGCAATTTACAAGAAAAGCATACAGAATTTACAACATACTTTTTTGTAATTACATACATGCAGTGCATAGAGATATATGAAAACAATGTGGAATGTTTGGGGAAATAATTAGGGTAACAAGCACCATTCAAACATTAAATTTACCCTATACCTATAAGAAACTGGGAGCCAAGGGTTGTATTCATACATTTTATCGATGCAATATATATTTAGCAGTAATTAAATAAAAAAATCAGCTGCCCTTTCTGATAATGGTTGCCATTTCTATTTGTCTTGCCAATTTGCTTAATATCCAAATTTAGTTACTTATGTTTAAAAAACCCAATTTTAAGGCAGGCTTATGCAAGCATGGGACACAAGTGTTATACTCCATCATGTTGAATTTAATTTTGTAAAAAAGAAATAAAGGGGTGAAAATCAGTTTGCTGTCAGCTTCATTCACATTTTTACAGTAAACAATGGCAAGCAAACTGATTATCAAAACATGCTTTTTGATGATGCTGCAGTTGGGAATATACTTTTATAAGGTAAGTGACATCCATGTTAAAGTCCATGTGAAATCCAAATTTACTATATTTATTTCTATATTTGTATGCTAACACACATTGTTATTCATTAGGTGAGCAATTAATTTGTAAAAGTTAATCCACTGAGAAAAGAAATGTCCCTCTTAACCGTTAGTTTGCTATGAGGGAATGATGCACACAAAGAAAGCCCCGCCCCCCCACTCAATGTTCAGTTTCAGTATATCTTACTATATTTAAAACTTCAACTGTGTAAAAATCTGTAAATTAAAGGGACTGTTCAACCAAAGGTTAATATTTATTCAAACGCAAGTGATTTTAAACTTATATTATTTTTTAAATAATTTAATCATTTTAAAATGATTATAAATTTTATAATTATTATAAATGAATGTTGGAAACCAGCAGACATTGACATCTAAAGTGCAAACAAAAACTACTATGGAAGTCAATGGCTGCTTTGTTTCAAAATAATTTAAATATTTTCTTTCTGTTTAACAAAAAACTTTAAGGTAATACTTGATAAAAACGGTATGATATTAATCATTTATTAAGCATCCGCAAACAGTTAATTTGTTGTTTGTTAAGCATTAACTCAACGTTACATTAGTAGTTTATTTATTTATTCATGACTAAACTATTGCATTATTTACAAACCTGTTATTTAAGAATTGGTGTTTTTTAAGATCATTCAGAATGAGTAAGCCAATGATTAATAAACTATTCCAATTAACATTTATATATCTTATTATTCAGGCATACAGTAATAGTCCATTTTATATGATAGTAAATGATTTAATAAAACTTTATGCTGATTTTTTTTTAACCTAATCTATCGTGAGGACTATTTATGCTCTAAATCCCTTATAAATTATAAATTACGATTAAAGGCTCAGTTTAAAATGGAAAAAAATATTTGCAATCTTATCTAAAATAATATTACAGTGCAATTTAAACATTGTTGAACTATTACTACATGGCTGAAAATAAAATGTATCAATGTTAACATGAATAATTTATCAATCATTTACTTACTCATTCTGATTGATCTTAGAAAACACCAACTGTTCTTAAATACTTTGCATGACTATTTTGTGATGATGCAATATTATTATGACGCAATACTTAATTTAATAGTGAAAAATGTATAAGTATGAAATACAATCATTAAACACATTATACATGAGCTTATAAGTAAATAATACAGTATTTGTAGTTTACAAATGTCTATTAATGTAGAGTTAATTCTTAAAGGATGAATTACCTATTTGCTAATGCTTAATACATGATTCATGTGTGCAGTTATTATAAAGTGCTACCAATCTTAATATATGTGTGTGAACTATCCCATTAAAGGGCTGTAAATTGTTCCCCCCAAACCTTAAAACTGTTCTCTTATACTTGTACATGCTGTATATTGATACACTAATACTACACAGAAGTGTGTTGTGAGGTATGTTGTTTACTTATTATGTAATTTGTACTTTAATTTTAAACAAATGCTTGAGATATCAAATATGTGGCATGAGATCACATACACTGTGAAATTTATATTATCATTATTACTATTAATTAATTAATTAATATAATTTTAAGATAATTTTTTTTTGGTAATTTCAAAACAAATTGTTAATAAAAAATTTTATTGTCATATTTAATACTATGTTTACATTAAAATAATACGATTCTTTAATTGTAAAATGCAACAGCAATTCATTGAAAACATTTGGTCACGCTTTATTTTGATGGTCCGTTTGTTGAATTTAAGCTACATTGCACCTACATGCCAACTAATTCTCATTAGATTTTAAGTAGACTGTTAGGTTGGGGTTAGCGTTAGGGTTAGTGTAAATTGACATGTACTTGCAAAATTCCTTTTAGTCAGTTAAATGTCTGTTGAAGGAGCAGTATCAACAGATATTAAGCAGACAGTCTACTAACACTCAAAAGGAGCATCAAAATAAAGTATTACCAAATATTATTCCTAAGCCTTTATTTCTCATTGAAATAACTGATGTAGCAACCCATTGTTAAATGAACCATACTGTATGTTGGACAGAAATTAAATGCGTTCAATACTTATTTGATACCGCAAGGGGGCACTGTTGAAACACCCATTAGTGAAGCACTCCTGAAGTCTCAATAAACTCCAAAAAAGACTTTTCTGTGATAAACTGCATGGATGGGGGATGGTGACTGCTAAATAAACTAGTGAATATAAGTGTGTTTTACATTTCAGGAGGGAGAAACACATCTAAACTCCACTGGTCCTTAACAAATCTACACCTAACATTATTGCAAGTCTACAGCACACATATTTTGACATATATTTACATATGTTACCATATTTTAAAATAAGCTCTGAAGATACTGTATATGAAAAGATACTTTCTGACCAAAATATTGAGACAATGCAGGAGAATAGAATAAATAAAACATTAAGAGTTACAAACTTGCTTTGTATTAAAAGTTTTCTAAAGTTTTATGTTTAAATATGCCAATGAATCATTATGATGATAATGATTAAGGTGAATTTATATTTATGCCATGTCAGCAACAAAGGCTATTTTCATGGACATTTCAATAACATTTGATTAATAAATGTACAATTAAAAACAATAAACAAATCACTAAAATTTGAACACTGGATAAAGTCAGGTACATTTTATTTTATTTTTTTGGTTGTTGTTTTTTTGGACATACTAGCGGTAAAGATTTTTACAGGTTTTTGCATTTACTAAATAATGATGATGATGATGATGATGATGATGATGAAAACTATCCATATTTTTGATAGAATAAAATGTATGTAGTCTGGCAAATTATGAATGAACAAATAAGAGTATACATAAAACTGAAGTCTGGTGTATAAAATATGGATTGTAATTGAAATTTACAGTAAAAAAATTGACAAACTGCAAAATAATATATTTAGGATGTGTTTATTCATACAATAAAATTAAAAAAGAGAAAAATATACCTTAATAAAAAGCCCAAAATCCCCAAATCTCTAAATTGACAGGTGCATAAACATAGTGTCTCACCTTATCGGAGACAGGAGTAATGTCACTAAAGTGTATGTATATGTATACGTTGTGGTTACCTTTGAGTGACCTGTGTGTGAGCAGGGCACATCAACAAGCTTTATTCTTTTGTATCCTTGAACTCTGATTCCTAAGTTGCCTAGCAACAGTGCCAGTAACAGCTGAGCCAGCCTTGATCTTGTTGTTTAAACCATTACAACTAGGTGATGTGAGAAGTGGTACCATGGTAACAACAGTGCGTTTGAAGCAGGTGTTCACATTGGCACATGCCACAAAAAGCTTGGAAGGCCGTGTCTAAACATTTCAAGCCAAGTTAGTTTACAATATGCATTTTCAAGGTCAAAGGAAATTAACACCAGTAATTATAA
This sequence comes from Danio aesculapii, assembly GCF_903798145.1. Taxonomy (NCBI): domain Eukaryota; kingdom Metazoa; phylum Chordata; class Actinopteri; order Cypriniformes; family Danionidae; genus Danio; species Danio aesculapii. Next base: position 38,105,660 of record NC_079454.1, on the reverse strand, counting down.
TGCTAACAATCATAAACAGAGATTTATCAATGTTTGCACCGATGCATTCAGTTGAAAGACTCATTAGTTTTACAATAGTAATCTACAGAAAACGCTGGGCAATATTTGTTTTTTTGTGAATTTGTATTATTATTATTATTATTATTAGTTATACTATTTAAAACTAACAACAACAACAACAACAACAATAATAATAATAATAATAATAATTAAAACTAACAATTATAATTTTAATTGTTTAATTATTAATATCACATTATTATTATTATTATTATTATTATTATTATTATTATTATTATTACTATTATTAGTTTTAAATATTAAAACTAATAATAATAATAATAATAACAACAATAACAATAATATTTAAAACCAACAACAATTATTAATATTGTCGTTATTACTATTATTATTATTATTATTATTATTATAATTATTATTATTATTAAAAAAACTAAATTATATAATTAAATTATAATTTATGTAGTTAATTACAACATTTTAATGATAAAATAATGCATTATTATTATTATTATTATTATTATGAAAATAAGAAACTTAAATTATATAATTAAATTATATATTTTTTATAAAATAAATAAATAATTAAATGTAATAAATACTGATATTATTTATTTACTTAAAACATTTTAGTGGTAAAATAATTCAAAATTATTATTATTAATATTATTATTACTATTATTATTATCATCATCATCGACTTAGAAAAAAACAAAAACTTAGATTTTATAATTAAATTATATATTTTTTATAAAATAAAGAAATCATAATAAATATTTATAGTATTATTTATTTACTTAATGAAAACATTTTAATGATAAAAAAAAATTCATTATTATTATTATCATCATCATCGCCTTTCAAAGAAAGAAAGAAAGAAAGAAAGATCAATAAAGTAATTAAAAGCATTAAATAAATAAATAAATAAATAAATAAATAAATAAATAAATAAATAAATAAATAAATAAATAAATGTAAAAGTATTTGTCACTTGCACAAAATTCTGACTTTCATTTGTCTATTAATCAGAGTCATTGTGGCCGTATTGAGCTCAAAGGGAAAGCCGATGGCGTTTGCCCTTCAGACGTGTTTATTTGAGCTGATTTGAGCACTGCATGTGTTCAGAGATGGAGCGTCCACTCAGGTATGATCCAAATTGTCTCTTTTCTTCTAAAGAGCACCTGCACACCTCCAGTCGCATTCATTTAGCTGCACCTTCCAGCCATGAAGCAATGATATCAGATCACTGTTTGTGGCACTTTCAATTCAATTTCAGCAGCAGCCCTCGATCAGGCGTCATTAGTGAGTCATTTCTCCTGGGATTAGGTGCTAATGATTGCGGAAAACCGATATACTCTTCAGTTCCTGTCATGTTTTCATGACATCTCATAATGGCTCAAGCAAGAGAAATCTAGTCCAAGTGCTGCATTGGCTGTTTTTTTAAAACACATTAGCCTATACCGTTTTTCATTTTCTATGTGCTTAAGTGTTATTTGTTGTTGTTGTTGTTTGTGAAAAGCAGATCTGGGGTCTTCGTAAAAGCGGTTTAAAAAAGCGGGGATTAAAGTCTAAAGCTTGACTTTAATAAACTAAACGTCCACGCATAAATTGGTTCCATAACAGCAAGTTGAAGATCATTTGATTTTACTAATCTGAGTTCAGTTTAAATAATCTAGATAACTGCACGTCACTGTCGTGAAAACTTAAAGGTCAAGCATAGATGCATCGATTATGTTGTGTGCTATGGCAACTACGAGAACTGAAAAAGCTCTCAAATGAGACACAGCTGTGCATATAATAAATAAATAAAAATTAATATGTTGGCGGAAAATATTAAATACAATTTTAATAAACGGGGAAAAAAAAATCGACATAAACATTAAAATCTATCTATCTATCTATCTATCTATCTATCTATCTATCTATCTATCTATCTATCTATCTATCTATCTATCTATCTATCTATCTATATATCTATATATATATATATATATATATATATATATATATATATATATAATTGGTTGAAATGTTGTAGTTTGAATTAGAATAACTGGTTTGAATTTAAATGTATATATCGTTCTATATTCTAAAAGATGTTTGATGTATATATAGTTTTAAAAATTATTAAGAGGTTAAGTGAATTAAAATGCATCAAATTACGACAGGCAAATGTTAACAGTACTTTGATTAAGCTTGAACTTAAGACAGGCTAGTTTCCCAGCATAAGTTGCCAGAGTAACCGAGTTTGAACTATCGTAAATTTGATCTATGAAACAAATCCGCCATTAATAAACCTGACTTACCAAAATAAGCCTGGCTTTTTCTCTAAGCTTTGTTTATGGAACAGCCCCTTGGTCTACAGAATCAGAAAACTGTCGTTTAATATGCTCCCCTAATCTCATTTTATTTTAAAGGAGAGTTCATCTAAAAATGAATATTCAACTATTATTTACTCTCCCTCACGCTTTTCCAAAGCTTAACTTTCTTCTCTAAACTATTTTTTAACAATTAGTGCATAATAAAACTCATAATAATAGAAAATAATATTGCTGTCAATCAGAATCAGTAACTCAAATAAATAAATAAAATAAAAAAAATAAATAAATAAATATGTATACCAGTTTTATTTTTTACTCAATTAATACATTTTACATTAATACATTCAATTAATAACAATTGTTGTAGAATAAAACTGATAATAATGTAAAAGAATATTGCTGTCTATCAGAATGACTAACTCAAATAAATAAAAAAATTAATAAAATATATATAAATAAAAGTCATTTAACCATCATATCCCCACATAGGTGAGTACATTATGACAAAACTGTTTATTGAATATTCAATATTGGATGATGTTTATCACATTTTAACGTGGAGATTTTTCACCAAAATGAACAAAATATTCCTGATACAGATTACATACAGTACAAAGCCACGTGATAGCAACAAAACAATCATATTACTCTAACATCAACAGTACCTGATTTTGTATAAAATAATATGTACACTGATTATAAGGTAGAGACGTTTAAAAAAATTATAATAAATAAACATGATATTTCACTTAGCCTCCCTTACAAAGTTCCAATCTCTGGTGTGTTTCAGTAGTACATTAAAGCCAAGAGCTGATGATTCACATCAACAGTCTCATTTGCAGAACAATGTGAGGTGGTTGACATATGTGTGCAGAGATTCTGTTAGTCATCGGGTCCAGATGATTCACAGGGTGAATGTGGCAGATTTCTCTGCTGGCACCCGCTCTTCTCTACGGGATGCAATACTGTTTCTAACACGTGCCTCTGGACACATGATCCAAACTTAGGCCTGGACACAATACAGCAATAATCATGTTAAGCCAAATCTGCTTTTGAAGGAACAAGCAGCGTTTGTTATGCACCTGACAGATTTGGGGCTTTTTGACTTTTTCTAAAGTGTTTCCTCGCTCTAATGTAAAGAAATTATCCAAAATACACTTTTGTTGCACTTTTTTAATGTGTGTCTGTAGATTTCAATTATAATATTATTGTCACCACAACTCTCAGGGAGATTTAGAATGATACTGGATATGTATATGCCAATGCTGATATGTTTGGTCTTGGCAGCATAGATCTGCTACACTGCTGCTGCTTTGATTATTGGTGTAGTAGAGCAAGTACAGAGACTTGCTGCTGCCAATATATTTACAGACACACTGTTTTAGAATATAACACATTTCTGCTGCAAACCCCTCATCGCAGATCTGTACACAAGTGGAGCTGGGCTTTAGGAGGCATCCGAAAAAAAAGGAGTGCTGGTGTGGTATATTGTGAGACAAACTTTTACGAATGGCTCAATACTAATTTACTAGAACATGTGTGCCTTGGCTACCTTTAACGAATTAATTAATACTAATGTACTATACTATGTGTGCCTTGGCTACCTTACCAACCACCCTAATACTGGTGAAAGAGTGTGATTCAAAATTTACCTTTAAGAAATGGGACAGCACTACAACACCTGCACACATCATCATGTGTCATCGCGATCTCTTGCTTCATATGAGATCGACGATCGCAAAATAATGTGGCAATAAGATCGTAACTGTACTGTGCATTTACACAGTGGCCATATTCATCTATGTAAACACACGAAAACAACATTAACATTATACCAGACACTATAAAAAGGTCATTCCCAGCCACTAGACTTTTCAGACAGGGTATTCCAGTGTCATCGAGTGACCGAATGTTGTGGGACTGCTACAAAGGAGCTTTTATTAAGGATTATAGATAGTGAAATTTAGCAGTTTTTATTTTAGCGTTTTTTTTTAAAGTATGACTGTATTCTGGGAAATTTTCTTACACCTTGGTTTTGAGTGTGGTCCTGAAAAATCTTAGTTTCGAGGGCTATCTAGCCCTTCCCCTTAGCCCTATGCCTTCAGGAAAAGAATTGGGACAATAAGGGGAAGGGCTAAGGGGTAGAATTGGGTCTATGTGTACCTTGGCTACCATGACATCCAGTTTAAAACTGGTGTACTCGACTTTGTGTGCATGGGCTACCTTTGCTGAATGGCTTAACACTAATGCATTCCCTTTGCTGAATGACTTAACAGTAATATTCTATATGTGTACCTTGGCTACTTTGGCAACTGGATTAAACTGGTGTACTAGACTATGTGTACTTGGGCTAAATTTGCTGAACAGCTCAACACTGATGGATTATGACTATGTGTACCTGGGCTACATTGTTGAATGGCTTAGAACTACTACAATGCATTGTGTGTCCTTGTTAAAAAAATTGCATTACTAAAAAAATGACAGATCTAAGAGAGAAAACAAGGTGTAACAAATTATGCTACATGGAGCTTGATTTTTGTTCACTGCAGACCAATGGCACATGTATAAATGTTTTCTTTAAAAAACCTTTGGATGAATATCTGAAACATGAGCTGCACATTGCTAGCAGAAATGACACTGAGGTGTTTAAGAGTTGTAAGCTCATTGGCTGCTGAGGCTTTTTGCAGGTTTTTACAGAGAGACTTGTTCATTCATAATTTACCTGGTTATATTAAGCATTATATTCAACCAAAAGTTGACATTTTTATTCTACAAAAATTGAAAGTGTCTTTTCTGGCTGTTTGCAGTATTTTCTGAAATTTGGAATGAAAACAGCAATATCCAAATCCCCTCTTTAAAAATACTTCAAATTTCATACGTCAAAGGATTAAACAAGAATTTTAAAGCTAACTTCATCTATTGGATATTTAAGCTTAACATTTTAGAAAACTATGAACGGCAAATAAAAATGAGGTTGAAAAAATAACAAGGGAAAGTATTATAAATAAATTAAATTAAACTAAACTAAACTAAACTAAACTAAACTAAACTAAACTAAACTAAACTAAATTAAATTAAATTAAATTAAATTAAATTAAATTAAATTAAATTAAATTAAATTAAATTAGGTAACCTGTATACCAGTTTTTACTCAATTACTTTAACAATTAGTCCATAATAAAACTGATAATAACAGAAAATAATATTGTTGTCAATCAGAATCAGTCATTCAAATAAATAAATCAATAAATATGTATACAAGTTTAAGAAAAAAAGAAAGAAAGAAAGAAAGAGAAAGAAAGAAAGAAAGAGAAAGAAAGAAAGAAAGAGAAAGAAAGAAAGAAAGAGAAAGAAAGAAAGAAAGAGAAAGAAAGAAAGAAAAAGAAAGAAAGAAATAAAGAGAAAGAAAGAAAGAAAGAAAGAAAGAAAGAAAGAAAGAAAGAAAGAAAGAAAGAAAGAAAGAAAGAAAGAAAGAGAAAGAAAGAAAAAAAGAAAATTCTTTTTGTAGAATAAAATGTATACTCTGGCAAATTATGTTTGAACAAAATATAAATACAGATATCAATAAAACTATAAAGTTTAGTATAAGTGCTTCTGAAGTGGAGATGTATGGCTCAGTGCAGGAGAAAAAAACTCATATTGAGAAAATGGCCTTTAAAAATATGTATTGTAACTGAAATCTACAGACACAAATTAACAAAGTGTGATAAAAGAAACCCTTAAGTCTATTTTTGATCGTATCTTTCCATTATTCCTGAAAAAAGCACCTCATGAAAAGACAAAAAGCCCCAAATCTCAGTACTGGCAGGTGCATGAAAACACAGTGTTTAATACAGATGGTGAAGCACTGCGAGCTTCTTCCAGCAGGCTCATAACAGCGAGGCCTCCTCATTAAGCTGTTGGAGGAAATTAAGGCCTAACTTTGATCATGGCCGCTACACACCAGGACCCAACAACCAAATCTCTCTTGGACACTGAGCTCTTGAGGAGCTGGAATGCAGACATGGGGTGGTGAGGAGAACAAAGACACTTGGCCGAACTGAGGACTTGGACATTCTGTTCAACAGCATGTAGAGACTGAGGATCCGTGTCACAAATGGCCTCCATGTGGCACGCTTTTCATTTGTCATTCATGGTCGTCAAGTCATTTTTAATTTAGGAACATCTAATTGTTAGTGCCATCCAAGGTTATTACAGTTTTGCATTTTAAATTAGTCTTTACTTTGATACTATTTTTAAATTAGCTGTACATTTCAGATTAGTTTTATTAAATGTTTTATTAGTTTTAATTTTGTAAACACATTTCTATTTAGTTTTCACAGTATATATTTAGTTTTAGTCATTCTAGTTTAACAGAGTTAACAGAACACAATGAGTCAACCACACAAAAAGCATCTAAAACAAATAAAAGTAAAAATTATGAAGAATTAAGACAAACTTCTTATTATTAAACATCATGTATGTATTTAAGCATGTTTACATTACACTAGTTTGCCTAGAAAATGGCTGTGTCCGAAATCGAATACTTCCATACCATATAGTGCGCTAAAAACAATATGTGAGCCGAGTAGTACAGTATGTCCAAATTCATAGAATTTGAAAAACAGTATGTGAGAACTATGATCCAGATGACCTACTACTTCCGGCGAGATTTTAAAGTGTGGCTCTTTGCCTGCTATGGTGTCCCATGATGCCCCTCGAGAGAATTCATGAATTGGAGTAAAGCAACGCAAATGACGCAGGTAGGTCACGTAATCATGACTAAATTGGCGATGTAGTATGTCAGAGTTCCATGACTACTCATATTTAAACTGTATAGAACATACTTTTCTAACGGTCGAGAAGTAAATTTAAATTAAAATGCAATAGCTACTGAGTAGTAGGCGATTTCAAACACAGCCCATGTGTTTGTCTGGAAAAGCACCATCTATAGGTGTTTTTCTACACTCTCAGAAATAAAGGTAGTGAGTTGTCACTTGAGTGGTACCTTTTGAAATGGCACAAATTTGTACCTAAAAGGTCCATATTAATACCTCAAGGGTACATATTACTGCTTAAAAAGTACAAAACTGTTCCTCTTAAATATTTTAGGCACTAATATATACTCTTGAGGTAGCAATATGGACCCTTTAAGTATAAATGTGTACCTTTTGAAAAGGTATCACCCCAGTGACAGTTTGTGTACCTTTATTTAGGTCAGATTTTTTCAAGTGTATCTGTCTGCGTCCTGCAAGACAGGGATGTAAAATGAAGGGGCGTAACTTGTAGTAAGTTAGAGAGGCATAACTTGCAGTCATCGAGATCCCATTGAACCATGCGAGATGTCACAATGAGATGTTTTGGCAAGAAGGCGAAATACTTAACAGAGAACATTCTCATCAATTGTTTTCATGAGTTTTCTCCAAATTTATCAACAACCTATTCGTTTGATATATTATTATATTTATTCATTTAGCAACTCCAACATGCAACTCGCTGACTACTTCATCTGTTTTGTCATGACAGTTTGACTACTTGGTGATGCCCCCTGTGGTTGCAAATAACAGTACAATGACGAGTGTGTCAAGCATGAAAGCCACAACTCACAGCTGTACAACAATAACTGTAATGGTCGGGTTTAGGGTTGGGGAGAGTGTAGACGTTAATAACTGTGATGGTTGGATTTAGGGTTGGGGAAAGTGTAGATGTTGATAATTGTGATGGTTCGGTTTAGAGTTGGGGTAGGTGTAGACGTCAATAACTGTGATGGTTGGGTTTAGGGTTGGGGAAGGTGTAGACATCAAGAACTGTAATGATTGGGTTTAGGGTTGGGGAAGGTGTAGAAGTCAATAACTGTGATGGTTGGGTAAAAAGTGGGGGAAGGTGTAGGCGTCAATAACTGTGATGGTTGGGTTTAGGATTGGGGAAGGTGTAGACGTTAATAACTGATGGTTGGGTTAAGGGTTGGGGAAGGTGTAAGCGTCAATAACTGTGATGGTTGGGTTTAGGATTGGGGAAGGTGTAGACGTTAATAACTGATGGTTGGGTTAAGGGTTGGGGAAGGTGTAAGCGTCAATAACTGTGATGGTTGGGTTTAGGATTGGGGAAGGTGTAGACGTTAAAAACTGTGATGGTTGAGTTTAGGGTTGGGGAAAGGGAAGACGTGAATAACTGTGATGGTTGGGTTTAGGGTTGGGGAAGGTGTAGACGTCAATAACTGTGATGGTTGGGTTTAGGGTTGGGGAAGTTGTAGACGTCAATAACTGTGATGGTTGGGTTTAGGGTTGGGGAAGTTGTAGACGTCAATAACTGTGATGGTTGGGTTTAAGGTTGACGAAAGTGTAGATGTTAATAACTATGATCGTTGGGTTTAGGGTTGAGGTATCGTAGGTATAGACATTAATAACTGTGATGGTTGGGTTTAGGGTTGGGGAAAGCGTAGATGATAATAATTGTGATGGTTGGGTTATCGTTGGGGAAAGGGTAGCTTTAATAACTGATGATTGGGTTTAGGATTGGGGAACTTGTAGACGTCAATAACTGTGATGGTTGGGTTTAGGGTTGGGGAAGTTGTAGACGTCAATAACTGTGATGGTTGGGTTTAAGGTTGACGAAAGTGTAGATGTTAATAACTATGATCGTTGGGTTTAGGGTTGAGGTATCGTAGGTATAGACATTAATAAGTGATGGTTGGGTTTAGGGTTGGGGAAAGCGTAGATGATAATAACTGTAATGGTTGGGTTATCGTTGGGGAAAGGGTAGCTTTAATAACTGTGATGATTGGGTTTAGGATTGGGGAAGGTGTAGAGGTTAATAACTGTGATGGTTGGGTTTAGGGTTGTGGCAGGTGCAGACGTTAATAACTGTGACGGTTGGGTTTAGGGTTGTGGCAGGTGCAGACGTTAATAACTGTGATGGTTGGGTTTAGGGTTGGGGACAGTGTAGACGTTAATAACTGTGATGGTTGGGTTAAGGGTTGGGGAAGGTGTAGACTTCAATAACTGTGATGGTTGGGTTTAGGATTGGGGAAGGTGTAGATGTTAATAACTGTGATGGTTGGGTTTAGGGTTGGGGAATGTGCAGACGTTAATAACTGTGATTGTTGAGTTTAGGGTTGGGGAAAGGGCAGACGTCAATAACTGTGATGGTTGGGTTTAGGGTTGCGGAAAGGGTAGACATTAATAACTGTGATGGTTGGGTTTAGGGTTGGGGAAGGTGTAGACGTCAATAACTGTGATGGTTCGGTTTAAGGTTGACGAAAGTGTAGATGTTAATAACTATGATCGTTGGGTTTAGGGTTGAGGTATCGTAGGTATAGACATTAATAAATGTGATGGTTGGGTTTAGGGTTGGGGAAAACGTAGATGATAATAATTGTGATGGTTGGGTTTAGTGTTGGGGAAAGGGTAGCTTTAATAACTGATGATTGGGTTTAGGATTGGGGAAGGTGTAGAGGTTAATAACTGTGATGGTTGGGTTTAGGGTTGTGGCAGGTGCAGACGTTAATAACTGTGATGGTTGGGTTTCGAGTTGGGAAAAGGGTAGACATTAAAATCAGTGATGGTAAGGTTTAGGGTTGTGGTACTGTAGGCATAGGTGTAAATAACTGTGATGGTTGGGTTTAGGTGTGGAGTAGGTGAAGACGTTAATGACTGATGTACAGCTCCATCTTGCTGACAACATAGTTTTGACATGTGGGTCTCCATAACTTCAATGTTACGCCTGTAATGTACAACAAGTTACGCCCCTTCATGTTACATCCCTGTCCTGCAGAGTGCTTATTCATTCTGAAAACATTTATTATTTTTGCTAATTATTATTATTTTATTTCTGTTAGTTTTTCATTGACTATTGTTGGTTTTTAGTTAAATTTTTTTTACGATTTTTGTTTTTCAATTTTATTTCAAATTGTATTTTTATTTTAATTAAAATATTTATTTTTACTCAAATAACATTGGTCATTATCTTTATTGGTCTTTATAGCAAAAATAATAGTATTGTCTCATACACACATTTTAATTAATACTTCATGCAATTCTTGCAACTGTTAACTTTGCAAGGGTCAATAAAAAATAATGATATCCTAATATAATAATAATAATAATAATAATAATAATAATAATAATAATAATAATAATAATAATAATAATAATAATAATAATAATAATAATAATGTCTTAATATATAAATAAAACCTTTATAAATCAACATTATTTTCAGGAAAAAAAACAAAGGCAATTAAAGATTAAACTTAGGGGGGAAAACTGTCTAAAGAATTGAGTTTTTCTTGTTTATATCTTAAAATATTATTATTAGTACAGAAAACAAGACTTGATATCATGAGTTAATGTACAGTATGCTGATTTATGAAAGCGTTGATATTTGTCCTGAAAAAAAAAGACCCTGAAAAATTAAATCAGTACTTTGAAAAACAGTATGCGAGAACTATGATCCAGATGACCTACTACTTCCGGCAAGATTTTAAAGTGTGGATCTTTGCATGCTACGCGGTCCCATGATGCCCCGCGAGAGAATTAATGAATTGGAGTAAAGCGACGCAAATGACGCAGGTAGATCACATAATCATGACTAAATTGGCGATGTAGTACGTCAGAGTTCCATGACTACTCACATTTAAACTGTATAGAACATACTTTTCTAACGGTCGAGAAGTAAATTTAAATTTAAATACTTGTTAAATGTATCAGTAATAAGATCAGCCGTCTCTGCCACACACACTGACTCGTGATGGAGTATTACTGTTTCGGGCCACTGGAAAGTTGATCTCTGAGTCAAGTAGAGGAAGAAACAGTGTGAGCTTTCTTCTGTCTTCAAATGCTCTGTGTTCTTTACCTTCGACACTGGTACTTGAACCATTCACATATTTCTTCTTCACTTCTCTTCGGTGTGACCCATGGAGCATTTAAAGGCAGTTTCTTTGAAGGCACTCTGAGCTCACTGATCTCAAGGTTCCTTCCATTCAGCACTCTCATATTTACATTCTTTCATAGCACTTGTGTGTCTTTCTATAGTAGGTGACATAGTAGAAGAGCTGGTGAAAGCCTCCATGAGTTTGCATTGTTCAGTGGTAACCAAACACCAGCTTTAAAGCTGCCGCATTACTGTCTGTCATGTGGAAGGAATTTACGCACCTGGCCTCAAAGAAAGTTATCTGTGGTTTTGGTTAGGGTAAATGTTAAAGGGAGTAGTGCTGCATTGTTTAGGGTGACCAAATGTCCAAATTTTTTTAAGGGATAGTCTCGGTTCTCTGCGTCTTTAGAAATGTTTTCATTGTGTTTGTACGAAACACCAAGCCAGTATATTGTAAAAAGCCACTCAGGAGGCACATTTCATCTGGTTTCAAGAGCAATCGTGAAGTGATTATTAACACCAACAGAGGTGAAAATATTTTTTTTAATGTAACCATGGTTTTTCTAGTGCAAAAATTATATATTATTATTATTAATTATTGTAGATTAATTCACCAAATTCACAATGGTTACAATATAACTAAGCTTAAAGATGCTAAATTTAGTTAAACTGTGGTTATACAAATGGCAATCAATCCCCCAAAATATGGTAACTATTGCTGTGAGGCAACAGTGCCAACCACTGAGCCACCGTGTCACCATAATGGTAACTATACATTTACTATTATAAAACCATGATTTAAGAATTCACACTTAGCTTATGATTTATACAAATCTTGTTTGGCATGCTGTCCCAGGAGAGAGCCCTAGGCTCAAGGGATCCTCGGGCTCAGGGCTCTCTCCCTTTCGCAGGGTGAGGAGAGGATGAGCTCAGGTCGATCTCAAAACTCCCCCGCTGCTGAGGCTAAAGTGAACTTCCTGAGAGTAAGAAATTTAGAAAAAAAGATTCAGGCTTATTTTGTCTATAATATAGAGCATATTTGAACAGTGGGAGGAAACCGAGGAACCCAGGGGAAACCCACGTGGACACAGGGAGAACATGCAAATTTCGTACAGAAATACCCGATGGCCCAGAGAGGACCAAGCACCATTGGTATTCTTGCTGCGAGGCAACAGTGCTAGTCACTGGGCCACCGTGTCACCCATATTGGATAAAGGTGGAAGAAGGGGAGGAGGGGGGTTTCTTATAGACGAAGATAGTTGTAGAAAGGAAATGAGGATATATATATAGTGACTTGGGATCCTTTGATTGGAGGATCGTGATTAGTTAATGTGGGCCAGCTGGGTCAATCATGAGCACGTGCTCCTCTCGAAATTAGTTTAATATTAAACTGCACTTAATTTTCTTGAGGGCTGCGAGATACACTGATCATTGTTAACTCATTCATTCATTTTCTTGTCGGCTTAGTCCCTTTATTAATCTGGGGTTGCCACAGCAGAATGAACCACCAACTTATCCAGCATATGTTTTACGCAGCGGATACCCTTCCAGCTGCAACCCATCACTGGGAAACCCATACACACTCATTCGCACACATACATACACTATGGACAATTTAGCCTACCCAATTCACCTGTACCGCATGTCTTTGGACTGTGGGGGGAACCAGAGCACTCAGAAGAAACCCACTAAGACATGGCGAGAACATGCAAACTACACACTGAAATGCCTCCTGCTCCAGCCAGGACTCAAACCAGCAACCTTCTTGCTGTGAGGCAGCTATGCTGACCCCTTAGCCAACGTGCCTCCAACAATAAAACTGCTGCTGTAGAAAAACTGTGGTTTCACAAATGGTATTGCCACCCAAAGTATGGTAACTACACTATTACTATAATAACACCACAGTAAATTTTTACTGTGAGCTATCTAACTATTGCTATCTATAATAAATAAATAAATCTGTACCTCAACAAGAGTGAAAAACTATTACCATCAATTACTAAAATACAGACCGCTATAAGTTTTGAATTATAATAATACTAATAACTCAAACTAATAAAACAAACAAAACAAACTGTTGAAATACTAGGATGCAGGGTTGTCTTACAGATCATTTTAAAAGGTTTATGAAACCAATGCACGTTTTTATGTATATGCAAGGGTCAGTGTAGAGTGCTATTGACTCATCTTTTGTCAGCAGGAGTATGCACAAATATGTACAGTCCAAAATTTTGTGACTGTGCATAAACTTGATGCTTTATAAATTATTTCTGCACTATTTATTTTGTCCACAAGGTGTCAACACTGAACTGTTGTTGTTTTAGAGTCGGAAAAGAAATGAATGAGGGAAAAAAACAAAACAAGCAGCAGCAAATCAATAGCCTTCATGTTAAAAGATATACAGTATATGGTGACTAAAGATATCTGCAACTCCTTTAAATCAGCACAAAAACTATTTAAGGACTCATATCTTTAGCGTCAACATTTTGTCGTGTGCCTGTGTTTGCGCAAACTATCAAAAGGCGTATTCTCTAAAAGGTTGTGTATTCAACTGTGGAGTGCGCATCGCCTCAATCGTAAAGGCTGTAAACATGGCAACACTGAAAGCTCACTCGCTCAGTCTGCTCTTTTTCATTTATACTCAAAGGCACATGATTGAACTTTCAGACATAAGAGTGATCTCATTGTTCGGTCTGCTGATCTGTGACACAAATGTAATGTCCCTATTCAGCAAATCACACAAGCACAGTATTCACAAATGAACAAGTAACAAGGCTGAAAGCGCTGGTGTACAGTTGAACTAAAGAACTGAGAAGCTAAACTTGGATCCATGTGTGGCTTTCTGCAGTACAGTAGAACAATTGGTCAATATCAGTCAGGAGAGAAACAGCCTCTTCTGTATGTTTTTTTTTTTTTTTTTGTAAGTCAAATTCCTAAAGCAGCATTATGAATGTTGTCTTGTATTGTGTTTAAAGATGCAGTAAGTTATTTCCATGCCTCTTGTGGTGACCACAAGAATTGCAATAATAACATCACTCTCTGACATGTTGAAAACAACTGTTACACAAAACTGATTGTCAAGTTAGATCTAAAGTTTCTAATCATTTTGATATAATCATCTATAACAATTAAAAATCCGTAATATAATATTTCAAGGTTTAAGTGAATTTGGATCGAAGTGATCAAACTCAACAGGAGACAGAGATGCATGTTGTGTAGATGAAGGTCACTTTATGAAACACATTTTGTAGTCAAAATGGGGTAAGAGTGAACGCAAAGTGTGAAACAAAGTTGGTGAAAGATAAAAAAGGACGAGTCATGATTACATTTATAGAGCTTGTGTATTTCATTTCACACATTGGGACATTAAATAGCCTATTAAAGGTGTCACAGAGTGAACTGATACAGTAAGTTAAATTGTTCTTACAGAATATGCTCATTTATAACCACAGCAATTATCCCTAGTTTGATAAGCTCACTTTTGACCATATTTGGAATGGTCATGAATATTAATGAGCTCTGCTCTGACGCTCCTCAGCTCATGTCAGTCTCTCTCTCTCTCTCTCTCTCTCTCTCTTTCTCTCAAATCAAATTCAAATTTAAAAGTTGATTTATTGGCATGACAAATGTTACAAATGTATTGCCAAAGCATTTATAGAGTTTACATAAAAAGTAACATACATATATAATAATAAAAAACAGTACACACAATAGATAGTAGTAAAAAAAAAATAGATAAAAAATGCATATATACACATATATATACACATATAATATCAGGCTTAGTCCCTTTATTAATTCATATAAAATCATACTAGCAACATGTTAATTCATACTAACAAGATACTAATCCATACTGGAAACATACAAACAAACATACTAATCATACTAGCAAACATGCCAATTCATACTAAGTTCATGCAAACGGCATGCTAAATTATATGAAAAACATGCTAGTGACATACTAATTTATGCTGGAAACATGTAATTTATGTTAGCAATAAATGTTATATATGTTAGCTCTCTCTCTCCTTAAGAGTGTACTCACAATAGGCACGGTTGTCTTGAACCATGCCCTGGTTCAATTTTCCCCCCTCAGTCTACACTCACACAGCAATTTTAACTTCCGAGCCCCAGTACACTCTTTTCATTGATGATGCAACTGTTCAGTTTTGAAGAGAAGCGCTTATGCTCAGTACAAGGAATATTGCTTTAGTTATATCGTTTTGTAACGGTTTGCTGAAGGTGCAGCTGACGTGTAGCGAGGGGTTTGCATCTTTAATAAACTATGAAAGTTTGTGTTCAATAAAAAATACGAATGATTATTAAATCCATATGCAACAGTCACTTAATAGTGACGTCGTGTCTTCAGTTTCATGTGTTCACGTGCTCAACGGAAATGACTGTGATTGGGTGTGAAGGTCATCGGTTCACCGAACTCACAGCTGTTTACTGTGTGTAACCACAGGGACACTTGAGCGTTTTAAAGCTGGGATTCATCAGCGGCTTGCTCGTATGTCAGCTTAAAGACAAACCTGCTGATCGACGTTCCATTGTCCCTCTATCTGTTTACACTCAGTAAACAGCAGTGAGTTTGGTGAACCCGATGACCTTCGTGCTCCACAGCGCTCAAAAGTTCGCAGCAATTCTCCTGCAATGTCGACACTAAAGATATGAGCCATTAAATTGTTTTTGTGCTGATTTAAAGGAGTTGCATATATCTTTAATCACCTCATATATCTTTTAACATGGAGTCTATTGTTTTGCTTCTACTTGTTTTGTTTGTTTTGTTTGTTTTTTCTCATTCATTTCTTTTCAGACTCTGAAACAATAACAGTTCAGTGTTGACACCTTGTGGACAAAATAAATAGTGCAGAAATAATTCATAAAGCACATGTATTAGCATGAAGTTTATGCACATTCACAAAATTTCAGACTGCACATATTTGTGCATACTCTTGATAACAAAAAAATGAGTCAATAGCACTCTACACTGACCCTTGCATATACATAAAAACTAGCTTTGGTTTCATAAACCTTTTAAAATGATCTGTAAGACAACCCTGCATCCTAGTATTTTAACAGTTTTTCTTTGTTTTATTAGTTTGAGTTGTTAGTAACATTATAATTTAAAACTTATAGCGGCCCATCTTTTAGTAATTGATGGTAATAGTTTTTCACTCTTGTTGAGGTACAGATTTATTTATTTATTAAATAATTTATTTATTATAGATACCAATAGTTTAGCTTGCAGTAAAAAATAACTGTGGTGTTATTATAGTAATAGTGTTCTCAGACCGCACACCACACAACAGCTGATTGGTAGAGAGATGACAGAGAAAGATAAGTGATAAAGCCAATTATGATATGGGGATGGTTAGGAACGCAGAGGCCCATTGGCAAATCAAGTCAAGATATCTGGGTTAAACCCCTACTTCTTTCAAAGGTCATGCTGAGATTTTTAACGATAACATAGACTCAGGACCTCAGTTTAATGTGTCTTCTGAAAGACGGCATTCACTGAGCAGTACAGAGTCCCCATCAATATACTGGGGTGTTAGGACCCACACAGAACACATGTTGACCTCCCCCCTGCTGGCCTTACTAACAGCCGAAAAAGCATTTTATTCTATCTTCATGTGTTCACGTTTTATTCATTCATTCAATCATTTTTTTGGCTTAGTCCCTTTATTAATCTGGGTTCGCCACAGCGGAATGCCCTTTCAGCTGCAACCCATCACTGGGAAACATTTGTACACACTCATTCATATACTTACACTATGGACAATTTAACCTACCCAATTCAACCATACCACATGTCTTTGAACTTGTGGGGGAAACCGGAGCACCCGAAGGGAAACCCACGCAAGCACAGGGAGAACATGAGGCTTGAACCAGCGACCTTCTTGCTGTGAGGCGAACGTGCTACCCACACCGTGCAGCCTGTTCATGTTTTAGATCTACTTAAATCCAGGTAGGTTTCGTGAAAAAAGAAAAAAATATTCTAAAATGTGCATTTTCAAGATTTATAGTATGTATTTTATCTTTTATTTACACGTGTACATATACACACACATGCACAATTGCACATAAGCACACCTATGCACTATACTATAAAACATATGCTTGGGTGTGTATGTAGTGTAAAACAAATGTTTAACATCGTGCAGATAGACGAGGGTGGATCATTTCACTATGGTGAGTACTGAAATAGCTGGTATATTAAGCCAATTGAAGGTTGTTTGACTTTTATTTTTACCCACAATCTTTTCCTCTTTCAGATTTTCCTTCCCAACCGCTGTAAAAGCTTGTAAATGGCAGTAATGCATTTTCTCTTTACTGACGAGTTATCTCGTCAATGACAAGGAAAGAGTTCAAAATAAGAGAAAATATAACCGTAATCTCACTGGGTAACACTGTGGCTAAGCAAACTCTGCCTGGCACATGCATATTAATGATCCCATGTGTAATTATATGTAACAGTCTTTGTGTTGCAATTTTACACTTACAGGATTAACCTAAGAACACAAATAGTGTTTGAGGCTCACAGCATGTCATTTCTATGCACTGAACTCTTATTATTCAACTATACCTAGGCACATCCAGATTTTCATTCTACGGCACCTTTCAAAAATAAAAACAAGAAATATCCACATATGTTTTAAATGGAAAAGAATGAACTGAGACAGCAACTGAGTACAGAGAGACTGGAACTGAGTACAGAGAGACAAAAAAGATCTACCAGCAGTTAATCCCATAATAGTCCATTAGGTCTTAAGAGACGCAAATGCCCCATTATGGCTGGGGCTGAAGTAAAGAAGCCGTCCATCACACGGACAATGAGAGCAAACTGATCAGGGATCAGAGAGTGCTGCCCGCTGCCATCTCTCTCCCAAAGCTTTCACTGTTTATGAAAGTCCAATTACGTCCTCTGACAAGGAGCAGTGACAGGCCGCCTGCCACATTCAGGCATTAGCCCACATGTTATCAATGCATTAGTCATTCATTTGGGCAGAAAAAGACTTTATAATGAGCTCAGCAGAGAAGGGCTCCAGAAACCTCCAATGCTACATCAGACCCACACGCCTTAAAGGGATACTCCATATAAATATATGATTTGATGTCACTATTTACTTGCCCTCATGTCAATCAAAATCTACATGCTGTTTTAAGTCCATTGAATAGCAAAGAAGATTAAATAAAATATCAAGTGTATTTTATGGAATATAAGCAAGTTATATTGCCTTACCTTTGCTTATTGTTCTTATGAAATCTTTTGAAATAGCTGTACCATTTTTTTTCTTTTTTATTGTGATGTTCAAGAGTCAATTTGACCTCCTAATATTATGGTTTAAAGGATACAAAATATATACAGATGAAGTCAGAATTATTAGCCCTCCTGTCAATCACCAGTGATCCAGCCTATGCAGATCGCTGGTAAACACACAGTTTCGCATAGAACTACAAATCCGCCATTATATGGACTACAAGATTCAGTCATAAACTGCACACACACACTGGTTCCTAATCCTGGCTGATCGTTAACTCACACAGCTGAAGCTGCTCACAGACTGATTAGTTAGACTATTTATACAGCACAGTAACACAGACACACAGAGTCTTGTTATACTGATTGTGAACAATACAATATGTTTTCCTTGCCTTGCCTTCCATGATTGAACCTAGCTTTGTTTTGTTTGTTGTAAGTTGTCTGCTGGCTACCTGTTAACCATCTGCCTGTTATTTGACTACAACTCTAGATTCCCTGTATACATCTGTTTGTCCCCGTGTTGCTTGCCTGACAATCTCTGTATAATAAACCCTGCATTTGGATCCCCACTCCCTGTTGTCAGTGTCGCTTCACATTACACCTCCTGTGAATTTTTTCTTTTTTAAATATTTCTCAAACAATGTTTAACAGAGCAAGGAATTTTTCACAGTATTTCCTATAATATTTTTTCCTCTGGAGAAAGTCTTATTTGTTTTGAAATTTTTAAAAAACATTTCAATTCACCTTTATTTGTATAGCACTTTTACAATGTAGATTGTGTCAAAGCAGCTTCACATAGAAAATCATAGTAAATTGAAAGTGTAGTTCAGTTTTCAGTGTTTAAGTTCAGTTCAGTTTAGTTCAGTTCAGTGTGGTTAATAATCACTACTGAGAGTCCAAACACTGAAGAGCAAATCCACTGATGCACATTTAAACATTTTATTGTCAATATTATTGGCCCCCTTAAGCAAGATTTATTTTTGATTGTCTACAGAACAAACCATCTTAAAAAAAAAAGTGACTTGCCTAATTACCACCAACCTGATTTCAGTAGAACATGTTCTTGGATTAACATTGATGTTAATCCTGGAACAACATTCCAATAAGCCAATCTGAATTGAGGGATAGGTTTTTACTGTTTATGTTAAGTTTAGGCTGAATGTTAGTTTTATGTACTTGTTCATGATTGTTATTCAACTATTATTCCCCTCTGATTTTGTCTAATGTAATAAAATAAAGTAATATGTATTATTATTATTATTATTATTATTATTATTGAATAAATCTAATCAAATTGATTGAGGCCGAGTAAATAAAGCAGAATCGACAATTGACTGTCTTTTTAAATGACTTGAAGCCAGCATTCAAACATCCCAAACTTTCAGATGAATAATACATTTGTTCACCTAACCAACACACTTAGATGGTGAATTGGGTTTGTTGTTTCCCTTCTCTGACAGTTACATCACCTGTCACTCAGTTCACATGAAGACTGGCCGCTTTTGAGAGCTGATTGGCACCATCTGAATGCCCTAAGCACCCTCGGTCAGCATCAGGCATTTTCAGCTGGTACAGTGCCAGCTGTTCTCATTTTTGTCCCACTGTGAGCATGAAATGAGTCGGGTCATAGTATGTACATTTAGAGACCACTTAGTCACCTGTCATATCCATATTGCACAGTTGCACTTGCACCAGCTTCTAATGCAAATTTCACTGTAAATTGCTATGGAGAAACATCAAGAATGATTATCATGGATGCACTGCCAAAATCTGTATTTGTGTATTGTTTTAGGATAAAATGCTATATTTATTTATTCTTAAAGAGGTGGTCCACTACGATATCATATTTAAAACTATAGTTGATGTGTAATGTAGCTGTCTGAACATAAACAACATCTTTGAATATATCCGAATACGTAATATGCTCAAAGTTCAATGCAAAGGGAGACATTGGCTTTTACAGAGCTAGCTTAGCAAAGCCTACAGCGAACGAAGATTGGGAGCTACAAAAAAATACATCCGGGTTAGTAGGGCTGTGCAATTAATCGAAAATCCGGTTTCGATTTTGGCTTCTAACAATAATGAAAAACCATTAATCGAGATAAACGATTATTCCATCATATACTGCCCCCTTTACAGTTGTACACATTTGTTGCTCTGCAAAGCTCAGTTCCAGGTAAAAATGACTAAAAGCATGTACTGTAATGTAATGTTTGCAGCACCGGATGCGCATCATTCATTGATGTACATTAAAATCATTCATATTTTTAAAAGCGCGACAGAGCACATGCTGTTGTTGTGTGTGTGCGTGCCGCGCTTAGCCTTGGACAGGTTTGGAGACGAGCAGAGCACACACATCTAACGTCATCTTAATGTGAGCGCTTTAATAGTCAAATACACATACAGGGTCAGAGCACGGTGTTTAGTGATTATTCATATTAACCCTCATTTGTGTGATAAACAAACAAGTTGAGAATCAAAAGGCATGTGAAAAAGAAACCATATCAGAGCCGCACTGCTCCTAAAGTGACAGCGCGCAATATTCCTGCTGCCGCCTGTTTTTATAAGTAATCAAACATCAAAAGGAGAAAATCCCTCACTGCTCTTGACAGTTTCTTTTTTCTTACAGTGAAGATGCTTAATGCACAGTTTAAACATAACAGATTTAATAACTCATTTCTAATAACTGATTTCTTTTATCTTTGCTATGATGACAGTACATCAAATTTTACTAGATATTTTTCAAGATACTAGTATTCAGCTTAAAGTGACATTCCAAGGCTTAATTAGTGTAATTAGGCAATTCATTGTATAACAGTAGTTTCTTCAGCAGACAATCAAAAATATATTTTGCTTAAACAGGCTAATAATAACGAGCTATTAAAATAGGTTTCAAAACATTTAAATCTGCTTTTATTCTAGCCGAAATAAAACAAATAAGCCTTTCTCCAGAAGAAAAAATATTATAGGAAATACTGTAAAACATTCCTCTGTTAAACATCATTTGGGAAATATTTATAAATAAAAAAAAAATTCACAGGAGGGCGAATAATTTTGACTTCAACTGACAATCGTTTTGAATAATTGTGATTACAATTATGACCAAAATAATCGTGATTATGATTTTTCCCATAATCGAGCAGGCCTACGGGTTACTAAGATCACAAAGGTTTCACCACGTTAATACACCCTGTGCAGCGAAGGAGCGTGGCCAGAGGCATTGTAATGTTAAAGCAGAGAAAGCTAAAATGCTGTTCAAACGCTGCTATTTCCACAGAGCTTCTTCTGTTTCTGTATTTGGGCTTCCAAAGGACATGACACGAAGAGAGAAGTACTTGCGGTTAATTTTAATTATGTTCCAGAGAATTATAAAAAATATATAGCTCTAGCATTTGACAAAGGACAGCTTCCAGAATCCCTTCCAGTTCAGTGTTGGATTCGGCTAAAAACTTCTCAAAGTAGGAGCAGCTCCAACCATAATAGCAGAAGCTGTAGATTGTGAGCCACAACCTGTTAGTATTTTTATTTGTTAAAATTGATCTATTACATGCACAGTTTCTAGCGTTAATAGTGTGTTGTAGTGAGGACGTAAGCAAGGATGTAAACAATGGGAAATGCTGTTTGGCACCATTAACAATTTTGCTACAAATCCATACTTAGCAGTCAAACCACTGTAAACCACAATCTTCACACCAGCGCTGCAGCGTCTCTCTATGCAGCCGCTTTCCCTCTATTCTACATTCTACATCTCAAATAACAAACTCGCAAAAGATATGAGAACTTTTATATTACTTACACATGCTTATTGTCCGATTATATATAAAAAAAACACTTGTCAGATTTTATTTTAAAGAGCAGGCGTGAGACTCAGCTGTGTCCTCTTCATTTTCTGTCTAATTCAGGCTCAAACTGACACGGCTACTCTGACTGACACTATTTACACAGCAGAGGCACAGCATGTGCATGTAGAGGCGTAACTGGATGTGATGCTTCCTGGTGCTGTTGAGCTAATCCGCGAGCACAGCACAGTATGTTAGCTGACCAATCAGAGCCTCTTGAGGGTGGGCTTTCTGAGGAATTAGGAAATATGACGTTTTCATGTTACTGAGTAGCTGTATATTATTAAAGATATATGAAAAAATAACATGATTTTTGTGTGAAGTGAAGCATGAGCACACATTGCTTTGCATCTTATAAATCCAACCAAGCCTTAAAATACACTCTGGACCACCCTTTTAAAACAAAATTAAATTACTTACAAGAAGAGAATATATCTTGAATTAAAAGCTGAATCCTCATATTCCAAAGACTCAAAGACTCCTTTAGAATTGTGAAGAAAATGTGAAATTTACAAATTTTAAGAAAGTCATTTTGGCATTTAAAAATATGGCATTAAATATGAATTAATGTCATGAATGAAAATAGAATGAAAACTTTTGTTTATATTTTTCAAAGTTCTTTGTGGTGTCAAACAGACCCAACACTCCAAAAACGTCCTCCTGTGAAATTTGAATTCTTTTAAAAAAATATTTCCCATGTGTTATTTAACGGACAGACGTTAACACACTTTAAAACAATAGTTTTAATAACTAATTTCTAATAACTTATTTCTTTTGCCATGCTGAGAGCACTGTACACAATATTTTCTAGTTATTTTGCAACACACTATTCAGCTTAAAATGCAATTTAAAGGCTTAACTAGGTTATGAACCCTTTTCACATTTCTGGCTTTCTCAGTAGCAGAAGTCGTCATAGATGGGTAAACTTAGAGCGTAGCGAATGGTACAACAAATCATTTTTACAATACTATTTGCTGAAATAACAAAAGAAACACTCTATGATGGTGTTATCAAGACTTTCAGAAAGAGGAAAAAAAAAAAGTCAGTAACTAATAACGGCAGCCATAAGAGAGAAAAACGTAGGCGTTGCAAGGTAATTTGTTTTTTGTAATTTGATGCAAATATGATACCATCCATAAATACATATAACTATACATATGCTTTTTTTTTTTTTTTTTTTTTTTTAATCTAAATATTAAAAACCTTCAAGGATTTAAGATGCAGATGACCGTTAAGCGTTTCATAACAATTATGTGAAAAGTGTCCATTATGTTAGATAGGGAAGTTAAGATAATTAGGCAATAATCATAATATTAATTAGGATAACAGAGTTTTGTTCTCTGTACAATAAAAAAAAACATTTAGGCAGGTAATAATATTGTCCTGAAAATTGTTTGAATTGTAAAAAAAAATGTTTTATTCCAGCCAAACTAAAATAAATTTAGGTTTTAGACTTTCTCTAGAAGAAAAAAATATTATAGGAACTGTGAATATTTACTTGGTCTGTAAAACATCATGTGGGAAATTATTTAAGGATAACATTTTTGACTTCAACTGTATGTTTGATGAACTGATGGCTGATGAACACTTAACACCTCACACAAACTCTTTCCCACACAAACCCCTCACTGCATACTATCAAGATGTAAAGTAGCATGCACTGCACTTTAACCGAATCTTTACTTAAAACAATATTGCCTATATTTTTCAACCAACAGTCGAACTATGTGTACACCTTTTTGACTGAGTACTTGTCTATGTGTCTACATGTGTGTAATGTGTGTTTTTCTTTACAAATTTATTGTTTTTCACGTATTTACTGTATTTTACGTATTTATTGTCAACGTTGCTAATAGTACATTGTTTTGTTTTTGGAATATGTTGTTGTATTTTGCACTGTCTGGAGGCAGCACCTAAGCTTTTCACTCATCATAGTACATGTGCTGCTGATGAAGTGACAATAAAAGTGCTTTGATTTTGATTTGAATCTATAGAGGTAGAAAGAAGGTTTGACCACAAAATGGATTTTAATTCAGGCCTTTTTTTAAAAACAGCTGCTATTTGTTTTCTGTTGAAATTGCATGAACCAGGGATACTTAACCACAAATGAACTCTTATCTGCATTCAACTTCTCACGATCCTTTTTTTTTCTCTCCTAGTATCCATTTTCAAGTATTGTCCACTCAGTTTATGGACTGTGCTTTTAAAATGCTGTGCAAACAGATTGTGTTGAAAATCAAATAGCTTCCCGAATTAATTACTCAGAGGATTCAGGACTCTGGACCAGCACCAACATCCAGCACTATTTATTCAACACATACAAATGTTACCCTTTTCTAGTGTGTTCAGCATTTTTGAATGACTATAATGGCAAAAAATGTGACCATTACCAGGATGCAAGGATTGAGAAACACACAACATCTTCATTAAGCCAAATTCGATCACATCATACAAAGTGACCTGATATCAGTTATTACTACATCACACATCCTGAAATTGGATTAAACTCTAAAACCAACTTTTTTTAGGGGAGCTTTTAGGTGATTATAGTTAGCTAGTTAGTTAGTTAGTTATTGTAATGTATATTTAGCATTTAGCCTACAGTATCTTTAATTATAAAGTGTTTTGAGGTTATTTTCTTGTAAAGTATTTTTATATAAGTATTTTTAATGAGAAACCTTTAAATTTGGTCCTGCAGAAATTAAAGCTTACACTTAGATAATTTACTGTCATAGTGTCAAAATATCAAATAAAGTAAAAGGAGACACTTCCAGAATGATTTGTTACCAGTGACTCACATTCGTGATCTGTTAATTAACAATTTTCATATTTTGTGATTCACACACTGTAAAACACAATTAACTTTGTCTATATTTAATGCTTCACATGTGTTTTCCACCTTTTCTTACAGTTATGAATTGCATTGTGGGAGCTTAATCTCTGCTTTGTTGAACTTTAATGTTAAAAAATGAACTTTAATGTTTAAAAAAATCATCTTTTGTAAGCTGTTTGGACAAAACTGTGTTTATGTAGAGTGTGTCAACAGTCATATTGGGGTGATATAAAAATTTCCTGACGTTAAAATAGGATCCAAATCCCTCCCATTTTGAGGCCCACCACAACGTGATGTAGGAGCCCCGCCCACCGAATTGATTGACACCCACATACTGACATGTCTCCATAGTAACACATATAGTCATATCAACAAGACAGGACGTGCGCAAAGCAACCAGGATTAAAAGATCTGTTCAGCTTTCTGTGATCATCAATCATCATCAAATGTGATCAATGAGTTTTACAAGTTTAAAACAATTTTAAAACCGTGAATAATAACATGTATTCTGTCACATTAGCATGCAAAAACAATGCAAAGTTAAACGCACATGATGTGTGTCTGTAACAAAATGACGTAAAAAAAAAAACTTTGTAACAACATTGTTTGTTACTCATTGTTGCAGAAAGGCTTCAATTAACACCAAATACATCAAATAATCATTGGGAAAATTGTAGTATTTCTCACAAACTTTAGGTGAGATCTACTTCCTTCATGTCTGTCACTGTGCTGTTTATCTGATGCAGCTGAGGTGGAGATAGAGGCACACTCTGACAGGCATGTGGGAACGGTGTGTGGGGAGAACTAGGATTATGGCCATTTCTACTGAGCGTTACGGTACGGTACGCTTTTATGGCCGTTTCCACTAAAAGCGAACAGTCTCGTACCACTTTTTGGGTACCCTTTGCAAAGCGTACCTACCACAACAAAAGGGTACCAAAAGGAGGAGCTACACACGCAACTGAACGCTATTGGTTTACAGAAATACGTCACTCGCTCTTGCAATAAACCAGGAGAATAAAAACAAAGGAACCGATACTTTTAAAAACGCAGCCGAGACATAACACTATAATAATAAATCTTGTCAAACTAAACCAAACTAAACCTTGTCGTCATCTTAATGAACAGCCACAAAGCCAAGAAGAAGAGCAAAATCTGCCCTGTGCCCCGTAGTTTTTTCACAAGGCCATCTACAGAGCAAGCAGTTTCGCTTTCTCGCGTGCATTCGAGATAATATAATAATGAACTTCTTGAGCTGATAATAACAATGTGCGCGCGATTATTGAAGTGCTTCTTTTATTCGATCCTTTCAGAAACAGACAAAGACGAGAGTGACGCACGATAGAACAAAGGAGAAGCCGGAAAAAAACAAAGGAGCAAATGATTGTTTCAGCAACCTAAAACATGAGCAAACTGCCGTGTTTAACTACTATCATCATCTTTTGGACTATTATGAACTCGAAATGACAGAATTACTTTCTAACAAGAGGTTACATGTGCTGGTGAAATTAAAGATACAGATGAGAGGTTTGCACTGACTGTAGGCTATGCTGCATGTTGTTTTTGAAATAAGGACTAAATGTATGCTGTGTGTAGTTTTTTTTTTCTCTAACTGGTAATATATCAGACACTGTAAGGGTCTGTCCATGTTCATATGTTCATTTATTCATTTTATATAATTGCAGACGTTACAGTAAGCTATTTCACATCATTGATCTGCAGTTATAATCAACTCATGTTCATAGAAAGATTAGTAATTAACATTTATACAGAAGTATTTATGTGGATAAAGCCTCTGTTTTGTAGTGCTTCACATATGATATGCAAATGACGCATAGCTTTACTCTGACATTTTCTTGAGCAAGAATGATGTCATCTGAAACTTTGTCGTACACCACACCCACCAAAAGAGTACCACTGGTGCCCTTTTAGCAGTGGAAACGCAAGCCTGATAAAGGTGAACTATACCGAGCCGCACCTTACTGTACCACTAAGTGGAAACGGGTCATTAAAGGCACAGGCTACAAAAACAGCTGCATTGTGTTCAAAGCAGAAAATTCCAATGTTCTGAAAGGTACAGTATAATAAATAATCTGATGGGTGTTTTGAGCTGAATCTTTACAGACACATTCTGGAAACACAAAAGACTTATCTTAAACCTTGTGTAAGAGGCTAAATGATCATATGCATTTGTTTATATGACAAAACATGTCTTTTTGACTCAAGAAGGTCCATACTGACTCCAAAGGCAGATACTGATAAGATCAGGGCCTGGTATGTGGACTTTGGGGGTTTTACGATGTGGTCACATGTTGATTGGTCAGTTTGAATGTCTCAGCATTTGGGCTTTAGTCACATGGTCAAGAAAGATACAAAATAGGTGATAAACGCTGCTCTGACTCTTTTCCTGGCTTGTCTTTTTTGTCTCTGCGCTTTCCTGCTCTGCTCCTCTCCTCCTCTGGAGTCTATCTTCTCTGACTCTACTGCAATCAGGCTAACTTGTGGGCCTGCTCTCTTCATCTCTCTCCCTCCCCCTGTGCCTCTCCTTCTACCTCTGGTAACTTTAATTTTACATTTAAGCTGGGTACAATTTATATCATATGTTTTATCATTTCATATTTTATTATTTTATACAGTTATTTTGTAATTAATTCAGTTGTAACCATAGCAAGTTATTGTCATTATATCATTTCTTTATCAAGTATTTGTGAATTACTTTTAATTTAACATCAACACTTAATTGCTCCATATTGCAATACAATATAATCACATAATATCAACGCTCTGCCACATTTTAAGCTATTAATGCTGCCTTTATTTCCGTTTTTTGGTATGAGATTGCAGAAGGATGGTTTGACTAGAATGTACAGTTTTTTACCATCAATACTGATCACTTTTTAGTCATTCGGCAGAACTACAGTTCGAACCGCTGTGGTTTTAAAACCCATTCCTACACTTGAAAACGGATAAAATAGGTGCTCTTTAACAAAGAGACATTTATTGACATTTTAGCAGTGTGAAACATATTTACAGTCCGTAACATGACAAAAAATGCATTTATACCATAATTTACAACACCAAAAAAGACGATATATCACTTCAAACTATAAAAATGTCAACAAAAGTCATCAAAAGTTGTTGAAGGAGATGTCAAGGTCACGTAATTAAATTCAAAAGCATAAAAAAAAGGAAAATCATGAATCACAAAATACCCAAAACTGCTCATTTATAGATTTTTTTTACAGTGTAGTTCCGAAATGCAAGGACAATTTCATCTAGCAAAATTTGATCACTTCCTCCAAATCTACGCCCCGGATATCAGTTCTTATTACATTAGCCGAGCCTGCCACACATCCTGAAATTGAATCAAAGCCGACGGATCATGAGTAATTAATAAATGATTAGACATTTGCAGATGACAGCCGTTTCCCGGTGGCAGACGGGCAGGGGAGTGGGAAAAAGTGGGTACGGACAGGATGCCCGTGGAGCTGGCGTTTCTCGCACAGCTGTGAGGCAGAGATGACCCCCGTCCCAGCGCTCCGCTGGCAAGGCACACGCACCACGCATGGCTGCTCCCGGGAAGAGGAAAGCAGGGCTGCTTTTGATGCCCACAAACCTTTAATTAGCCATCAGGGTTGAATGTGATGCCCACCTCCTGCTTGCCTGCCCTCGCTGCTCTACAGCTGTTTCTCCATCCACGGGCGGCTAAAACAAGAGCTCATCAGCGAGCCTTTCCTGATGCCGCTTTAACTGTTATTAATGAAGGTGCTGACACAAAGTCAGATTTCATGTTTGGCGGCACACTTAGGGAGCTTTTGTTCTTCAAATATAGCGCAGTTATTTGTCTCGAAGATATAAAGAAGGTTTGCGAGCTGATGACAAACCCTGGATTTGATTCATAATCTGCTTGTGGGTCACCTATATGCTGTGGTGAGTGTGAGGTGGTTGATGAACTAGCAGAATTATAATATGACATATAACCAATGGTGGAAAGAGTACTGAAAAATCCTACTCAAGTAAAAGTACCATCACTTACCCAAAAATGTAGTGCGAGTAAAAGTATCTGTTGTAAATATTACTCAAAGTTTGAGTAAAAAGTAGCCCTTTTAAAAATACTTAAGAGTAGTGAGTAGTACGTTTTACGCTGTGAATGGTTAATGCGTCAATTTGTGCATGCGTGTGTGAAAACCTAACATTCTGTAGTGCATTTAGTGATTGTTTAAGGTCATTTGGTGATTTCAGTCATCATTCAGTAGACATTCGCCATCTTCTCATCAGTGACATGCAGTCTTTCAATCATTGCGTGTAACGTTTTATCATGAGGTTGTTCTGTATAATGCGATTTTATTTGTGCTTTTGATTGGATGGCAATCACGTTTGCTCAACTTCTAGTACTCACTTCTACTTCTTCTCTACTAGCCAATCACCAAGAAAAATAATAAAGTAATGACTGCAGGTTGAAGAAAAATAGTGGAGTAAAAGTACCGATACTGCACTAAAAATGAACTCAAGTGAAAGTAAAAGTACACATTTTGAAACTACTTCGTAAAGTACAATTCCTGAGAAAAACTACTCAATTACAGTAATTTGAGTATTTGTAATTTGTTACACACCATGAAAATTTTCTTTTTTCTAGTAATTAAAAAAATAGTAATTTAAGAAACATTTTCTGCACAAGTAAAACTTTTTCTAAAAAACGAGAAAAAATAAGTCAAATTAAGCGAGTTTCTTTAAAATAAAAAAAAGCGAAATAATCTGTCAGTGAATTATGTAAAATCATTTAGAAACAGGTTTATTTTGCTTGCCAGAATTTGTTTCTTTTAAGGAAAAGCTTTTTTTTTTGTAATTTTGTTTTACTTGTATACAAAATGCTTCTTGATTTAAGAATCTTTTGATATTTTGGACTAGAAACAGGACATCTAATTGTTTTCTCTTTTTTTCAGCAGTACAGATCTGGAGTTTTTATTCCAGCTAATATTCTAGATGTAAAACCTTTTTGATAGCATGTCATCATTCAATGTTTTACATTCAAATTTACATAAAGATTTCATATAAAGTGTCACGTAAAAAATACTACATTTAAATGAATTAATTTTGCAGGTCCATTTATCCAAAGTGACTTATAAATGAGATAAAATAACTTCTAATCACCAAAAAAAAGCAAAATATTAAATGCCATGACAAGTCTAAGTTTAGCATTTTTTTGGTTATTGTTTACATGCACAAAAACACATGTACGGAGACCCGGAAGGGATGTGATGGAGGGGGAAAAAATTGGTCGAGATAAAAAAAAAACTGAGTGATACAATTTTTAGTTTTAGACAAACACTTTCTGTTCACTTAATACATGACAACACTCCCATTTTTGCTGGGATTCTCCCGAATTTTACCATTCTATCCCGCTATCATCAAGTATTTTCCCATATTTTGATCTTGAAAGCTCGCTGAAATTAATATGAAAATGTCAGCATGAATTTTTTTTCCATTAAAGCTGAGCGTCGGTCATCCCGCTTCATATGCAACCTCTGAATCAGGAAATGCGTAAGCGCTGACTGACGGACGCGCTCCGTATGATGAACTGATCGCAGATCAACTTCTGTACACGCCATTTAAAGAGACACCTCTGTTATCAAACAAGTGAAGAGCAGCAAATGAATCTCTCTTTTTGTTTTGTTTGATAACAAAAGTGTCACTGTACAAATGCACAGATCTATAATGAAAGCATTCGATTACTTTCGTAACTGTTTGTGCTCATTTAAGAGAAAATTAGTTGTTTAAAATAAAACACGCAGAAAGGACATGTTTACATATTATTAAGTGTATTTGTCTGTTTAAACACACACCCGAATCCCAAAGTGTCCTGCACTTTCGCTCCTCTTTAAATGGCGTGTACAGAAGCTGATCTGGGATCAGGGAGGGTTGACATGTATGCAGGAAGTAAACAATAAGCGTTTGGCGAACAACAGTTTTTTGCGAGGGAACGCAAAAACTTAAAACGAAATATTTTCCTATCACTCAGGGTTTTTTTTCCCCCACCCATTTTTTTTTTCCACCATCACGCCCCTTCCGGGTCTCCGTATACATGCACATGTACAAACAAATGCCTTATATTACTCATACACACATTGTAATACTATAATCTTTACATTGCTATTCTGTAAGAACAGAGGTCGCACATGAATATATTTTTAATTTAATATTTGATTGATTCGTTTATTTTTTACGTTTCATGTTTATTCATTCATTTAATTATTTATTTGTTTGTTTATTTTTCCTTTTGTAAATGTGTAATTTATTTAGCTTATCTGTTTACATATGCTTTAAGTTGGGTAGTTTATGTTGCCTCTTAGCATGCAAGTGGACAACAGTTTACGTCTACACTTTCATTTCACTAGAGTATAATAGAGTATAGAAATAATTGTTTATTTTTCAGGGTTTATATATAAGTAAATAACAATACATGAGTGATTTATTTACTTGTCTATATTTGTGTATATTTATGATTTTGGAATGTATGTTTATTCATTTAATTGGTGGATTTTTTGTTTTGTTTTGTTTATTTATTGGTTCTTTATATATTGTTATGGCCAAGTTTTTTTTTTTTTTTTTTTTTTAATTAAAAGTAAGTTCTTATTGTAAATCGTGCCTCCTGCTTCATTGCAAGAACCCTCAAAATATTTATTATGGTTTAGTTATATTATACATGCCTAAATCATGTCATCTGATGAATTACCTTTCAGTGACAAAATACCTTAGAAAATTAGGTTTAAACCTTAAGCTTAGAAATTGTACTCCTCAACATATGACATTATTTTTGTCCTAGACCTTGGTTTTTTTATTTAGGTCTAATTTTTATATTACAGTTTGTTAAATGTATTACAGGTAATCTTGTCATGTCATTCAATTCAAAAGAATATTTATTTCATTCCTATCCAAGGCAAAGAAAAGTCATTTTTAAAATATTCTGGTCACTGTTTATAATAAAATAAAGTGAAGGTTCATTGAAGGACTGTGATGCTATAAGATAATAAAAAGCAAAATAAAAGTAGCTTTTAAAAAGAGTTTGATGATTTTTGTAGCCTTCTAAAGTCATAAAATAGTTTTATGTAACCAACCAAAGCCTTTACTCTATAGTACAAAAAAAATGGAATATTGACAAAGTCATGTGAAGTTATTGACTGAAAATCTTGAGTTCATGACTCTGATTTGTGATCAAATCATTCACTTGAGCTAGCTCTTTTCAGAAAATTGATAGCTTTAGGTCACAAACAGGTATGGCTGATTCATACTGATTTAAATGTTGAAATAAAAGTGCACAAGTGCTCTATTTTTACTAAAGCTCTATTTTTGTAAATATTCAAGGGTCATTTGATTATTATCAGTTTTATACCATCTGTACCCCATGTTATGCTGGTGGTGTAACAAATATTCTAATTTTGCTAATATTCCATTCAAATGGTCTCATTTAAAAGATTTTCCTCATATGCGTATTGACATTTATATAAAAACCATGTACATTTTACTGCTGGTTGAATTGAACAAGTAAAATGTGAATATATACTTACTTTTCCCCTCTTTGTTGTAGTTTTACAAAAAAAGAAAGATATTGAGGCGAACAAAAGCCTGTACACCCACTAAAGTTAAACTTTCTGTTAAACTTTTGGTAAAGCAACAATTGGTTGGGACAGAATAATAATAATAATTATTATGACAATGTCAAAATGCAAATTTAAACAGCCAGAGATATATTCCAGCAGTTGTGTGAAGCAAAAAATGTGCTGATTTGTTGATGTGTTTACGTCAATTACGTCACATTTTTTCTTGTGCTTGAATGTTAAAACGGCCCTCCTTTGAAATGTCCGTAACTGAAATGGCCCCCCAATCCAATCTGAGTTTGAGACCCCTGATATATACTTTATATGTGGTATTTGAGGGGCTTTTGTGTCCCTCTTGTAAAATGAAAATCTTTCTGTTTCTGCTGCAAGGACTAATCCAAAACACAAATGTGGAAAAAAAATTAATTAATCACTCATTCATTCATTTTCCTTCGATTTAGTTCCTGATTATTAGGGGCGGAATGAACCGCCAACTACTCAGGCATATGTTTTTACACAGCAGATGCCCTTCTGGCCACAACCCAGTACTGGGAAACACCCATACACTTTCTCATTCACACACACACACACACACACACACACACACACACAAAGTTCAGCCAATTTAGTACATCCAATTCACTTACATATAATTAATTAATTTTAATAATCAAAATATTTAGAAACAAAAACACTATCAATTTAGCAAGCATAACAAGGCAAATTGTTGTTTAACCTCTTTTTTAAAGTCAAGAGCATGGGAACATAAAGCAATACAATGATTTGTACCTCTGTACAGCCTTGCTGTTCACCGTGAACAATAACTTTGAGAAAAAGAAATGACTTCATTCCATAATACAGTGTTCTGACAGAGCTGTTTTTTGGACTGACCTACTTTGCTGTTTATTCCTGTCTTTTCATGCTTTTTTTCTGGGAGAACAGTATGGCAGAATTCCCTCCCTGACTTATCTATCTCCAGGAGCCCAGGTCTGTGAGCACTGCAGCCGCTACATGATAAATGACTATTGCACTGTTTATTATTCTACTTTCCAGGAACATGGCATGTTAAGAAAAAATTGACTTAGAACCCCTGCCATCATCACGCCCTGTCTATTCCAATATTCTGTCCTCTTTTGCATATTGTATAACCATCAATTGGCATTATACAAGAGCTGTTAATAATGCAGTTATAGATTTTTACATTAACCCTTCTGTGAAGGTAATTTTGAAACCTAATAGTCTGCAACACAGATGTACAGCATACTACCGTAAACATTTATGAACATACTTATGTTGTAGAAACACTTACTGTCAGTCTGGAAAAAGATCCTCTTCACTGCATTGTCAAAATAAGCGTGATGTACAGTACATGATGTTTCAGCCTGACAATAATGGTGAATATGAAGTATGCAGAAGAAGCCTGAAACAGACAGAAATGTAAAAAAAAATATTATTCATCCTAAAAATCTTCATCTGATTTTATTATGTACACCTGACTGATGGCAAATATATCACAAGGCTGCAACATTATGCATGCGGGTATTAGGGTAAAGGCAATCTGCTGAGTTATAAACAAACCATCAGAATGAGTAAGAAAGATTTAAATGAATTTGAATGTTTCTCAATGGCAAAAACCCTGCTCTTTTTTTTTTTAGAATTTTTTTCTAAAATCAGCAACAGAAATGTTTAAATAGCAAATCCATTTGCACCACTTTGTGAATTCATGGGTGTGTTAAAGCGCATTGTTGGCACATTGTTATTTTGAGGAACTGAAATCAACTGTGCCAGTGACCATCTAAAAGCTTGTCTAAAGTCCAGCGCAGAGTCCGTTAGTTTAGCGCCTTCCAAACGCTTACACATTGCTCACACACAAGACGTACAGCAATACACAAATATCTTTACAAATGAAAAAAAATAAAATGATTAAAATGTTACAAAAATTGCTATTTTCTACAAATATAAAAACCACTACCTCCATGCCTTCTTCAATTGGGGGGCTTTTTCAATATAATGTTATCATTATTAGCAGTATTATTTATTAAATGCATATTTATATTTGTTTTCATAAAAACTAGTTTAGATTTATTCACCTGTCGGTTTTAGACATGTATGCATCACCATATGGGGCATAAGAATAGGACGTGTGTTTGGATATAGCTCAGTTTTTTGTTTTTTGACCACACTTGGTTATTATTGTTCATTTATTCGTTTGCTGGAAATTAGAACTGAATTTAGAAATAGTTTTGAAACAAATCTGTGTATTTAACAAACAAAATGAAATATGTAGGCTAATTGATGTCTTCAGTGGAGTGTGTACAACACCATTTACTTATGCACAAGAGTAAAGTAGTGTAGTAAAGAGTAAAAGTAAAATGGCCAATTGGAGGAGGCTCATTCTTTATCCTCGTGCAGATGATCTGTTTAACTTTTTTCTCCCTGATGAAGCGTTCAGTTTTTCTACTTACAAATTCTGCCATGTAAATAGCAATTGCGCCATGGCACAATTCTTAATGTGAATGGGAGATGAGACTCTAATTGGTTTATTCTTAAAACACACCCATAACTCATTAAGAGAATAAGCACAACCCTGTTAGACCATGCGCCGAAGCGCAGAACATATTTTTCCATCCTTAAAATAGCAAAAGAGGATTCGGACATACCCTTAATGCTTTTGCACAATGTGCTTTAGACTTTGCGTCTAGATTGTTAAAATAGAGCCCAAATTGTCAAACCTTGTTGTTTAATAAAATAAAATAATTTAAAAAATTATTGTCAAAAGCAACAAATATACATTTTTTTCGACTACTCATTGTATGCTTTTGTACACTCGTAATTTATTTTCATTAATTCACCATTTAGAAACCAATCTTCACTGCTCATTTACAAGAAAACCAAAAACATGTATATTAAATCAATATTCAATGCAACCACAAATCAATAATCGAGTCTAGAATACAAAATCAAAACAAGAGCTTGACTTTAAGAATCAAAAAAGATTTTGTACTGCCCTGATTAAGCTATTGTGTTTAAAGATATAGTTCACACACAACTGAAAAGTTTCTCATGCGGTTTTAATCCTTTATGAGTTTCTTTCTTCTGTTGAACACAAAGGAAATTATTTTGAATAATGCTGGTTGCTGGGAACCATCCACTTTCACAGTATGAAAAAAATTACAATAAAAGTCAATGGGTCCCACAAAGCAAAATTTTTTTGAAATATGTTCTTTTATGTTTAACACAAGAAAGAAACTCAAATAAGTTTTGAACAAGTGAAGGGTGAGTAAATAATAACCGAATTTACATTTTTGGTTGAACTGTCTCTTTAGTCCACAAGTCAAAATAATGTATTTAACATAGCACAAGCAGTACAAGAAGTCTACATACACATCAATGATTCACAACTGTTTATTTTTTGTTTTATGTAATAGATGTTTATAAATCCTTGTTAGTCAAGAGCATTTAACTGCCCATTGTTCTTCTGAAAAACTCTCCAAGTCCCGCACATCTTTTGCATATTTGATCATATTCCAGCAGCGATTATTCAAATTCTTTTGTTTATTTTTTCACACTAAGGACAACTATTTTTGTAACACTATAACAAAAACTGCAAACGTTTTTATTTATGCTATATATTTTTTTATCTTTTGAACAGAACAATGTCTGTAAACTGTTATTAACTTGTATTTAGTACAATGCCAGTTGATAAATGAGATGTAGCCAGTTCAGTTTAGTAAGACTGCATAATAAGGTTTCTGCAATTATCATCATTTGCTATAACTACCAGCTGGATGTACATTATCCCACTTACTACACAGCTGCTTCCCACAAAACAACTGTAAACAAAATGTTGATATGTAACATTCATTCATTCATTTATTTTCCTTCCGCTTAATCCCTTTATTCATCAGGGGTTGCCACAGCGGAATGAACCGCCAACTTATCCAGTATATGTTTTACACATTTACTGAATTAAATATATACAAATTACTTGCAGAAAGATGTTTACATGCATGTACTTGCATGTATTATAAGTTTGATAGGTTATTTGTGAATGACATACTTTGGAACGTTGTGACTGACCAATCAGAATCCTGAATTCCAGACAGTTATAAAACTACTATTTACATGTTAAAATACCTGTGAAATTAAAATATATTTTTAGATGTTAGTATCAGTATGGTTTCCAAGTGCTGGGTTGCGGCTGAAAAGGCATCCGCTGCATAAAGCATATGCTGGATAAGTTGGCGGTTCATTCCACTGTGGCGACCCCTGATTAATAAATGGACTAAGCCAAAAAGAAAATGAGTATGTTAGTCTAAAGCATATCTATAAGCCAGTGTGACAAAACAATGACAAAATTCACATTTAGAGGATATAAACATTGAAAGCTTGCAGTTTATTACTTCCGCCTAAATGGATCAACCTCATACTTCATCCAATCTTCTAACCAATCAAATGTTCTCTAGAGTGTTACATGCCCCGCCCCTTTCATAATGCTTCTCATTTGCTTTTCATTTGATGCACTCGAGCTCAACCACTAGAACTGGCAGAACAGTGATTAAAAAAAATTAAACACTATTGGCTGTTTTTAGAAAGTGGGAGGAGCTACTCTATGTCCCTACCTGCCCTCATGTTTGATTTGAAGTTATGTCAAACACCGAATAAAAAACAACATAGGATCATTCTTAAAAAGTAGCCCTATATTCATTTCTGAAGCTGAATTATGTAGCCAAAGGTATGTATGGCTGCATTTCGTCTTTAAAACGGATGCTATGGGGCGGTATGACGCCGTTCCTTTTCGTGCTTACCAGCTGACAACTTATGGAAGGCTTTTCCAACGTAACCAGTTTGTCCAGTGGCCCGCCACATACGTCAGCGGACTTATGATGTGGAGCAGAGTTGACCACGTCAACATGATTCAAGTCCGGTGAAGAACGGTTCCAGAAAACAAGCAAGGCAAAAACAAAAGCCAAAAAATAAAATAAACGAGTAAAAAAACAGGGTGAAAATGAGGTAAAATCTGAAAATGTGGTAAAGTTAAAAAAATCAGGCTGCTGCAAGGGCTTTTTCTTTTCTGAGCTGCTTTTGAAAACACTGTCAGTTGGGTTTAGGGAAGTGAGTAAGTGGGTCAATTGGTGCTGTTGAAAAACTATTGGTTGGGTTTCGGGAAGAAGTAGAGGTGGGTCAGTCGATCAGTCAGTCAACAGCAGCCTCTGGTGGATTTATGCGAGAAGAGCAGGCACGAATGGCACTTGTGTGAAATTTGAGATCTCAAGAAGCATACACAGCAGCCCCTGGTGGATTTGTGAAAATAAAAACTGCACAAAAAAGTATTTGGGATGTATTTGGTGCTCTCCAGAAATGTATATAGGGGTATGTATTCAGAATGAGCCTAGGTTGATAAAAAAAATGCACATTTCAAAGAACTTCACGGCACATTTAATGTTTCTAACACTAATAATTAATGTGAACATTTAGTTAATGAATTATAAAAATAAGCTGCTCTAAAATATTTTATCATAGGCCTGAGCTATAATACTGCTCATTATTAGGTAATGCTATTTATTGCATTAACTAAAATATCTAATGAATCTTTTTTTTAAAGTGTTACCATGTTTCATTTAAAAATGATAGTTTGCTTACTTTTGTTTGCCAAAACTATCTTTCTAAGCCAAACCAAACTGTGTACTTCCAGCTGTTTTTGTTTAAATGAAATATCTTGGTTTCTGATAGAAAATTAATTGTTTTTTTTTTTGTGTTTTGTTTTTAAATGTGTAAATTCTGAAACTCAGCCTAAAATTCTCATTATATCTGGATAAAACCTCTGGGCTTGAGAAATGAGCAAAATCTCCCACTGACTCAAATGTTTGTTTACTTTTCTCCAGGTGAAATTCTGGATAATAGCAAGTGGTTATGACTGAACATTTCCACTGTGTTTTATTGTTGAGCAGATCACTAGTTATACTACATGAACATTTCACAAACAGATGGTTTAAAGTCAGGAATAGTGTTGCTTACACAAAAAAGACAAACATGTCTGGGAAATGCACAGCTTCTGCAGGGGTGAATACAGCAATACATATGCAAAACAAATATATCAGTTTCTAGATTAAACAATCACTCATTTGCAGCAATTAATTCAAAAGAGATTTCTGTCATCTCTCACATCTAAACAGTGCATTAGACAATGTGAGAAGTGAAGGTAAACGCTGCCGCTGTAATTAGAAGACAAGATTCAGTGCTTAGATAAAAAGACAACAGCTGAGATTTTTTTCCACCCATTCTCTTCTTTAAACTCAAAATGCTGCTGAAATTTGACTGTGTGTTCAATGTACATTCACTGAAGCATCTACATATTTTAAATATTTAGAAATTCAATTCAATTAAATGTAATCAAAATCTTTACATGTTAGAAAAAAGACGGGAGTTAGGGCGATTTTAAAGGCCCATACATTTAGGGGACCCCCAGAGGTATTATCAAGGCAAAATCCGCAAAATCATTTCTGGAGAGCGTGAATTATGTAGCCAGAGCCATGCATGGTTGCATAACATCTTTACAGCGAACAGTATGAGGCAGCGTGACTTGATGCGGTATGGACTTGAGACGTAGAGAGGAGTTGACCGCGACGACGGGATTTTGAAAGATTCCAGAAAGCAGGTTAAAAAAACAAAAAAAGGCCAAAAAAATTAAATAAAATAAACAAGTAAATAACAAGGTGAGAATGTGGTCAAATCTGAAAACGTGGTACAAATCAGGCAGCTGCGAGGGCTTTTCTTTTTTTCTGGACTGCTTTTGAAAATACTGTCGGTTGGGTTTATAGAAGTGGGTGGGCGCTGGTCAATCGGTGCTTTTGAAAACATTATCGGTAGGGTTTAGGGAAAGGGGGGTGGGGGGGTTTGGTCGGTTAGTCAG
Source organism: Danio aesculapii (assembly GCF_903798145.1). Taxonomy (NCBI): domain Eukaryota; kingdom Metazoa; phylum Chordata; class Actinopteri; order Cypriniformes; family Danionidae; genus Danio; species Danio aesculapii. The sequence continues at coordinate 38,066,018 of NC_079454.1, read as the reverse complement.
TCAGTGGACAGCAGCCACTGGTGGATTTACATGAGAAGAGCAGTTGAAAATGGCACTCACGAGAGAAATTTGAGATCTGAAAAAGCATACACAGCAGCCACTGGCAGATTCGCGAAAACAAAAACCTCCTGGGACATATTTCAGGCTGTCCAGAAATGTATGCAGGGGTACATATCCATAATGAGCCTCGGTTGCAACATCCATTAAGTCTATGGTTTCTACTGTTTTGTTACACTGTCCCGTTCACACTTCTCCAGTTCGTATATGCCTCTTGCTATCGTTCTTTTTGTGTCTGTTATATTAACTTATGACCTTTGATTTATTCGGTTTTAATTCCTCATTCATTTGATCAGAATTCTCCCTTTGTCTTCTGTCTTTTCAAAAGTTTGCAATAAAACGAAATATTTTCTTATATTATTTTATTTTAAAATAAATCATAAATCATCACTACACTGAACAGGTGTTTCAGGGCTAACAAGAATGTTAATTTTCTAGCACTTTATGAGATTAAAACCATATTTTTTTCACTTTATAACATCTGTTGAGTGTTTGAAATAATATTCCGCCAATCTGTGTGGTTTTTCATCACACACTGATGCATATAATCTCTTATTTTAATGTTTTTCCCACTGTGACCAAGACTGTGTATATTAACCTGTTTACTTCCAACCAAAATAACCTGAGATTGATCGAAGAAAACCAATGAACCAAACTTAAATGATTATTAACCAATTATAATGTGGTCTCTGTCACCATGTGATTACAGAACAATGTAACGTGAACTGTCAATCGCTACAAACATGAGAGGTGTAGCAATAAAAAAGTACTTTAATTAAAAAGTATTGCAATTTATATCAAATATCATTTATTGAACAATAACACACTCAGAAAATTCTTGAGTTTTTCTGAGAACAACTTAATTGTTTGGTTCAATCCACTTAAATTTGTAATAACTAATAAGCTAACTTAATTATTTTTTTCATTTTGTGCCTGCACTTATCGATTGTGTGGAACCCAGCATTTTTACAGTGCATGTAACAACAATATAAAGATTCTAAGTAAATCAGTCAAAAGAACAACGACCAAGTTTCCACATAGCATTTATTATACAAAAAGCTGTAAATCTAACATTGCAGTCAAATCTATTTGCACTTGAGAAAAAAATCAGATGATTGCAATCTAAAGTTGCCATTATATATACCCAAAATGAATTGTATTTTACATTTAACCACTTTAGAAACATACATTGGACTCCAGAATAAGTGTCTGCGAGAAGGGCGCTTTTGGTGGGAAATTTAAGGCTGAACAGCTGCTGACACACTCGAAGTACCATTCTTAAATCAGTGAAACACATTTTCAAATAAACACTATCCTTATAAATAAACCACATATTTGAAACCTAAATAACTACATTCTCAACTAAAAAAAGTCTCAAAATACATTATGTGGTACAACAGCAGCAGCATTTGTAAGAAGTTGATTTTAGTCCACTCCTCGCTGTGGACTTAACCTCAGGGAGAGAACACTATTTTATACAGGGATATTTCTGTTTTCATAACTTAAATTATGGGGTCATTCTGACTATACTCTAACAGGCTTCATATGCTGAAAGCTTTTGAACTTTCAAATTGGGCTTGTGTTTGGTTTTTGTATAGTGACTTGCATGCTCAGCTTGCACCACAACAAATACAACATTATCCCAGACTTTAAATACCATACAGTATATCCTTAAATACACAAACTGAACAAATTCTTAAAAATAAAAATGTCATGAGGAACCAAATAGCAAACAAAATGCTTTAATAGTTCCTCAAATAACCTTTTTCTGTAAAGTTCTCTGTATAATACTTGACTTGATACATTTCTTAATGTCATTGACTGTCATTGTCATGGTTGTCAGGTGCATGCGCTCTGTCTTTTCATGTTTGTTGATGTCACGTGTTTGCATTGTGTTGTAGCTTCCATGGACCTGTTTCAGAAAGGAGGTTAAGTGCAAACTCAGAGTATTTTAACCCTGAATTGAGAGAAACTCTGGGTTTTCCGTTTCAAAATGGCAGGTTTGTCAAACTCAAGAAAGCAGGGTAAGTCAAGCCTGTTTCTGAAAGAGAGGTAACTTTAATTCAGAGTCAGTTACCATGGTAACTTACTCTGTGAACCTAACCTGGTTAGGAGCATGTTTAATTCTCTTAACTCTGAGTTTTTGTCGGTCTCCTCCTCTTTTTAAAGACGAAGCGGTATTTCTCGCCTTAGCCTTACGTTTCCACCCACCTATTTTAATGCTCATTTTGGAGATGCGCAGAAAAACGATTGATAGAAATGTCATGATGCACATAACTTTTGAAAACAGGCATAAAAAACATGCGCATAACTGAGTAGAATAAACTTTTTATTTGATAAGAAAAGATGCGCATAAACTATGATGGAAACACTTTAACTGAACAAATTCCAGTATGTGCATTAAAAAAAGGTTTGTTATAAGAGATCATATGACGATGAAAATGTGTGTGAATGGACAAACCAGCAGGCTGAGCACACTGTAACACATCTTAAATGTTGTTTTGGTCATTCTAAAACGCCTTAACCGTTTCAGTATTAGGCTGATGTATATTATTAATTACCTCTGGAGCATGTCAAGAGCGTCTCTTCTCCACGTCTCATGGCTTCAAACGCCACACGTGTTCATTGTGTGTCAGCATTGTCTTCTGAGGCGCAAGTCATTCATTAAAAAAAGAAAAGACTGGCGCAGCTTCTTCTACTGCAGTAAATTCTGTTTTTACTGTTGATATTTGGCGCCAGATAATCAGGAATTGACGATTTTGTTCTCTTTGATTCATTGGAAGAAAACGCTGCTTTGTTCGCACATCTTTTATGCGTTATTCCAGTTTTGCAAATACATTTTATATTTTTGGATGGAAACATAGCTATTGCCTATATTTCAGTCACACGAAGAACAAAGTCGCGTACGAGAATGGCTTGTCCTTTTTAAAATAATAATTAGCTTAAATTCACTGACCTTCGACATGTTCTGTAACTAGATTAATGGGATTATTAATAGTTCTACAAACTATTGTTCTGCTTACATTCTAAATGTCATATCAACCTCTATCACTTGATCAATAAAAAAGGCAGACACACAAGTGCACTAAATCTATTAAAACTGATCACTGTGTATAAAAGTGGGAACGTGTGTAAAAAATGTATAAACATCACACATTACATATTTTATTATACTTAAATATTTAAATACTTTAAATGTAAAATTACGCATTAAGTTGAGCAGTTATGTTTTTCCACACTGTCTCTGTTTCACTGATGCAGAGGTGTTGCTTTCTTTAAATATATGGTCATATTTGCTATAACTTTACACGAGCACATCAAGTTCAGCTGGAGAAAGAAATGCTGATCTCTTTTTTTCGTAGTCACTCGTAATATCTGCACTTCATTGATAATGCCTTTTTACAGTGGCGGTGTGCGCGCTTAACTCGGAGTTGGTCTACTCAAAGTTGATTGACCTAACTCAGATCAGCTATTCTGAAACCTAAAACTCTGAGCTTTTAATCTCTCGGTAAATCAACTCAGAGTTCAAGTTTAAACTCCGCGTTGGTTGAAACTCCTTACTGAAACAGGCCCCATGTGCTCTGATGCGTGCTTTGTGCTTTGGCACTTATAGCTCACCTATTTAAGAGCGAAAAGCCAGGACATTATTGTCAGTTCATTACTCTGTTTTATGATCTCTTTGTGTCTTGTCAGGATCTGTTTGGGCTGGCCTCCTAGATGTCCTGTTGTGATTCCTGTTTATAAGACTTTCGCCAACACTGCTATCGCACACTGTCTGCTTATTGTTGCTCTCTTTACTGTTAATAAAACTCTCACTTGCATTTGGATCCTTTTGACTTTGTATCATTACCATAATGTGACAGTCACGATGCTTCTGTAATCATAAATATGAATGAGATTTTATGAATGATTATAACAGTCATTAAGTGCCAAACTCAGTTATGTCATTTTAAATGTTTGACATTGTTTAAGATTAACTTAACAAACAAATACATCACAATCTGTCCCTCATGACAAATATAACCTGTCATAGATCTGTCATAAACATGATTGCCATGAGGTAATTATAATTGGGTCGTGAATATTTTTCTGATCACATTTTTAAAGTGGAACAAAATGAATTTGTAATTACAAATTCTTCGTAAAAGTGTCAATCCTCTCAAATAATGTTATTACAGTGTCATTAATATTTAATGACAAATCAATTTATACCACGTTAGCTGAAGTCAAGAAAAACATTAAAGGGCACCTAAGGTAAAAAATCTACTTTTCAAGCTGTTTGGACAGACATATGTGCATGTATGGTGTATAGACTGTCATATTGGGGTGATATATGCACACCCAGTGCTTTTTTTTCAATTTAACAACATAAAAAACGGTGGACCAATTGGAGCTGTTTTCAAATCGACCGCTACTTGACGTAGGAGAGCGGTCCCCCCGCCCACCAATATTGATTGACAGGCGTGTCATCATATCCTCAGTTTGTTAATTCACGTCCGCCATTTTTCGAAGCGATATCACTAAAGGAACACCCTACAGTAGCTCTATTTTTAGATGCAAGGCTCATTGGGCTCAACACAAGATCAATATTCTCCACATTATCGCTCTGATCGGAATTATTGGTTGAATCTTTAGGTAGGTTTGCAAACATGTGTACTTCTTATTGAGTCTACCTTATACTTCACCCGTTTGCATTTCTCGCGATCCCAGAAGCTCCCTGTGATCTTAACTAGCATGCGTTTTAGAATTCTAAACATAGGTTTCTATCAGGGTACACTCAAGTCGACGGCTGAGCGCCGTGGACCGCTGCAGAAACCTATGTTTAGAATTCAAAAATGCGTGGCGCGAAGATTTGGGACACTTCATGCTTCTGTGGTGCCACAGAGTGTGTCTGGTGTGCCGTTTCGCGGCTTCGAGCGGCGCATCCGGTGCCTCAGTCAAAGTTAATTCAGTGTGAGTGGTTATTAGTTTCTGTGTACAAGCTCGGCACTTGAAACTAGCACTAGCATAGGCGCTTTATATATGCAACAAGCCTTTTGGAAGCAGGTCCAAGAAGATGCCCAAAACCTTTACACACAATGACCCAAAGACTTTTACTCATACTTTGAGTAATATTTATGACAGATACTTTTACTCGTACTAAATTTTTGGGCAAGTGATGATACTTAAGTATGATTTTTCAGTACTCTTTTTACCTGAACACTCTCAATACAGATAGTCAATCACATAAGCAAAATCCCATATATAGCATTTTATTCAGCATATAAGCATACGACATAAATATCCCTTTAGTTATTTTCCAGTGAAATTCTGCTGTTTATATAGGAACAGAGATGCTCCACAGTGTCAGTCTAAAAGCAAAGCTTCTTCCACGGGTGACCACCATATGTTAGGACAGCTGGTTGATCTGGACACACTGGGTGTCATGGAAAGGCTTCTCCGCCAGCAGGCCCAGCTCAGGAAACCACACAGGCCAGCACCAAAAACACATGTTTTTGACAAACTCTGTTAATGTCACTTTGGTTGGATTCTTTCACAAAGACTAGGCTATATTTAGATGCATTTTCATCAGTCTGGATGTACAGTAATAAGCAACTTGATGCATGAACTTTCGTTGTGTAAGGTCTGTTAAAGTGGAATCATGATAAAATGCTACAAATGCTGAAAAAATGCTGAAGATTTCTAAATAAAACAAAATAATGACTGGAAATCTTCACTGTCTCAGAGTTTCAGAAAGAAACTCATGCAGATACTTAACATTGCAAGCTTTATCTACAATTCATGTTTACTACAAAAAAAAAAAAAAAAAAAAATCAAACAGTGTGCCTTAATTTGTACCTTGACCTTGTACTTGACTAATTAATGCAGTGCATTTAATTGCATGTCTTAGTTTAACTTTATAATTAATGCATATGTTTATTTGTTTTTATGCAAAAGTATAAAATAAAATCAAAAATAAATTTATTCCTAGGTTTGACAATTTCTAGAGTTTTTACATTTCACAGCTTTGCAGTGCTTGATAAAATAAATTTTTTAAAATAACTAATTAAATTATCTTTTTTTTTTATAAATAAATAAATAAATAAATGTACTCGTGCTTTTCCTATTTAATTGGTTTTATCTTTAAATTAAATTAAACTTAATTTTATTAAATTGTCCCTTGGTTTGACTTAGATGTGGCAATTATTGTTTTATAATGATTTCATAATTCTTATTACAATTTTTTTATTAAATATATTAGAATTAAATTTAATAAATAAACAATCATTCATTCATTTTCATCCGCTTTTCTGGGGCCGGGTCATGGGGGTAACAGTCTTAGGAGAGAACCCCAGACTTCCCTCTCCCCAGATACTTCCTCCAGCTCCTCTAGGGGGATCCTGAGGCGTTCCCAGGCCAGCCGAGAGACATAATCCCTCCAGCGTGTCCTGGGTCTTCCTAGAGGCCTCCTTCCAGTTTGACATGCCAGGAACACCTCCCTAGGTAGGCGTCCAGGAGGCATCCGAAACAGATGCTCGAGCCATCTCAGCTGACTTCTCTTGATGTAGAGGAGCAGCGGCTCTACTCTGAACTCCTCCCGGTTGACAGAGCTCCTCACCCTATCTATAAGGGTGCGCCCTGCCACCCTGTGAAGGAAACTCATTTCAGCCGTTTGTATCCAAGATCTTATCCTTTCGGTCATGACCATAGGTGAGAGTAGGAACGTAGATTGACTGGTAAATCGAGAGCTTTGCCTTTCGGCTCAGCTCCTTCCTTACCACAAAGGACCAGTACATCGACCGCATTACTGCTGCTACTGCACCAATCCACCTGTCAATCTCACGTTCCATCCTTCCCTCACTCGTGAACAAAACCCCAAGATACTTGAACTCCTCCACCTGGGGTAAGGACTTTCCTCTAACCTAGAGATGGCTTGAAACATATACATATATATATATATATATATATATATATATATATATATATATATATATATATATATATATATATATATATATATATATATATACACACACATACATATATATAGCCATCTCCAGGTTGGAGGAAAGTATTAAGGTGTAGGGCTGTCCCTGATGGAAGATGTTCTTAGTCATTAAAGCCATTAGTCACCTAATCGTCCATTTATAAAATTAATTTATTAGGCATACTTAAGTAAATTTGGGGAAAATTATTTTGTCAGGCCCATTTGAACACAAAAAAGCCACTGATCACAAAGGAGCACTGGGGAATAGAGAAGAGGACTGGGCTGATCATGCAGACACTGCTGGAGACAGCAGCTAATTCAGAGCTGCTGGCACATTAGGAAAAAATGCCTCTCAGCAACATACGGGCTGAGAAAGAATGTCAATTCTAAAATTGCTTGACATTGTACAGAAATTCTACAATAATAAGTGTTAATGTTCAACAATAAAAACTTGCACAAGCGTAAAACAGCACCAGCAAATGATGTAATTATGAATGTGTCTAGGAAAAAAGTCATAGAATTTTGCTGATATATATATATATATATATATGCACACACACACACACACACACACACACACACACACACACACACACACACACACACACACACACACACACACACACACACACACACACACACACACACACACACACACACACACACACACAGTTGAAGTCAGAATTATTAACCCCCCTTTAATTTTATTTTCTTATTTAAATATTTCCCAAATGATGTTTAACAGATCAAGGAAACTTAAACAGTATGTCTGATAATATTTTTTCTTCTGGAGAAAGTCTTATTTGTTTAATTTTGGCTAGAATAAAAGCAGTTTTTAATTTTTTAAAAACCATTTTAAGATCAAAACTATTAGCGCCTTTAAGCTTTTTTTTTTTTCAATTGTCTACAGGACAAATCACCATTATACAAGCCTATAAATGTCACTTTAAGCTGTATAGAAGTGTCTTGAAAAATATCTAGTCAAATATTATTTGCTGTCATCAGATCAAATAAATCAGTTATTAGAAATGAGTTATTTAAGCTATTATGTTTAGAAATGTGTTGAAAAAAATCTTCTCTCCGTTAAACAGAAATTTGGGGGGGGGGGGGGAATCAAAAGGGGGCTAATAATTACAGACTTCAATTGTGTTTATATATATATATATATATATATATATATATATATATATATATATATATATATATATATATATATATATATATATATATATATATATATATGTAGACATAATACTTTTGCTGTTTTTATTGTATTCATACAACTCCAGCAACTGACAACTTTGCAGTGGTCAATGGAATAAAACAAAATCTAATCACGAGTTTTGCTTGAAAAGATACTAAGGGACTTTAAACTAATTTTCCATGATAATCAATGACACAAACACTGTGAAAAGGGCTTTAACTGAACCCAGGGACCAGTCTTGTTTGTACACTCAGAATGATTTGTAATGCTTTTTAGGTGCCAAACAGCAAAGTAATGCTGAGCTGACATATAAATACAGTTTATAAATTCCTCCCTAGGATCCAAGATGAAGATAAAATCACATATCACTGAGACACAGAATTATTTGCAGCACATTTCTGTAAGCGTCAGGCTTATTTGAACACAAAAAAGCCACTGATCACAGAGGACGAGCACTGGGGGATAGAGAAGAGGACTGGGCTGATCATGCAGACACTGCTGGAGTAATTCAGAGCTGCTGGCACATTGGGAAAAAAATGCCTCTCAGCAACAAAGACAAGCTCCCCTGCAGTCTGCCATCCGCAATATAAGACATTTATTCTACACTGGTACAAACTGACATGTCCTCAAACAGTCTTTTAACATATTCCCCACATCCAGCTGATGCTTTTACTCGTATGTGTCCTTAAATATTGATGAAAAATAGCATTTAAATATTTTTCACAACTGACAATTATGTGGTGTTTGGTAAATGAAAGTAAGATGAAAATAAAATAAAAATAATAATAATAAAAATGCAATATATATTTTATAGTAATAATTAGTTAAATATTGTTATACATGATATAATTATATAGTGCATTCCAGCGCTCATATTTTATTTATATTTTATACTTTACAACATATGATTGATTAAAATGCATATGATGTATATTTGCATTAACTGAATTAATTTTGTTAGTGATAATTGAAAATGTTTTCTTAATTATAACTATCATCTTAATTCAATTGTAGAAAAGAGCTTACAAAATTTCATTTGAATACGCATGTATAATTACCTTTTATTCTATACTCACCGGCCACTTTATTAGGTACACCTGTCTAACAGCTCGATTTAAATGACTTTCAACGTGGCATGGTTGTTGGTGCCAGACGGGCTGGTCTGAGTTTTTCGGAAACTGCTGATCTACTGGGATTTTTACGCACAACCATCTCTAGGGCTTACAGAGAATGGTCAGAAAAAGAGAAAATATCCAGTGAGCAGCAGTTCTGAGTGCAAATGCCTTGTTGATGCCAGAGGTCAGAGGAGACTGGCCAGACTAGTTTGAGCTGATAGAAAGGCAACAGTAACTCAAATAACCACTCGTTACAACCGAGGTATGCAGAAGAGCATCTCTGAATGCACAACACGTCGATCCTTAAGGCAGATGGGCTACAGCAGCAGAAGACCACACCGGGTGCCACTCCTGTCAGCTAGGAACAGGTAACTGAGGCTATAATTCTCACAGGCTAACCAAAATTGGACAATAGAAGACTGGAAATACTTTGCCTGATCTGATGAGTCTCGATTTCTGCTGTGACATTTGGATGGTAGGGTCAGAATTTGACGTCAACAACATGAAAGCATGGATCCATCCTGCCTTCAATCAACGGTTCAGGCTGGTGGTGGTGGTGTAATGGTGTGGGGGATTTTTTCTTGGCACAATTTGAAAATGGTTACTTCCAGAAGGATGGCGCGCCATGTCAAAGCGCAAATCAGACTGAGACTGAAACTGAGACTGGTTTCTTGAACATGATAATGAGTTCACTGTACTCAGATGGCCTCCACAGTCACCAGACCGCAATCCATTAGAGCACCTTTGGGATGTGGTGGAACGGGAGATTGGCATCGTGGATGTTCAGCCGGCAAATCTGCGGCAACTGTGTGATGCTATCATGTCAATATGGACCAAAATCTCTGAGGACTATTTCCAGTCCCTTGTTGAATCTATGCCATAAGGGATTTAAGCAGTTCTGAAGGCAAAAAGGGGTCCAACCTGGTACTACACTCAAAAAAAAATTTTTTTTTTACTTGTTTAAACTACTTAATTAAAATGTAGTAAGGTGTCCCTAAAAAAGTGGCTGGTCAGTGTATGTGAACATATAAATGTTTATTATTACAGTACACATATAGTACAATATATTCACAGGTCAAACAAAAAGGTCAAATATAGATCACTTTTTAAAAAAAAGTTTTTTAACTAGGCAGTGTAATTAAAGTATAAGTGGTGTTGTGGGAAACAAATGTCCCCAAAATTATTGCAATACCAGTTTATTTTTATCTTTTTAACATTTTTTTTGGTCCCAATATGAAAAAAAAAACTAATGAATCACGCAGATGTATGTATTCTCAGAATGTTTCTCTTGATGGTTGTGTTTAGGGTTGGATAGAATATGTACAGTATAAAAAAATCATTACATCTGTTCAAAGACCCAATAAAGATGTTTTTATGTGTGTGTGTGTGTGTGTGGGTGGGTGGACTGGATTTGATACTGATATTATCACAATATTTGCACATTTTTTGTCTTTTCTTTTCTTTCCCCACAACCCCAAAGCCTTTCAATGCACATGAAAATAATAGTGTCCAGGAAAAATGTCTCCTTGAGAATGTCAAGGAGCCAATTACAATCATTCACACCATGCTGAAAGTGTATAATGTATGGCTAATTGTCATCATCTATATCCATGTTAGGCTGTAAAAGAGATTTCACATACTCTCAGTGTCTGCAATATCAGGCCAGGACTTGTGATGTTAAGTAGAAAATCTCTTATGTCTGTCTTGGCAATTTGCATGGATGACATGTGCGTATTTTTAAAGTAATGCTTCTATATGTCCTCATTAACAAATTACAGTGTATTACATTTCTAGGTGACATTTCATAATTGAGAAGCTTTGATGACACACTGATTCCAGAACGCAAGGCTGCAAATTAATGTTTTTTCCTAAAAGTCACATCTGGTATATGCATAAAATCACTGCTACTGTAGATGTTTCTCAGAGAGAGAAAAAAAAAAAAACTTGACAAACAAGCGGAGGTGTCTCATTAAGGAAAAAGAAGACACTTGCTGAATGTGTGTTAATCCAAAGTGTTTTTGTGTAAAGGTGAAGTTTTAAGTGCCACTTAAGATATACACTTAAGATTATTCATACTCTTATAATATTTTACCTTTTTACATGAAGCTAGTAAAGAGAAACACTTGAGTTTGGATTACCTGTCAAGATGCAACCTTAAAAGTTAAAAGCAACCACTAGTGTTTGATTCTTTGAATTATGGCTTGTACTTTTGTATGTTCATTCATTCATTTTCTTTTCAGCTTAGTCCCTTTATTAATCAGGGGTCGCCACAGCAGAATGAACCACCAACTTATCCAGTATCGGTTTTACGCAGCGAATGTCCTTCCAGCTGCAACCCATCTCTGGCAAACACCCATAAAATCTCATTCAACACATACACTACAGACAATTTAGCTTACCCAATTTACCTACAGCGCATGTCTTTGGACTTGTGGGGGAAACCGGAGCACCTGGAGGAATCCCACACAAGCACAGGGAGAGAGCATTCAAACTCCACACTGAAATGGCAACTGAGCCAGCCGAGGCTCGAACCAGCGACATTCTTGCTGTGAGGCGACATCATTACCCACCGTGCCACCACATTTGTAAGTTAAATGATTTTTTTTTCAATGGTTCCACATGAGCTAAACACCCTCTGGCTCAGCCAACCTGCTACAGAAGCCAAACCCCAAACTCTTGCTATTGGTTGAGCAGTAAAGTGATTGAAAGGTTTGTGTGGATCGCTCTCAGTGTTTTGATGGTACTCAGGGCGCTTAATATTTGTACTCTTAAATCAAAATGGCACACGTACAATAGTCAATTGTTAGGACTTTGTTGTTTTAGTTTGAGTTTTTGTATGTTTATGTTGTAGGTTGGGGCATGTATTCAGCACACCTGATGCTCATCAACGCCCTTATTTAAACGCAGTGAGAGAGTTTGACAGGGCCACTGTTCATTCATAATTTGGTCAGTTGGCCAGAGCTGCGCTCCAATTTGGGCTTTTTGTTTTGTTTTGCATCCATACACTAGCACTGAAAACACTTACCGCATCCATTCACTTGCTTTTCACAGTGACTGAACATACTGATACTGAAGTTTTGATTGTTATTTTTAATTGTGCTAAAATAAATGTTATGTTTGACTTTATTTCACTGTGTCATCTCCCTTAATGACACATCTTGAAGCCAGGTGTAACATTGTAGGAATGGGTTTTAAAACCACAGCGGTTCGAACTGTAGTTCTGCCGAATGACTAAAAAGTGATCAGTATTGATGGTAAAAAACAGTACATTCTAGTCAAACCATCCTTCTGCAATCTTATACCAAAAACGGACGTAAGGGCAGTATTAATAGCTTAAAATGTGGCAGAGCATTGATATTATATGATTGTATTGTATTGCAATATGGAACAATTAAATGTTGATGCTAAATCAAAAGTAATTCACAAATACTTGAAAATTAGATGATTTAATGACAATAACTTGCTATGGTTACAACTGAATTAATTACAAAATAACTGTATAAAATGATAAAATATGAAATGATAAAACATGTGATATAAATTGTACCGAGCTTAAATGTAAAATTAAAGTTACCAGAGGTAGAAGGAGAGGCACAGGGGGAGGGAGAGAGAGACAAAGAGAGCAGGCCCAGAAGTTAGCCTGATTGCAGAAGAGTCAGAGAAGATAGACTCCAGAGGACGAGAGGAGCAGAGCAGGAAAGCAGACCAGTAAAGCGCAGGCCAGGAAAAGAGCCAGAGCACAGTTTTACCACCTATTTTGTATCTTTCTTGACCATGTGACTAAAGCCCAAATGCTGACACAATCAAACTGACCAATCAACATGTGACCACATCGTAAAACCCCCAAAGTCCACACACCAGGCCCTGATCTTATCAGTATCTGCCTTTGGAGTCAGTTTGGACCTTCTTGAGTCAAAAAGACATGTTTTGTCATATAAACAAATGCATATAATAATTTAGCCTCTTACAACATTAATGAACAACAAACGGATCTATTTTGACATAAATTTATCTTATTTCACGTTTAATACTCAAATGTGCAGACATACAGTTAGGTCCATAAATATCGACACAATTCTAACATTTATGGCTCTATACACCAACACAATCAATTTGAAATGAAACTAACAAGATTTGTTTTAACTGCAGACTGTCAGCTTTAATTTGAGGGTATTTACAAAAATCAGGTGAACACTGTAGGAATAACAACAGTTTGCATAAGTGCCTCCCACTTGTTAAGGGTCCAAAAGTAATTGGACAGAATAATAATCAAAGTTTCACTTTTTAATACTTGGTTGCAAATCCTTTTTGCAGTCAATAACAGCCTGAAGTCTGGAATGCATAGGCATCACCAGAAGCTGGGTTTTATTCCTGGTGGTGCTCTGCCAGGCTTCTACAGCACAACACAAAGTTGTTTTGGCGACATCTAATGTTTTTGCTATCTCTCTGATGGGTTTGTTTTGGGGGTTTTTTCAGCCTAATGATGGCTTGCTTGACTGATAGTACAGCTCTTTGGATCCCATCTTGAGAGTTGACAGTAAAAGATTCCAAATGCAAATAGCACATTTGAAATGAACTCTGGACCTTTTATCTGCTCATTGTAATTGGGATAAGGGAATAACACACACCTGGCCATGGAACAGCTGAGAAGCCAATAGTCCAATTAGTTTAGGACCCTTAACAAGTGGGAGGCACATATTCAAACTGTTGTAATTCCTAAAGCGTTCACCTGATTTGGATGTAAATGTCTTCAAATTAAAGCTGACAGTCTGCAGTTAAAGCACATCTTGTTCGTTTCATTTCAAATCTGTCGTGTTGGTGTATAGAGGCAAAAATGTACGAATTGTGTCGATGTCCAAATATTTATGGACCTACCTGTAGGTATATAATTCATTGTTCCTCATGAAGTGGTTCTAAACTTTAATGAGTTTCTTTTTTCTGTTAAATATAAGAGATATTTTGAAGAATGTTGGAAACTATGGAAGTCTATGAAATAGCTTTTCAGTATTCTTCAGAGCAGCTTTTGTGTTCAACAGAAGAAAGAAACTCAAACAGAATTGAAACAAGTGAATGGAGAGTAAACAATGCCAGAATTTTCATTTGAGTAAACTATCGCTTTAAAACTGGGCAACTTTGCATTTATTGACAACACTCTGATATCTTTCTTTACCCGATGATAAAACACAACTGAATACACAAAATACATGAATACAGTCATATATGTCAAAGATATTAAATATAGTCAACATTTTAATTCAATTAGATTTCTTAGACATACACAAATTGAAGACTTGATCCTGTATTCACTGCTGTTTATCTCTTATCATAATCTCTAGCTCTTGACGTCCTATTAAATTGGCTATTTCGAACTAATTTGCTTACCTTTATCTTTTTAATAAGCCATGATTTCATTCTAACTAAAAGATGACCTCCATAATGGGGGGTAAGAGCACGACTGTAATTTGGTTTTTACATAATTTGACAGAGTGAGCTTATTATGGAAATAGAAACAACATAAGCTCAAAATCACACTCTTGCTGTGGATCTGGTTTTATGAAGCTCCAGAATGGAAAACATTATCCATATGATGTGGTCTCTATCTGTGACCATGGACAACTAAACTATATCATTTATTAAATAGTAAATAAACTATATAAAATGTATTGTATGGGTTGCAATTGTAGATTTTTTTTCATGCCAAAAATCAGTAAAATTTTAGATAAACATCTTGTTTCATGAAGATATTTTGTAAATTTTCTATTGTAAATCAATCAAAACTCAATTTTTGATTAGTAATTTGTATTGCTAAGCACTTCCTTTGGACAATTTTAAAGTCTCCTTTCTCAGTATTTTGATTTATTTAAACTCTCAGATTACAGAATTTTTAATATTTGTATCTCAAATATTTTTAGGACAATATTTGGCCGAGATAAAAACTATTTGAAAACTCACATTTCACAAATTTATTACAGGCCAATGATAGTTTGGGAGGTAAATCCAGAATTGCTGATGACGTTATTTAGGCTGTTCAGAATAGTCAAATTGACAGGAAAATCAAACTTAGTCAAATTTGATAATAAGCATAAGCATTTCGAACAACTTGGCTATTTTCATTTTTCAAGTTTTGATTAAAATGTACATCATTATGCAGGTGGCTGCGCATGACTGCTGAAGTTTCTGCTGGAGGAATACTTTTATTATAAATATGGTTTTAATAAAATTTTTTAATGTAATTGTTTTTACTATTGCAGCTATAAAAACTGTTTATTATGATTTATCTTCAATATTTTATACCATATTACGCAACCCAGAAAAAATTAGAATATGACTTGTTGTTTGAGATTATCAAGATTGAGATGACGAGTTTAAGATTGATGAGATTGTTCATTTGAACATTATTAACTCATAATTGATGTTTTATGATATTCTGTTGCTCTTTGATGTGTGTTTATTCTTGTCTTTTGTTTCTTTAATAAAGCTGGTCAGACTCATTTTTCTTTGTTTCATCATATAAGATTAATGAATGTGAATAGTGGCTGTCATTTGATTAAATATTTGTGATGAATTGTACTTTGGTAAGTCAGTTCAATAGTTTTCTGTTCTTGGGTTCGAAAAAATACTGGTGATGTTTCTTCCAAATATACAATCTCATTTTTGTTAAAAATTGTGTTTTGATACATATAAATTTGTCACATTACGCATGTTTGCATGTTTGTGTCATGTTAATGTTTTAGACCATCAAACGAATGTAAATATTAGTCAAGGACAACACAATTAAACACATCATGCAGTTTTAAAGTGAAGGTTTTGCATATTAAGGGCAAACAAAATACAAAGCTACATAGCCCTGTGTGGAAAAAGTGTTCCCCCTAAACGTAATAACTGATTGGGGCACCCTTAGCAGCAACAACTGACAATCTACCATTTTCGATAGCTTGCAATGAGTCTGTTACAGAGCTGCGAAGGACTTTTGACAAAATTGTTGTAACTTAGCATTGAACTGCCTTTTTAAGGTAATGCCACAATATCTCAA
The DNA here is from genome assembly GCF_903798145.1 of Danio aesculapii. NCBI lineage: Eukaryota > Metazoa > Chordata > Actinopteri > Cypriniformes > Danionidae > Danio > Danio aesculapii. Next base: position 38,049,642 of record NC_079454.1, on the reverse strand, counting down.
TTGGATTCAGGTCAGGACTTTGACTATACCACTCTAAAGTCTTCATTTTGCTTTTCTTCTGCCATTCAAAAATGGATTTGCTAGTGTGTTTTGGATCGTTGTCTTGATGCAGAACCAAAGATCACTTCAGCTTGAGGTCACTAACAGAAGATAATGGTCCTATCTATCACAGAAAGTCTTCCAGATACTGAAACATCAAACAGCCCCAGACCCTCACACTACCACCACCACATGTTGCTGTTGGTATGATGTTGTTTTTCTGAAATGTTTTACTTTTACACCTCACATAACAGGACAAACACCGTCCAAAACTTCAACTTTTATCTCGTCATTTCACAGAGTATTTTCAAGTATCGGGGATTATCAAGATGTTTTCTGGCAACATCTAAGAACGGCGTTATTTTTGCTCAGCAGTGGTTTTGTCTTGGAACGTTGCTATGCAAACCATTTTTGCTCATTCATTCATTCATTCAATCATTCATTGAATATTAATCAGGGGTCACCACAGCAGAATTAATCTCCCATATTTTCCCAGTCTCTTTCTTATGGTGGAGCCATGAACACTCACCTTAACTGAAGCAAATTCATTTAATAAAGTAATTAATTAATAAAATATTATTTTATTATTCATTTCCCCCAATAATATCAACCTTCAATTCAAAACTGCATGATGTGTTTACCTGTGTTATCTTTGACTAATATTTAAATTTGATCTGAAACAACAAAAATTTGACAAACATGTAAAAAAAAAAAAAAAAAAGAAAAAAGAAAATCAGTAAAGGATTAAACACTATATTTTAGTGGTGTGAAAGTGTTTGCTCTTCACCGATTTTTTTTTTTTGTTGTTGTTGTTTTTTTGCTTAACAACAAATATTATTGTTTTTCAAGTAGTCACTTTTTGTCCATAGCTGTAATTGAACATTTGTAGTATAGTTTGCACCCTGATGGACATGAAACATGAAGACTATTAATAAATAATTACTGTTCCTCTGGAAATAATTATTTAAACCAAATGGCTTGAGGATATATATCAAGTCAGTATACCGTAAAAGTAATAAAATAATACCGTAAAAGTACTTGGGTATTCCAATGGCTTAAAAACCGTGAACAACATCCATAAAGAGTCACATTGCCATTTAAAGCATGTAAGCTCAGACCTTCAGCGCTTGCCAAGCACTTCACATTACATCATCCCACGAGTCTTAATTTTGTGGGATCAATTACGCTACAGAAATATGCAGCCGCAAATATGCAAATGATGAGTGGCAATCAATGAACGTCTCCAGCGGAGCCCTTAAGAATGTTCTCCACTCGTCTCATTTCCCATTCAGCTGCGTATGTCTGGTGACCAAAGTCATTTATCAGTGCAAAGTAGCGATGACTGAACAGATAATGTGTTGTCACATGAAATTACAGACAGAAGTGAGTGGCTGCCTTTCACACTGTGAGCGAGCTCAGGAATGATTGTAATTGATATACATATAAACATTAAATGTACAATCAGCTAGTTGTTATGTAAGAGATAATGTATATCCCAAAGGTCATTACTGCAACATGTTATTAAATGGCTACTTACCAGTTAAACAAATATATGTGGCCATAAAAAATTTATTTTTGAGTTGTAATTATTATTTTACCTGTGTTACATGCCTCATATCCTCATAATTCAAAATGCTTAAAAATCATACCTAGCAGGGTCTTATCACATTAAAATTGTGCTACAAGATTACTATAGAGGTTTAAAAAAGATTTTTTGAAATTGTTGCAAATTAAAAAAAATAAAAATCACATGTTCATAAGTATTCACAGCCTTTGCTGTGAAGCTCTAAATTGAGCTCAGGTACATTCTGTTTCCACTGATCATTCTTGAGATGTTTCAGCTGCTTAATTGGAGTTCATCTGTGGTAAATTCAGTTGATTGGACATGATTTGAAAAGGCATACACCTGTCTATATAAGGCCCCAGGATTGACAGTGCACAAGGGTGGGGAAGGTTACAGGAAATTTTCTGCTGGTCTAAAAGTTCCAATGAGCACAGTGGCCTCCATCATCCGTAAGTGGAAGATGTTTGGAACCAACAGGACTCTTCCTAGAGCTGGCCAGCACATCTAAGCAGAGTGATCGGCGGGACGGAGGTGATCAATAACCTGATGGTCACTCTGTCTGAGCTCCAGCGTTCTTCTGTGAAGAGAGGAGAAACTTACAGAAGGACAACCATCTGTGCAGCAATCCATCAATCCGGCCTGTATGGTAGAGTGCCCAGACGGAAGCCACTCCTCGTCTGCAATTTGCCAAAAGGCATCTGAAGGACTCTCAGACCATAAGAAACAAAATTCTCTGGTCTGATAAGACTAAAATTGAACTCTTTGGAGTGAATGCCAGGTGTTACATTTGGAAAAAACCAGGCACAGCTCATCACCAGGCTAATACCATCCCTACAGTAAAGCATGGTGGTGGCAGCATCATGCTGTGGGGATGTTTTTCAGCAGCAGGAACTGGAAGACCAGTCAGGATAGAGGGAAAGATGAATGTAGCAATGTACAGAGACATCCTGAATGAAAACCTGCTTCAGAGTGCACTTGACCTCAGACTGGGGCGACAGTTCATCTTCCAACAGGACAATGATCCAAAGCACTCTACCAAAATATCAATGGAGTGGCTTCACAACAACTCGGAGAATGTCCTTGAGTGGCCCAGCCAGAGCCCAGACCTAAATCCTATTGAACATCTCTGGAGAGATCTGAAAACACCTGCACACCGTCGCTTCTTATCCAACCTAATAGAGATTGAGAGGTACTGCAAAGCGGAATGGGCAAAAATTCCCAAAGACAGGTGTGCCAAGCTTGTGGCATCATATTCAAAAAGACTTGAGGCAGTAATTGCTGTCAAAGGTGCATCAACAAAGGGCTGTGAATACTTATGTACATGTGATTTTTCAAGTTTTTTTTTTTAATAAATCTGCAACAATTTCAAAAAATATTTTTTCACATTGTCATTATGGGCTATTGTGTGTAGAATTTTGAGGAAATAAATGAATGTAATATATTTTGGTCTAAGGCTGTAACATAAAAAAATGTGGAAGAAGTGAAGCGCTATGAATACTTTCCAGATGCACTGTAGGTGTAGGGCATACCTGTCAACATTTGGGATGTAAAAATTCGAGATTCCAAGCCATAAAATCTCATTCACCTTCATTCACTGTATTTAAATATTGATTAAAGTTACTATAGTTATTTAGTTAAGAGCAGCGAATCTTATATTTTGATTTACTGTTTAGTTTGATTACAGAGCTGTCACTTATAAGAACCCATAAGAAATATAATATTAAGAACCCATAGAAATATAATGAAAGCATTCCATTACTTTCGTAACTGTTTATGTTCATTTAAGACAAAATTATTTGTGTTTAAAATAACACATGCCAAGACGGACATGAACACAATCTATAATCTGAATAAAAATGAGTTCATCTCATGATATACATCAAGTTTTCGCGCGATTGGACTGGACTTCCTTCAGTGACCAGAGCGAGCAACAGGTCAAGGTACGTTAATTGAAACTGTATAATAACTTGTTTATTACCATCCACATTTCCCATCTGATAATGTAACGACTGCTAGTTTTAAACTTTGTTTTGTCTAGTCAGTGATATTGATGAATACTCTCGATTGACTAACAGATGCAAGATATATATATATATATATATATATATATATATATATATATATATATATATATATATATATAAAGCAATACATGATGTGTTCAAAAGTATGTGCACAGCCGAGACGTGCACAACTGTATCCTCCATCGCGTCTGCATCCAGACTCTGTTGGTGGACAGCTAATGTTAGTCAATTAAGTATGTATCAATATCACTGACTAGACAGAGTTTAATACTAGCAGTTGTTACATATTCAGATGGGAAATGTGGGTGGTAATATACAAGTTGTTATACAGTTTCAGTTAACTTTCCTTGAAGAAGACCTGTTGCTCGCCATAGCTCTCTCCTGTCCCGTAGAGTCCAGTCCAACCGCGCGAAAACGTAATGGGCATGGCCAACCTGTGACCTCAATCAAGATTGACCAATAGAATAAGGTGTTTCAAAAGATAAAGCCCACTGAGCTGCAGAGTTTTCAACTCGCAAAACTTTTCAACTCACAAGCAAAGATTTTAGATCCGCAAAAATGAAACAAAACTGAAAGCAAAATGAATGAGCACACAATGAACTAATCTGGTGGTAACTGCATAAAATGGCAATAGTTTATTTTTTGAAGTATGAATTTTTTTTTATTAAATGTTTTTTATTATTTGAAATCTTTTATTTTTTAATTGCATAGTACCAAATTTGTCAAAAACTTCATATGTTTGTTTCAATAATAAAGACACAAAATTAACCCCCGCATTCATGGGTTCAAAACATTTCAACCCGCAAGCAAAGATTCCAGATGTGCAATAAATGACAGCAGAAGAGAGAGCAAAATTAACGAGTGTGCAATAAAAATTGTGTTAACTGCATAATAGGACAATAGTTTATTTTTTGCAATCCAAAATATTTTATTATCATTAACATAAGTTTTACTTAAATGTGTTTTTTAATTGAAATCTTTTATTTTTTTAATTACTACATACTTAATTTTTCTTTAAAACTAAATGTTTTTGATTGAATAATAAAGAAACAAATCTAACTCCATACATATATAGGCTATAATTTAAATCATACAACAGTACCTTGGACAGCTACAATGCTACTCCATTGAGCTTTCAAACAAAAGAAAGATTTGACTTTCTCCGTTGACGGCCAACTTTCACAACACGCCGTAACCGTCCTTCAGATGGTAGGCTATCCGGCATTAAATTATTATCCGGCAATTATTTCCCTGTTGTTCAAAGAGTCTGCAAGTTCGTGTTCAATAGATATGTTGTGGATTGTGGACATCAAGTCTTTATTCGATGCGCAGCAGAAAAAAGTCTTTTAGCAGTGCATGTACAGTAGCTGTTGGTAAAGTTCTCTCCCGGATCAGAGTGGGTTTTTGTGCTACCAAAATACAACGCTGCATGCAATAAACTCATGCTCAGTCAGCCGAAGTAAAGGTCTCATTGCTGTCAATCATATTATTCAAGCCACGAATAAAACAATAGACTTATTAGTTTAAAATTTTAGATGACGGCTTAGTAATTATGAATGGTTGATTATATTCAAGGTAATGAAATAATAACTTTAATAACTCAAATATGTTCGTATAAATGTGGTGAGCCAGTGATTCCCTTCCTTGCCAGAGACTGCTCTATGGTTTTAAAACCCTTTTCAAACTGTAGAATTTAGACCTGTATAATTTTTTTATATTAAATGTAATGTAGTTTACTTGTAGATGTCTGATGATTAGCGCACTTCCGCTGAGCCAGCTGTGGTAGCTTGGCAACAGAGCCACGACGTCAACACATAGGCTGTTTCTCAATATGTGTTCTTCAGCAGTCTTGCGTTCTCGTGTAACGTCATCATCAGCTGCAAATTTCAGTTCCAATATTCAAGACCGCAAGAACGGAGGACGCGTGAAATTTCCCGGATGTGTTCTTGATATCGAGGACGCACCAATGCAAACTTGAGCACCGAACTGAAGGTCACATGGCCATCAGGAAGAATGCAGCATCTCATTTATCACAGGACACTTTCTCTGTCCTCGCAGTCTCCCAAGTTCGTTCTTCTGAGGACACCTGGCAAGACCGGTCTCAACAAGAACACAAGTCCGTTCTCTGCGTTCTTGGAATTGAGAAACAGCCATAGAATCTGTCGGCATGGTTGTCTAACCGTGCCGAGAATTCCGGACAGAGAGCAGTTTGTAATCGTTCCGCGCTGTTCCTGGCTCAGTGGAGGGAAAAAAAACAATCGCACCGAAGTGTTCTTAGAACAGTTCGGCATGATAGTGGAAAAGCACCTATTGATTGTGTTCAGCACTTTTGGGCAATGTTGTGTTGTAAAAATGTGCTATATAAATAAACTAAGTAACTATAGTGGGAGAGTTCTAAAACAAAATAATAGCCATTCAAAATAGTATAATGTGGTAATTTAAAGAAACACTTCACATTCCCGATTTGCTCATTTAACTCATTTAATTCTTCTAGAGTTAAACAGTTGAGCTTTACCATTTTTAATCAGATCTCTGAGAACACTTAAAGCTTAGCTTAGCATACATCATTAAATTGGATTACTACATTAGTGTCTCGCTCAGAAATGACCAAAAAGTATAAATAATTTTCCAATTTAAAGCTTGACTTTTCTGTAGTTACATCATTTTTAAGATAGACAGAAAATGAACAGTTGCTATTTTCTAGGTTGATATGGGTTAGGAACAAATAATTTCAATTCGGCACAATGATAAAGGAACTTTGCTGTCATAGCATAGCTACAGCAGACGCAACGATATTACACTAAACCCAGAGATCGGCAAAAATGAATTCAAAAATGGTAAAACTCAGCTGTTTAACACTAGAGGAGGTATAAAATTATCTTTTTTTTTTTTTCAAAAACACGGGTTAATATTAAACGGCAATGACTATTCTTGCTATTTGTCGACATGTTCATGTAAGTGTCACTCAGTGCTGTTTTCATTTTAGCATAAAGTATTGCACACACGGTAATCATTAAACTAACAAATGGGTGCAAATCTCCACATCAGAGGAAAAACAGCAGGACTGCCGCTGTCTATCACTTCTGTTGCACGAAGACAGTAATTATCTCTCTCCAGTTTCACACACATGCATATTTAATGCTGAATAGCTCATATATTGCAGTGTATCTGTGTGTTTTTACATTGTTCATGACAGATTTAATAAGCAACATATGGCACACATGTCCAAAAACATTTTGATTTGCGACAAAACCGATTTGCTCCAAGAATTTCTGCCATGTTAATCTCTATACAAAGGACAATGGGTTTCATTAACTGTGCTTAATCACATGTAAAATCTTTGAATTCATTTAAAACAGCTCTGAAATCTTTGTGAATGTTTTCATTCAGAAATTATGATTTATCAGCCAGTAGCCAAAATTATGCATGATTACATTCTTGTATATATAAATCTGTAACGTTTATGCAATTACAAGTGAATACAACCTATTGTCCATAAGCACTGATTAAAACTACTTCTTTCAATTCTTAAGTTCTTCAAACTCTTCACACATTGAGAACAAAAACCAGTCAATGCACCTTTTTGAACATTCACATTTGCTTAGTCTTTTCAAAACGGTTAAAGCATTAGCTCACTTCAAGAGTAAAAATTGATGATTTACTCACCCACTTATCATTCAAGACTTTAATTTATTTATTTCTTCAGTCGAAAAGTTTTTTTTTTTCAGTTAAAAAGAACATCTTTGAAAAGAACATTCCAGGATTTATCTCCATATAGTGAGTTTCTATGGTTCTAAACTCCAGTTGCGATGCGGCTTCAAATGGCTCTACACAATCACAGAAAAATAAAGACATTTTTTACGTGATTACATAATGTATAAACTTATGCGCACACATCCCAGGGCATGTGAAAGATGAGCTTTTATGTTTATAACAAGAAAATCTTTTTTGCTTGTTTTTTTTTTTTTTTTTTTTAGGAAAAATGACAGATTTTTGAATCGGTAAAACATTAATTCCTAAGCTGGCATCCTGTAGAGCAGTTTGAATCTGCACTTAGAAATTGCAATTTTTTTGACTGAATAAAGAAAGAAATGAACATCAAAGATGACAAAATGATAATAAAATCAAGACATTTTTGTGAAGAGAAAGGCACATTTAAACTTAAGCTTTAAACCTAACATAATACAGCAATTTGTTTAACGCCATTACACTCTCAAAACAATTAATTAAAATGTAACGGTAAAATTATCTGGTAATTAACAGTTTGCATATTTTATATTTTCCGTTCATGTACAGTTTTGAATTGCATTGTGAGATGTTGATCTCTGCTCTGTCCACTTTCCAAGTTAGTGTAAATAGTGTAAAATAACAGAAAATATACTGGCAGCTTATTACCAGGTTTTTCCAGCATAATATAAAACACAAACCCCGACAATATACCACTTCAAACTATTAAAAATGTTCATAAAAAGTCACTTTTTCAAACTTTTCAAGGTTAAAAGTTGTTGGAAGAAAGATAAAAATTCCCATAATGCATTTTAAAAGGCTAAATAAGTGAAAAACATACATGAATCACAAAATATGGAAAACTGTCAAATTACAGATTTTTTTACAGTGTACTGTTAGTCCCCGTCCTGTCCTAGCGTTTATTTCGGTGTTGCCCTTGTGTTTATTCATGCCAGTCCCCGTCACTTTAGCTTTAGCCTTAGTTACCATTGTTAGTTGCCTTGGTTGAGTATAGTCTCCACCCTCTTGTTATCTAATTTACTCATTATCCTTTTGTATAGATCATTTATACCCTCTTGTTTTACCCTTCATTGTCAACTGTTTTTTTAGTTACCTCCCAGGTGTCACTGTGTTCCTTGCTTTTGCTAGCTTATTTTTAAGTTTTCTTGCTATGTTTTCCTTATGAGTTGCAATAAATATCATTCAGCTGCTTTTGGATTCTCCACTCAACACAATGCATTTAGACAACACCTACACAGTTAAGATTACTAATACATATGTTCAAAGTGATTTTTGTAAAGTAGGCAATTTGGACCTTGGCAATATAAATTCCAACTCCTCTCTATGTGTTCAAAAAAGTGTGCTGTTTGTCTCACTTCTCGAAATTTAGAAATAATTATATGACATTACATTAAATTATATACATAATTTTGATTTCTCAGGGCCCTTAAATATTAAGTGCTATTAGTAATGAATCTGAATTCATTTGTTTTAGTTTAAAGTGTCTGTTTGAGCTTATTGTATTTTAAATGTATTTGAAACATTGAGTATTTTATTCTTTTAAAGTTATGTCATCTGTACAGCACTTTGGTCAACCTTGAGTGGTTTTGTGCTTTATAAATAAATATTGAATGAATATATGCATTATTATACAACAATGCTCACTGTCATGAATACACTGACATGAATACACAGACTGTCATGAATACACTCGAATGTCACATGAATGTTTTCAGAGACTGTGGATTGAAGATAATGTTGTAAATGTTCTTTAACATTAACAAAAGTCCTTAATATATCACCAAGAGTTACAGATATTAATTTTGTTTTGCTTACATGTTTTATTTTTACGCTCATGTTTAAAATTTACTTGAATCTTTGTTAACATTTTACTTGGTGTTCATAAGAACGCCATGAAACCTTTATAATCATGGCATGATACTTGTCATAAATATGAGTGAGATTTTACACAAGCTTGCGATACTGTGTCATTGTCAATGTCATGTAAATACTATGAACTGTTTGAAATGTCGGTAAGACTTTACTTTGATGGTCCCTATTGCACATGTTGTTGACTAAAAGTTGCATTACAATTACATGCCAATTACTTCTCAATTGAGCATTAGTAGACTGTCTGCTTAATATCTGCTGGCCCCAAATTAACAGTCTACGTATAATTTAATGAGAATCAGTTGGCATGTAGATGCAATGTAGCTTAAATTCAACAAAATGCATTAAAGGGACCATCAAAATAAAGTGATACCGAAATGTCATTGTTATGACAACTTGACATAACTTCTCATAAAACTGTTATGGACAGTATTGTACTAAAGTGCATTATTATTGCGTCATAATTTTTTTTTACAGCATCAATCATATTTTTCTGAATGTCATTTAATGTCATTAAATGTGAATGACAATGTTCTAAAATTATTTGCCAGAGCATTTACACTTTTACTGATACATTTTTATGACAAATTCATTTTGTTTTACTGAAAAAAAAGCACGATCACCTTACAGCAAGAAGGTCGCTGGTTCGAGCATTAGCTACATTTCTGTGTGGAGTTTGCAAGTTCTCCCTATGTTCGCGTGGGTTTTCTCTGGGTGCTCCAGTTTCCCACACAAGTCCAAAAGACATGCGCTACAGGGGAATTGGGTAAGGTACGTTGTCTGTATAGTGTATGTGTGTGAATGAGTGTGTATGGATGTCTCCCAGTGACGGTTTGCAGCTGGAAGTGCATCCGCTGTGTAAAACATATGCTGGATAAGTTGGCAGTTCATTCTGCTGTGGTGACCCCTGATTAATAAAGGAACTAAGCCGAAAAGAAAATGAATGAATGAATGAATGAATGAATGAATGAATGAATGAATGAATGAATGAAAAAAGTTGAAAAATATTCATAAAAATTATAATGGCAATGACAATAATGTTTATGATAGGTTTATGACATGTCATGTTATCTTGATAGTGTCAAATTATGACAAAGATACTGACAGGTTCTGTTGTCTTACTAATGTCAAGTTGTCATGACAAAAACAAAGAAAGATTATGATGTATTAGTATATGTTATATAAAGACATTTTAAACAATGTCACCTTTACATTTAAAATGACATTCCTGAGTGAATGACAATTAATGACAGTTGTAAAAAGCATGCATACAATGTTTCATATTTGTCATATATGACAGTCTTAAGAACATCCCTTCAACTAAAATGTTACTGAATCTTCTAATGAAGATGAAGTAACATACATCTTGCATCCGAGGATGAGTAAATGAACAGCAAATGCTCAATTATATGGTGTGAACAATCCACTTAAGTACACCAATCTACAGGGTCATTTATATGGATATACCTTAATAAAATGGGAATAGTTGGTGATCTTAACGTCCTGTTTGTGGCACATTAGTATATGTCAGGGGGCTTGTAAATAACTCATGAATAAATAAAGTTACGTTTAAAATGAAGCACACCATTGTTTTTCTTGTGAAACTCCCAATAAGTTTATTAAGGTGTATCCATATAAATAGCCCACCCTGTACTATTACTCTAATGACATTGAAATGAATATCTAAGGTCACCATTAAAACAATCTACTGGAAATATGCCATTAAACACAGTCAAACTGCTGAAGTGTACTATTATTTGTAGTAACAGCAGCAGCTGAGTGTCATGAAGTGTGAACAGCTAAAATAATGTTTTTTCTTGCTCCAGTTCACACTGCTTAATTACTGAAATGAATGAGCATCACTCTATGATCTTCATCCGCAAACAAAACAGCAATAAAATATGTTTAATAAGCATTTCAAAAGCAGTATGGTAAACAGCTAGCCAAGAGCGTTACTGTGCCAACTGCGCACACACACATGCACACACTCTGCTGATATCATCTACTTGCCTATTGCACTGCAGAGTCCAGGCACACAGCCACACCATGGTAACTGAGCATCTGGCTTTCCAAAATATAATCCAAGTAATCATCAGCTAAAAGGATATTAGCAATGTCATATTCTCACACTCACCAGCAAAAGCGCATAACCCTGTGTGTGCAACACAACATCGAGCACAATGTAAAATAAACCATGTGGCCAAGATGTCATCGCCGTTTCACGCATGCACGGATAGCGCCGTTTTCATGCATCGCTAAGCACAGAACAAGTGTATTCTGACAGGATTGTGTTCGCATCCTCTAATATGTGCATCGCATTAATATTATTATAACCTGGTCATTAAATTAGCATAAAATAAAGCATTGTGAAAAATGCCTAGGATTTTTTGTTCCGCTTTTAATTTGTATGCAGCGTGCTTGCTGGAAAATTACTTGAATAAATCTGGAGGCGATGCCATTTTGAGAGCAAGTCTCAGGCATGAATAAAATCCTTAAGCATTTACCATAACTAGAGTGTCTTCGCTCCCCGGGGCGGCAGTGCTTGTAAACACCTCACTAATCAGAACACTCAGTGCTCACAGGCTTATTGTCTCATGTTTCTTTGACCCAGAGCATTCCTTAACATGATTAAAACAACACTATTAGCATTATTTCCAAAGAAAAAGATACAGCAGGGGAAAACATGAAAACTCCGTTCACCTGTGACGCTATCGCTCTGCTGTTATGAGACCGCGTATATGAAAAACATCACATCTATCATCTATAGGGACTGTCCTCTAGAGTTCTGTTTTGCTAAAGGATAGGATGCAATTAAAACTATAAAAATAGATACTTTTATATTTTCAAATATGATATTTTAAAGACTGCTATTCAGCATTGTTGAACTAAACTGTTAAAACAAAAAGAGAGAAAAGAATTCATCAAAAACATTAGCTTTTATAGATGAACTTACAGTTGAACAAAAAAATTTTAAACCTTCTGTGATTCATTTATTTTTTTCAAATATTTCCATAGTGGTGTTTAATGTAGGTGTTCCCAAACTTTTCAGCTCACGACCCCCAAAATAACAATTCCAGTGACCCCCACTATCCTTAGAGGTGGTTATAAACATACAAACATTGCACACAACAGTGCACAGAGGGGAGTAGTGGACTTCTTATAAGTGGGGGGACGGCTATATGAGATCATACGTTCATATAATTATTAATCACCTATTTCTAAATGGTCTGTCTCTAAAAGTGACCCCCCCCCCCCCCAGTTTCTACGCCCCTGCACACACACCAATAGTACATACCAAACTATATAAACAAGCTTATTGACAATACAAAAAAGGGCAACAGTCTAACAACCATATGATTTTTTTATAGTCATTATTATTTTGTTTAATTTATATATTAACCTCACTTAATGAGAATGGTGGGCACAATGTTTACAGCACAAAACTATTCTTGATTTAATTTTGGAGACTGCAGCTCGGAGATCGTCCTCTATGTTCAATCGTGACCTTTTTGTTTAATGTACAGTTGAAGTCCGAATTATTATCCGATTTGTTTTTCTTTTTTAAATATTTCCCAAATGGTGTTTAACAGAGCAAGGAAATTTTCACAGTATATCTGATAACATTTTTTCCTCTGAAGAAACTCTTATTTGTTTTATTTCGGCTAGAATAAAAGCAGTTTTTAATTTTTTAAAAACCATTTTAAGGTCAAAATTATCAGCCCCTTTAAGCTATATTTTTTCCAATAGTCTACAGAACAAACCATCGTTATACAATAACTTGTAGTTGCCCTATCCTACCTAGTTAACCTTATTAACCTAGCTAAGCCTTTAAATGTCACTTTAAGCTAAATAGAAGTGTCTTGAAAAATATCTAGTCAAATATTATTCACTGTCATCATGGCAAAGATAAAATAAATCAGTTATTAGAATTAGGTTTATAAATGTCTTGAAAAAAATATTCTCTCCGTTAAACAGAAATTAGGGAAAAAAATAAACGGGGCTAATAATTCAGGGAGGCTAATAATTCTGACTTCAACTGTACGTGAATGCTGTAAAGGTGTCAAAGTTTATCACCGTGCTGTAAAATCGCGGTGACGAGTGTGGGCAGTGCTGAAAGCCACGAGCCTGATGAAGTGATTGTTTACAAGTGTCAAGTACCATGAAGAAGCTCAAGATGGAAACTTTTGTTATAAGTGTTTACCTAATTACAATTAAAGTTGTTGTTCTTCCGCCGGTTCCCACCTCAGCTACTTGTACATTAAGGTAGCATTCAGAAAACACAAAACACCCATGAAGAAACTCGACACAGAGGAACATAAAAATCTACTGCCAGCTAGTGTTTCGGAAGTGTTATTGCAGAGCAACACAAACAGCACGCAGAAGTATAAATGCATGACTACACGCAAGGCATGGGCCATGGCATGGATCACGGCGATCACTCAATGTATAAATCAAACTTAACATTACTGCTGTGTCAACAGGCCCGGATTAAGAATTCAGAGGCCCCTGGGCACAATGTCTTGTAGGCCCCCTACCTGGCCGCACCCCTATAGTTGAATTAAAAAATAAAATTAATATAATATATTTAAAATAAAATTAATCTATAATGTATTGCTCGTATTTTTAAAATAAATGATATCCAGTAAATATATTTCTTGTCTACAAAGATTTAACTTATTTTTAAAGCATCTAAAGCACATTTTGAAAAAAAAAAACATACTAATACAACAAGTGAAAATTAATGGATTTTAATATACTTGTTTGAGTTCACAGAAGCAGTATTAAAAATATATATTTGAGTGTATGTTTAATATATAACTTCTACAAACCTATAATGCATATGATTTGGTTATAACACATCTTCAATCCAGTTCTATGAATCTGAGTCTTCTAGGATACACACACTTATTAATGATTCCTACTTGTCTTCCTCGTGATGAAGAGTAGGCAAAAACTGATATGTAATTGGTAGAAAAACGAAGATCATGCTCATCAGATGCTGGATTCGAACCGGGTTCATGATCGATCGCGTCAAAACATGTTGCCATGTGCTTTACGAGCTACGCCACTCACACTGCTGTTGGTTGCGCTCTTTTGTTATGTTGTCAATCTAATGGTGATTGGCGGGAATCACTTAACTAGCTTATCCCAACGAGGTGCGCTATTTGCACTTAGTCTAAATAGACACTCCAAAATCTGCATTTTTTTTCCATCCTCGCAGGGGCCCCAAGTGTGCACGGGCCCCTGGGCCTGTGCCCATTGGTTAATCCGGCCCTGTGTGTCAATAATCTAGCATAATAACCCCAGGGGTCGCAATCCAAAGAAAAAAGAATTGAAAGGCTGATGGTTTTTTTATTTGCATGTTGTTTTTTTTATGTAACTATTAAATACTATTTTGATCTTCTGTGGGTTATGGATAAAATATGGTGATTATGATAGTTTAATAACATATATGATTCTAAATAACCAAGCGATTACCCCTCATTTGTCCCAAGCCTCACTTTGGGTACAACTGGTTTAATGGATAAATAGTCGTAATAACTAATAATTAATTACTTTTGTCTTTGCCACGATGACAGTACATAATATTTGGTAACACTTTACTTGAAGGGGCGTTCATAAGACTTTCATGAATATGAATGAGATTTTCTGCATGCTTATAACAACTGTCATTAAGTGTAATTTGCTGAGTTATGACATTTTAAACGCAAAGATGACAATGTTTGTTTTGACAACTTGAAATAAATACATCACATCTGTTTTTTGTCTTTGTCATGACAACTTGGCATTACAAAGACAACAAAACTTGTCGTACAGTAAATCTGTCATAAACATGACTGTCATGAAGCTATTATAAATATGGCAAGAATTTTATAACACTGTCATTAATATTGGGCGACATGGTGGCTTGACGGTTAGCACTGTTGTCTCACAGCAAGAAAGTTTCTGGTTCCAGTCCCAGCTGGGTCAGTTGGCATCTATGTGTGGAGTTTGGATGCTCTCCCTGTGTTTGTGTGGGTTTCCTCCAGGTGCTTCGGTTTCCCCCACAGTCCAAAGACATGCGGTACAGGTGAATTGAATAAACTAAATTGGCCATAGTGTATGAGTGTGTATGGATGCTGGATAAGTTGGCAGTTCATTCCACTGTGGAGACTCCTGATGAATAAAGGGACTAAGCCGAAGGAAAATGAATCAATGAATGAATGTCATTAATATTTTTTTTTAACTCAATTACAGTATTATAAGCCGAATTTGTTATTAAAAGTTCATAAAATTGTCATTTTAATAACAAATACAGTTTGTTTTACTGAAAACATGATAAGAAAAATAGTCATGACAAATATTTTACAATTATTATTTTACAATTTACAAAATATTAATATTTCACCTTTTAACTGTCACCCCACATTTTGAATTCACACCTGAAATTACAGGTAATGCATGCATATTGTATATAGTTTGTCAAGACTAGTTCAGTTTTAGACAATTAAAAAAATATATAAAAATAAATGTTCTGTTGTGGGACGATGATAGTTATGGGGTTAAACAAAATGAACACAAGTTGACAAGTTGATGAGTCAAGTGTTCTTGGAAAAAACTGTTTAATTTACAATAGAAAACATTTAAGATTACATATAATGTAGTTTTACAGTAAAACACTGCTATTAACTGTTATATCAGAAGTGTAAACAAAATGATTATACGATTAAGAATGAAATAAAGTGACATTCCGAGTTTTTTTCTATTTATTTTTCAATTAATTTCATCTGAATTTCCTTCTCATCCGTTATGTGCATCAAGCATTTACTCTACATCCAACATTGTTAAGGTATTGTTTATTGCATTATGTTAATGTCACTTTGTCCATGTTAATGTGTTAACATGATGGTGTTTTGATTTTTGTGTGTATAGGTATATCAAAGTATACAGCTGTTTGTGATCATTCTTATCACGTGTGTTTCTCATTACCACCTGCTTTTGATGGTTGTCAATACATTATAAAGGCACAAGATTGATATTAGTAATTTGATGGATTGGATTTTCTGATGGATGTTTGCTCCAGGATGGAGTAACACATATAATTTATGATTTTATGATTATTAATAAATTTGAATGTTTAAGAGCATAGAATGTATGACAACCTATATGATATCATCCATTTTCAGAGTAAAACTGCAATGATATGCGTGTCATTGCTTTTTTTGTATGCCTCATTCAATTCATTAATTTTCTTTTCGGCTTAGTCCCTTTATTAATCCGGGGTCGCCACAGCGGAATGAACCACCAATTTATCCAGCCCATTTTACGCAGCGGATGCCCTTCCAGCATCAATCCATCACTGGGAAACACCCATACACTCTCATTCACACACATACATTAACAATTTAGTTAATTCAATAAATCTATAGCGCATGTCTTTGGACTTGTGGGGGAAACCGGAACACCAGGAGGAAACCCATGCCAACACAGGGACAACAGGCAATCTCCACAAAGAAATGCCAACTGACCCAGCCGAGGCTTGAACCAGCGACCTTTTTGCTGTGAGGCGACAGCGCTAGTATGCCAAATTGTTTATTATTATTGTCCTACAAACTCCTTGCAAGTGTTAAAGCTGGTTTCTGTCTCAGTAAACTTTCTTTTATTGAATCTCTGACGGCTCTTCTCCATCAGACAGACTGGTCATTTTTGGATTAAAACTGTTGGTTCCCCAACAACTTCAACAGATTAGTATATTACCACTAGATTGCTTATTACTTTGTAACACACTGTACAATAAATATAAGTTAAATCTCTAAAATGGTGCTAAAATTTTTTGCAGTAAAGATCTATTCATTTTTGAGACGGTATAAAGCTTGACGGGACATGCTCGATTTTCTCAGCATTTCTTCTAGTCTTGTCATTATGCAATAGCGCGCAAATCACGAACCATGTCCAAAAAATCATGTCCAGTGCTACAAGCAGTAACACTGCAGCTCTTTCATTCCTTCTCGACAATGTGCCCTTTTGATCTATAACGAACCATTCACAGTTTAAATCACACACTTTATGAGCTATTGTGTTTGATCATGCAGCTGAATGCATTTGCTACAACCCCACGCAATGTTCGACTGCTTTAAAAATCACATCGCAGTCTTAGAGAAGAGAAGATGAAAAAATAACAGCAACAGCAAATGGTAAAAGCACAGTGCAAAAAAGAAATTACACTGAATAATCAAATATGTTACACTTGGGAATAATTAATTAGTTTATTTAAATAAGCTGCTTGTCTCTCAAGTGTAAAATTACAAGACGGGAAAGTGTCAGGGCTCTAAGTGTATTTAAATACTTTATTTATAAAAGTGCCTTATAAATTTGGTATAATTGGTTTGTTTAATTTGAGAAGAACGTGTGTGATCGCTGTTGTTGTTTGGTGTGCTGGGTAGAAATGAAAAAAATATCACTTAGGGTGCAGATTTATTTCTTAAAAAGGAAACTAACAGCGTCAGATACAATCTCAAGTTACTAGTTATTGGAATTATTCACTTTTCAGCTGTTAAATATTTAAAGGGCACCTATTTTACCCCCTTTAAAGATTTAAGATTTTCTTTTGTGTCTCCAGAATGTGTCTGTAAAGTTTCAGCTCAAAAAACCCATCAGATTATTTGTTATACCTTTCAGAACATTCAAATATTTTGCTTTGAAGACATTGTAGTACAGTTGCATGATTAATCTAAAAAAAAAAAAAGATTGCAATCTCGAATCAATACACGCGATCTTAACTCAGCTTTTATACGATTCAGCCAATTTTATTTTCAAGGTCAGGAGAGAAGCATAAGGGTGGACGCACAAGTCTTCACAGCAACATGGACAACAATGAGCAACATGGACACCTCCAAATGGCGTCGAATGTATTACATACTGTATTTATAAGGTATAATTCACGCAAAAATTTTATTTCTGTCTTAATGTAATGATGTAGCCGCAGTCATGAAATCAGATGTGAGCTGACGCACTGTTTGTTTACTATCAAGAGGACGCGCACGTGTCCGCCATTGATGTCTACTTTAGTGAACAGAACCTGCATAGGCTGTGAATAACAGCTAATAAAGTTGTAAACAACGTTCAGATTGATCGTTTGGGAGCCGTGCGAGAAGTATGATTTGCATGTGTATGTTTTTTATCTCAAAGTGACGGCAGCCATGAGCGCACTCGTCAATGAAAAATCGGCGCGCACTTAAATGATCATATCGCATTTAGAGTTATGATAATGGCAAGCGCTTGATATGTTTTTGTTTCATAGTGAACACAAAGTGTTGTGAATAAAAAAAAGTTTACTTGATCAGTATAACTACTCTCGCCTATATAATGTTGAATATAATGCAAGAGGGAATCTGATAATGACAAAAGTTTCATTTTACCAGTGACAAAAATGGTCTAATAATGTTGTCAATGACAAATGACAAGCCTATGTCTCAAACATAACAATTAAACTTTAGATTTATGAATAGTTGTATTCTGATGTCATCATTTTACTGTGAATTAACAAACAACAAAGTCTGTTCAAGTCTGTTCAAAGTCTATTCAAAATTTTGCAATTTAACCAACAGTAGACCTACACATAGGCCTGATATTATTATTGTTGTTTTATCATATGCTTGCGAAATAACAATTATAATAGCCTACTCATATCAATCTTTACTTTAATTCTACAGAATCATTAGAAAATCATGATCTTCATTTAAGAAAAAAATCGTGATTCTCATTTTAGCCACAATCGTGCAGCTCTACCTTGTAGCGGTTTTGTTGCCTGTGCCTCTAATGCTAGTTCTCCCTGCCCACCGTTCCCACATGCCTGTCAGAGTGTGCCTCAATCTCCGACTTAGCTGCATCAGATAAACAGCACAGTGACAGGCATGAAGGAAGCAGATCTCACGTAACGTTTGTGAGAAATCCTACAGTAAGAACTTTACCAATGATTATTTGATGTATTTGTTGTGGAGCTGCAACGTTGAGTCACTCACAATGTCGTTACAAAGTTATCACACAGCGGGGACATACACAGCACATACCTTTAACTTGCACTGTTTTGCATGTCAAAATGTGACAGGATACACATTAATATCCATCACTGTATGGATATCCGTTATATTAATGTACAAAATAAACCTGATTTAACGTCCATAAACCGGGATTGAAGCGTCTTCTTTTATAATTGTACTGACACTCGGCTGTGGTGATAAGGTAAAGATGGTAAAATTGCTGTACTATGCACTAAAACATGCACTATTTTAAAAACGTTTTAAACTTGTAAAACTAGCTCTTGATCACATTTGATGATTATTGATGATCACAGAGAGCTGAACAGATCTTTTAATCCCAGCTGCTTTGCACACGTCCTGTATTGTTGATCTGATTATACGTGTTACTACTGTACAGAGACATGTTAATATGCGTCTGTCAATCAATTTGGTGGGGAAACCGCACTCCTGTCACGTTGCAGCGGGCCTCAAAATGGGAGGGATTTGGATCCTATTTTAACATCAGGAAATTTAAAAAAAAAGAAACTTATTGTTTTTATTT
Organism: Danio aesculapii; assembly: GCF_903798145.1. Classification (NCBI taxonomy): domain Eukaryota; kingdom Metazoa; phylum Chordata; class Actinopteri; order Cypriniformes; family Danionidae; genus Danio; species Danio aesculapii. Next base: position 38,029,839 of record NC_079454.1, on the reverse strand, counting down.
CAGTGGTCCTCAACCACCACGCAACAATTGGTACCAGGCCGCACAAGAAATCCTTAATTATTTCTGATTTATTTATTATCTGAGTCTGAACGATCTTTATTTTGAAAAGCCTTTTATTTTGAAAAATGATTGTATTCTCTCGGTTACATCTCGGTCACTTTAGCATCCAAATTTAACTTACAGAGCAGCAAAATGAGTAAGAAACAGACATTTTTAAAAAGTTTCTTTGCTAAGGGGGAATGGTCCAGTGAACGACCCATGAACTACCAAGGAATATATCCGCAGCCCATTTGTCAACAAATCAGGTAAATGCACCATGGCTGTGGAAGATCAACTGCTGGAGATGGCAAATGACGGCGGCCTTTTAGGGCTATTTGCATATCGCGTCTTTTCTAGAGTTTGCACAAGTTTTTTTTTTTTCCAATGTAGAGTGCGCGGCTTGCGTGGACAAGCATTGTGATGTGCTTGCGCCTTCCAGATGCACATAGCTGAATGAATCCCATGAGCGCACCATGAGTCACATGACAAGAATTGACCGATCAGCTTCAGCTTGTCTGGAATATACACATTTCGGTAGACTAATTATCTCAGACAAACAGTTTTCATTTTCTCCATATATAAACTTGTATCAGTGACAGCAATGTTTTGTCAGTTTGTCATCCTCTGAGAAAACGGTTGTCGCCTAGAAACCCCCCAACCCCCCACCCCCCTCAGGTCCACGGTAAAAGTGTCCCCTGTCCCTGGTGATAAAAAGGTTGTGGACCACTGCTTTATATCACCCCAATATGACTGTGGACATGCTATACCGTCACACAGCTCTGTCTAAACAGTTTACAAAAGATGATTTTCATCATAAGTGCTCTTTAAATTAATATTAGAATTGATCAAAGATGGAAAAGCAGCAGCAGAATTAATCGAAAGCTTCAGTTTACATTAAAATATGATCACAAATATGCTGAAACTTCAAAACTTTCCAGGCTTTACTGGGAAACTAGAAAATAAATCAAATGAGTTTGACTTTGAGAATCAAGAAGACTTTCAGATTGTCTGAATTGCTCAGCAAGTTAAATTTCAGACCAGATAAGCCATTACTGGGATCACATTTATGCATCCGGTGATGCTCCACCAACATCAGAGTATTCATAATGTGAGAGGCATCCTTCAAATAGATCCCTGGTCCACTCGGAAAAAGCAATATCGAGGTCATGTGACTATCTGGCTTCGCTCATGGGGTCTGGTCTGATGGGATTAAGATCTCTCTTTAAATGCATAGATTTCCTGCTTGAGTTCTTCACGACCTGCTGTAAATATGCTGACTGCTCGTGTTTTTGGAAGCCCAAACGCTCTGGGAAATGGTGTTTAAAAAGTGCTTAAGGATGCAGAGAAGACACTTATGGTTATTGCATAGCAGAGATATGGTAGCAAAATCTACTAGAAATGCGGTAGGCTACCTGTCTGGTTTATTACATTTGACTGTAACTACTTGCTTCATTACGTTGTGCATATGAATTAGATTCAAATCAGTAAACATTTGTGTTCTTAAAGGTGAAAGTTAAAAAGCTTTTTATTCACAGCTAAGTATTTCAATATTAATTGGTAATTGACTGTAAACTATAAAAAAAATATATTCAAATGTTTGTTGTCTACAGCACAGTTACAGTAAAAAGCCACAACATAGTTTAAGTAATCAAATTAAATTAAAAAGATGTTCTCCTCATTTTACATTTATCAAAATATAATTTTAGGAAATGATTTCTATAAAAAGTTTGATTAATATTGCAACATTGATTATAAACATGTTTAAGCAAAAAATCAGCATTGCAAAATGGTTTATGGAGGATCTGACATAATGCTTGCAGAAAGTTCAACTCAAAATGATACAAATCACACCCCACGGCATAATTTTCTGTCAGAAAAACCTTCTTGCTTTTTGGGACTTTCATTCTCGAACAATAAACAGACAAAGATGAAGATCTTGACATAGTGGAAATGAGGCTTTATATTTGCAAAGCATATTCACACCAAATTAGGTGTTTGTTGTGATTTAAAAAAAATCTGAGGTTACCTGAAAAGAAAAATAACTCCTAAACTTTTGGATCATATCTATATAATAATGTTTTGATCTGTTTTCTAGCTTTCATCAAAACTGATAGACAAGGAGTTCCCCATTGACAGCAAGCTTGGTCCCACTAAACTTGGAATCGTGGAATAATGAAACAATAAAAACTGTATTTTTTACATAACATGCATGAAGTTGCTACTTAACCAAACTGAACAAGTGGCTATGATGCATTTAAACCACATCTATGGATTTATGAGTGAAACCTAAAGACGAAAAACAAAGATGCTGAATATCAGTGGTTATGGCAACACTGCAGACGCACACGTATGGTATAAGATGCATCGGTCAGGTTTTGTTGTTATGATAATAAATTGATCAAGAATAGCAAATAGTTCCAAACACGGGTGATTCTTGACAGTCAGTTACCACCGTGCCAACTATCCAGTTTCAACACTGAATAATCTATTTACTTTCCAATTAGTCTCTTATTCCTGATGTTTAGTGCGTTGTTTAAACTATCCTCCCCAACAACAAAAATTCCAGCCTCTGCCACTGAAGAGACGGTGTGCTTGAATTAAATCATCTCACTGTATTCAGTCTTTCATGTATTTAGTCATTTTGACTAAACGCATCTTGATATGTCTTTAATTACTCATTGCAATTATGCTTTTGTAAAATTTAAATATTTCACACCTGTACTCTTTTTATAACCAAATAAAGGCAGCTACATTAGTTCTTGAAAAGATTCCTGTCTATATCTATACTTTTTCAGCCTTCGCACATCATTTTTGTCTTTTGTATACAGAGCAAAAATGTATACAAATCCACGCAGCACCAGATCTAACGCTGATATCACTTCACCAGAAGCATTTAATGCGATCAACAATCATCTGCAAGTATCAGCGTGTGTGTTAAGAAGAGAAGAATGCAGAGACAGCAGCTCTAGCTTGAGATTCCTGGCCTTGAGAACAGTCCTGCTAAATTCCAAACATATTAGCACAAGCTTTTCGTGCCTCATGCCACTTGGTGCGGCTGTACTTCTCTGGATCTCCAACTCTCTCTCAAGACCTTGTAAGGCAGCAGGCAAAACAGCTCTGTCCAGGCCTGCCTTTACTGGTTGGAATGGTGAGATATTTGCGATGTGCAGGCAAATAACAAAACACTTTGGCAGACAGTCAGGTTTGCTGCGTTGTGCCAAGACGAATAAAAGGAAAAGCGCACATTCCTTTCAGATATACAGCTTTGTACAACCTAGTTCCTCGCTTACATAGAATAACTGATGGAATATATGAAGATATGTAGGTTGCATTAATATAAGATTAAAAAATGTAAATCTTTATTCACCTAAAGGTCCAAGCTAAATAAATGGAGCTTTCCAATCTAACAGATATTATAAAGAAATGTCTCATAAAGAAGTCTATGTCGAAGTCTGTTTCTGTTCCAGGATTGAAAAACCAGGATAATTCTGAACTCACAATGCACAATTTAAAGCCTTTCTCTCAATCCTGACTTTGTTTTCTGCAATTCTGAGCATTTTTTTGTTATTGTGGGTTTATAACTTGCAACTGTGAGATAAATTATAAGATCCAAATTTGCAATTTCAAGAAAAAAGTTTTAGAAATGGTTACAGTGCATCCGGAAAGTATTCATAGTGCTTCACTTTTTCTTCTTTTTTTATATGTTACAGCCTTATTCCAAAATGGATTCAATTAATTTATTTCCCCAAAATTCTACACACAATACCCCATAATGATAATGTGAAAAAATTTTTTGGGAAATTGTTGCAAATTTATTAAAAAACAAACCCTGAAAAATCACATGTACATACTTATTCACAGTCTTTGCTCAACACTTTGTTGATGCACCTTTGGCAGAAATTACAGCCTCAAGTCTTTTGAATTTGATGCTACAAAGCTTGGCACACCAGTCTTTGGGAATTTTTGCCCATTCCTCTTTGCAGTACCTCTCAAGCTCTATTAGGTTGAATGGGAAGCGACGGTGTACAGCCATTTTCAGATCTCTCCAGAGATGTTCAATAGGATTTACAGTAGGTCTGGGCACTGACTGGGCCACTCAAGGACATTTACAAGTTGCTGTGAAGCCACTCCATTGATATTTTGCTGGTGTGATTTGGATCATTGTCCTGCTGGAAGATGAACCGTTGCCCCAGTCAGAGGTCAAGAGCACTCTGAAGTTTCATTCAGGATGTCTCTGTACATTGCTGCATTCATCTTTCCCTTAACCTGACTAGTCCTCCAGTTCCTGCTGCTGAAAAACATCCCCACAGCATGATGCTGCCACCACCATGCTTTACTGTAGGGATGGTATTAGCCTGGTGATGATGCCTGGTTTTCTCTAAATGTAACGCCTGACATTCACTCCAAAGAGTTCAATTTTTTTCTTCTTATGGTCTGAGAGTCCTTCAGATGCCTTTTGGCAAATTCCAGGCGAGGAGTGAATTTCGTCTGGCCACTCTACCATACAGGCCTCATTGGTGGATTGCTGCACAGATGGTTGTCCTTCTGTAAGGTTCTCCTCTCTCCACAGAAGAACGCTGGAGCTCAGACTGAGTGACCATCGGGTTATTGATCACCTCCCTGACTAAGGCCCTTCTCCGCTGATCACTCAGTTTAGATGTGCTGGCCAGCTCTAGGAAGAGTCCTGGTAGTTCCAAACATCATCCACTTACGGATGGAGACCACTGTGCTCATTGGAACTTTCAGAGCAGCTAATATTTTCTATAACCTTTCCCAGCCTTGTGCCTCGAGGCAATACTGTCTCTGAGGTCTACAGACAATTCCTTTGTCTTTAAACTTGGTTTGTGCTTTGACATCCACTGTCAACCCTGGGGCCTTATATAGACAGGTGTATGCCTTTTCAAATAATTTCCAATCAACTGAATTTACCACAGGTGAACTCCAATTAAGCTGCTGTAACATCTCAAGAATGATCAGTGGAAACAGATTGTAACTGAGCTCAATTTAGAGCTTCACGGCAAAGGCTGTGAATACTTCTGTACATGTGATTTTTCAGATTTTTTATTTTAATAAATTTGCAACAATTGTCTCACATTGTCATTATGGGGTATTGTGTGTAGAATTTTGAGGAAATAAATGAATTTAATCAATTTTTGGAATAAGGCTGTAACATTAAAAAAAAAGTGTAGCGCTATGAATACTTTCTGGATGCACTATACAATATCAGTATCCTTTTTTTTTTATTTGTTCCAGAAATAAGCATCCATAATGTAAGAAATAAGCATCAGTCTGTGTAAAATAAAAATTTACAATGTTTAATTTTGTTATTATTTTGGAGAACAATTAAACCACAGAAAAAATGCTTGTATTGGTAATCTTCAAAATCCCATCATTTGCTTCCACAATTGGAGTTGTGGTTCTTCTGTGTTGGTCAGTTTGACAGCTTCAACCACACTATTCTTAAATACGCCCCTCATACTGTTAGATTGTTATTAGGTAAAGTGGTGAAGAAAGTAAGCCCTGTCCCCTACTGAAAATCCAGTTATATTTGGAAGTATACTCAATTAACATACTCAATTAAGTCTCAGAAACTTCGGGTTCATGTGCTATTTTTTCTTTTGCATTAATCAACAGACGGAAATAAGGTGCAATGGTATTTTATGATGAACATTCACAAACAATGAATGAATTGGAAACAATTTACACTGCAATTTAACTGTAAAATATTCTGTAAAAACATTTACAACACCACAAGCCTGTAATACTCTGCAAGATCTTATAAACAAAAGTTTTCAAATCTGTATATCCAATCATCACAGTGAGAACATACAGTATTCTCTTTTCTCAATGTCTTCAGCTTTTAAAATCCTACATCATTAAGCTCAGTGGTCCTTATCAACACTTATATTTTGTCATAAGAAATTCCAAAGTACTATATGAATCTTTCAGCAGCAGCAGTTTTCTTTTCAGTTTAGCCTAGAAACTTCCTGAGGCATTTCCTCTGGAACTGCTATCTTAATTAACTGTCTTGTAAAACAGTTGAGCAGAGAATATATTAGTTAACACATGCATGGTGAAATAAAAGGCTACTATTAAACCCTTACTTCATACTGAAATTAGCTTTAATTTGGGGTTCAAACAAACTCCAATATGTACTTTAAAAATTTATAATTTCAGTTTAAAAGCTGACCTTTTATTTTTCCTTCAGATTATTTAAAGCAGTCAATTGAGCTTGGCAAACCTCAGTAGGCAAATCATTTTAAAGCTTTAACCTGGTTTTCTGTCTTGGTGTGAGAACTCAAAAGGGACTTGTGATCACACCTGGCTCTGTTCTCCAATGTGCTGTTGTATAGACAATGACCAGAAAGCTATTAGACTAGAACGAGTGATAAATACTAAAGATCTTTGCTGAAAGGTCACACTTGCAGACATGCACACCTGTGAACTGCTAAAGCCAATGTGTTGATGCCAGCCAGACAGGGCATGAACTATGTGTGGAAATGTTAACTGTTAATGATCACCACAGCAGTTCTGCTGCTGGACAGTAAAAGGAAAACTGTATAGGCTGTAGTACTACAGAGATAGAAAAAAATTACTTCTTTATGGCCAGATAGGATGTAGTATTTCAGGGGTGTCCAAACTTTGTCCTGGAGGCCTGGTGTTCTGCATATTTTAGCTCCAACTTGCCTCAACACATATGCAAGGATGTTTCTAGAAAGCCTAGTAAGAGCTTGATTAGGTTGCCCAGGTGTGTCTGACTAGGGTTGGGACTAAACTTTGCAGGACACTCGGCCTCCAGGACTGAGTTTGGACACCCCTGTAATAGTTATGCTGTGTATTATAATATTTTATAATATATTGGGATGGATGGATGGATGGATGGATGGATGGATGGATGGATGGATGGAGGTTGGCTAGGGTGGGATAAATGGATGGCTGAATGGAAGGAGGGTGGGATGGAGGGATGCAGGGTAGAAAGGAGGGATGGATGGATGGATGGATGAATGGAAGGGGGGAGGGAGGGAAGGAGGGAGGGTAGGTGGAATGGATGGATGTGAGGGGTGGAGGTTGCCATGGATGGAAAGGAGAGAGGGGGGATGATTGATGCAAGGAGGGAAGAATGGATGAATGGGAGAGAGGGAGGGATAAAGGGAGGGATGGATGGTAGAATGGAAGATGGGAGGGAGGGAAGGATGCAGGGTAGGATGGAGGATTGGATGGATGGGAAGGAGGTTGGCATGGATGGAAAGGAGAGAGGGAGGGGTGATTAATGCAAGGTGGAATGGATGGATGGATGGATGGATGGATGGATGGATGGAGGGTGGGATGGATGGATGGATGGATGGAGGGTGGGATGGATGGATGGATGGATGGATGGAGGGTGGGATGGATGGATGGATAGATGGATGCAAGGTGCAATGGATGGGAAAGAAAGAAAGAAAGAAAGAAAGAAAGAAAGAAAGAAAGAAAGAAAGAAAGAAAGAAAGAAAGAAAGAAAGAAAGAAAGAAAGAAAGAAAGAAAGAAAGAAAGAAAGAAAGAAAGAAAGAAAGAAAGAAAGAAAGATTATTGATTTAATGAACAAAAAAAAATGTAATGAACTAATGATAGAATGAATGAGCAACCAAATAACAGAGCAAACAACTAAAATGACAGGCGAATGTGCACTTTCTACTACAAATTATTGCATTTCTAGCATGTTTCAGATAGCGCTAATAGATATATAAATGACAGAACAAACAAAGGACTTACAAACAAAAAGGTATAACGTCAATATGACAGAACGATAGGGAGGTAAAACAAACAAACGAACAAATGATAGATCAAGCAATACTGAAAAACAGACAGACAAATGATACTGTACACAACAGACTACAACAACTCCACAGCAAAGATAACATCCTAAGTTAATGCTCTTTTCTTTATGTTTTCCATTGCATCTACCGAAAAACATCCTTTACATTGCCAAGCTGCTTTTGTCTAAAAAAAAAAAGCTTCCCTCTCATCAGCAGCTATGTAGGGAAACTACTATGTTGACTCAAACTTGGACGTAAGCCCTGTAATTAAGGGTCAAGAGGTTATTTATCTCATACAGCTGAGAATACAGCATTTGGCCATGTGTATACGTAACCACATCCCACAGAGGTTACATAACTTCCAACGGCAGAACAAGTACCTGTTAATCAGGCTTGTCTGACAGGAGTAGCGAAAATCTCTCTTGGGGTGCAAAATGATAGATAACATATGCCTGCTGTGAGTGACCAGGCTGCTGTTCAAGCATAAACAAACAAGCAAACAAATGGATGAACAAAAGGGTTCATTAATTAATAAAAATATCTTAACTTTTTTTTAAACACTGCATTGATGACTTCTCAACAGGCTGGAGGAGCCTAAATCCCTTGTAGCCTGAAGAGAGAAGTCATCACTACAAAGTGGAAATAATGAGCCATATTTTTTTCCATTGCGTAATTAATGCATGACTTTTTAAATAACTGAAGCGCAAAATGAATGTTATAATTGGTTTCAGTGCACCCTTGCCTGGGCCTCCTCTCTTCTTAGCGAGGACGCTTACACTGTTATGGAAGGGTTTCAATGAAGCTGAGGTGCAATTAATCCTGCATGCTGCGTATATCATTATCACCGGGCTTGTGTACAATTTCGGTTGCTTCTCCTCTGAGGAGACATACTGCGAATGCTCTCACAGCCCAGCTTATTATGTGAAGGCGGATGGCATTTTGATAAGTGCTCCATTAAAGAGATAGCTATGCGTTTCAGGAAGTATATTAGGAGAGTTTTAAATACCAGGATGATAATACTGCGCTGTGAATGATCAGACTGTTATTGCAATTATACTGTCATTTGCTCTGTACACTGTGGACACCATAAGCAAAGCCAGTATTGTTTAAAAAAATGCTAAGCGTAAGCAATCAAGCATTCTTTCTAACATGTATATTTATAAAGATGGACATTCATAGGGTTAATTATAGTGACCGTCTGTTTTTAATTTTGCATGTGCTACATAAAGACTAGTAATCATGTAATTTTGAAAGATGTTTAAATAGTATAGTAAAACAAACAAAATTGCCTTGATTGCAAAAAATAAAAATAAATAAAAAACCTACACCCACGTTCTGAGCTTTAAAATTAAAGCCTTTGTGTTGCAAGATAAAAAAAAATGCTATTGGCCCTTGGAGTAAAAACTGGAAATAAAAACACTTGCTGACTCTAAACTGAAATTATGCTTTCACCAGCCACCATTGTGATAAAGACTAAACAACATCTGTTAATAATATAAAAATGACATATACTAAGAGGCCACTTTATTAGGTACACCTTTCTAGTACCCTTTTGCCTTCAGAACTGCCTTGAATCTTCGTGGCATAGATCCAACAAGGTACTTATTCCTCAGCGAAAATATTCCTCAGAGATTTTGCTCCAAATTGACATGATAGCACTACGCAGTTGCTGTAGATTTGTCAGCTGCATGTCTATGAAGCGAATCTCCCGTTCCACCACATGCTCTTTTGGATTGAGATCTGGTGATTGTGGAGGCCATTTGAGTACAGTGAACTCATTGTCATGTTCAAGAAACCAGTCTGACATGATTTGTGCTTAATGACATGGCACGTTATCCGGCTGGAAGTAGCCATCAGAAGATGGGTCATAAAGGGATGAACATGGTCAGCAACAATACTCAGGTAGGCTGAGGCATGATGCTCAGTTGGTTGTAATCGGCCCAAAGTGTGCCAAGAAAATATCCCACATACCATTATACCACCACCACCAGCCTGAACCGTCAATACAAGGCAGGATGGATCCATGCTTTCATGTTGTTGATGTAAAATTCTGAGCCTACCATCCGAATGTCACAGCAAAAATCGAGACTCAAACCAGGCAATGATGTTCCAATCTTCTATTATCCAATTTTGGTAAGCCTGTGCGAATTGTAATCTCAGTTTCAGACTTGTTCTTAGCTGACAGGAGTGGCACATGGTGTAGTCTTCTGCTGCTGTAGCCCATCTGCCTCAAGGTTGGATGTGTTGGGCATTCACAGATGCTCTTCTGCATACCTCTGTTGTAACGAGTGGTTATTTGAGTTACTGTTGCCTTTTTATCAGCTCAAACCAGCCTGTGCATTTTCCTCTGACTTCTGGCCTCAACAAGGCATTAGCGCCTACAGAACTGCCACTCACTGGATATTTTCTCTTTTTCTGACCATTCTCTGTAAACCCTAGAGATGGTTTTGTGTAAAAATCCCAGTTGATCAGCTGTTTCTGAAATACTCAGACCAGCCCGTCTGGCACCAACAACCATGCCACATTTAAAGTCACTTAAATTACCTTTATTCCTCATTCTGACGCTCAGTTTGAACTGCAGCAGATCATCTTGACCATGTCTACATGCCTAAATGTTTGAGGTGCTGCCATGTGATTGACTGATTAGAAAATTCCGTTAACGAGCAGTTGGACAGGTGTACCTAATAAAGTGGCCAGTGAGGTGTATTTGTCATAGTTATCTTATCTGTTATTATGCACAAAAACAAAACCACTTTGAACATTTACAACAGTTCAAAAGTAATTCACCACCATCCATGCACATTTTACACCTACTATATGGCTTTAAAAAATGATCTGGTAAGAGGTGTAATGTAAAAATTGCCCAGACCTAATATCCATAAGCAATCTCATTTTCAAATATTTTCAACCTGCCATTAAAGCGCGTAGCTCAGAATGCTTATTTCATGTCAGCTCGAATCTTGCTCAATGTACTCAAGGCTGTAGAATGAAAAAGCATCAGCAGCAGTTTTGATCATCTAGAGACTCGCTGTAAAGATGTGCCCTTGGTGACATTTTAGCAAAATGGATGCCGCTGCTTCTTACACATTTCGTGAAACTTTCAGTAAGAACATGTTAACACATTTAAATGCATGTTAATAGCAAGTGAAAGCAAGACTAGAGAAACATAATGCGAGTACCGAAAAAAGCATGTGTAGATATTTTTCAAGATGCTTCTAAACAGCTAAAAGTGACATTTAAAGGCTTAACTAGGTTAATTAGGTTAGATATGCAGGTTAGGGTAATTAGAAGAGTCATTGTATAATAATGGTTTGTTCTGTAGACTATCGAAAAAATATATAGCTTAAAAGGGCTAATAATATTGACCCACGAAATGATTTAAAAAAATGTAAAACTATTTTTATTCTAGCCGAAATAAAACAAATAAGACTTTCTCCAGAAGAAAAAATATTATCAGACATACTGTGAAAATTTCCTTGCTCTGTTAAACATCATTTGGGAACTGTAGCTTTCAGCGGCAGTTCTGCCAGGAAGATCCAACCAATAGCCACGAAACACAAGGAATATATAAGCTGTCCATTATTTCATTCATTTGGGGTTGCAGGGTACCGACGCAGACGTTCACCCACCATCCTCCCCACCACAACCAGGTTGGCCCTGTCTAGGGGGAAAGGCTCCGCCCCCTGCCTTCATCCTCAGCAGTCATAGCTGGATCTTAAAGCTTCCAAATAAAGCTACGGACGGGGCCTCTGTCGAAGAAATCCTATGTTTCGTTAAATTATACTTTTGTCAAATAATACTCATTGATAAATGTATTTCAATTCAATACCATAATTATCTCCCTGAACATTCTGGTAGAAATATTTAAAAAAGAAAAAAAAAATTCAAAGGGAGACTAATAATTCTGACTTCAACTGTATATATAGTCTTCTTTTTTTAAGCTCTTTGGGCTATGAAACATGAAAAACCTCAATATGATTGTAAAAAATGCATGTGATAAAGTTAGTCAGTCAGCTAGTTAGTTTTATATACAGTAGCACATTTTTACAACACAACGTTGCTCAAAGTGCTGAACACAATCAATGCTAATTAAAATAAGTCCTACAGCACATACATAATTAAAACAAGACAAACCCCCTAACACTAAAAAGGCTCAAATGCTAAAGAACAAATATGCAGTTTCAGAAGGTTTTTAAAAACAGATAAAGTTGGAGCATGTCTAATGTGGGGTGGAAGCTTGTTCCATAGTTTTAAGAGCAATAAGAGCGAAAAGAGCCCAATTCCCACTTCGCTTACACCGGGACCTTGGTACAGAAAGAATAAACTGTTTAGAAGACCTTAGTGACCTACCAGGATTATATACATGTAGGAGATCTGATAAGTAAGGTGGTGCCAGACCATTTAAGGATTTATAAACAAAAATTAATAATTTAAAAATCAATCCATGACCTAACAGGCAGCCAGCTTAGAGAGGAAATAACTGAAGATACGTGTTTATGCTTGTGAGTCCCTGTATAAGATTGAGATACAATTTTTTTATTATTATTATTAGTATAGTGCTATTTACAATAATTAATGTTTTGAAGCAGTTTTTCAAAGAGTGCACAATATTGCACTACATTCAAAATCAGAAAGGTAATGGAGTTGTGTATAGGGCGGACATATATACATAATTATTCAACATAGTGAGTTAAGTTATAAAGTATATCTTCAGAAAAAGATGTCATAGATCAAATAAGAGTGTGCTATTCAGATATACTCCAAATACGACTTCATAATTTATAACAATGAATGTATTAAAGCTACAAATATGAAAGATATCTTAATATCCTTTTAGATACTGGTTATTCATAAACTTAACTTCTGGTATATTAACTGTTAAAGTACTAAAAGACTAAACTGTTAGATTTTCAGTGCTCAAAAACCAAATGTGGGGCACTGTGCATAAAGCTGTTACTTAATTTTCTTTTAAAAAGGAATGTTGTTTGGCACAGAACAACCCATTGCAACTGCCCAGCAACCAACCAGACCACCCTGCCAAACACTTAAAAACCTAGTTACCACCCCAACACCCTTCCAATTGCCTGATCCCCACATCATTTGCTCTATAGACACTGATGAAACCTCATATTGAGAGCTTATTGAGGAGAGGTAGACTATTACTGTTCTGAGCAATCAGACTTGCATTTTTCACCCGGCGGATGATAAAACAGGCATAAAAATCCCATAGACAGAGTGTAACCACTCTGAACCCAAGGGGGCCCAGCCATATCTTGGCAGCAGAATAGCGTAGACATATGGGGATGGGTTCTTTTGACTGAGGGCAGACTTTAGCAGTGTGGCGCAGAGAAAACAACACACATTTTCTTTGGTATAATTTAATTCTGCTCTTTCTGCCCAAATATTGGTATATAACTCAACTCACCGCTTTTGTGCTATTGATAAGAACTTCACCTTAAATTGCATAGCGTATTCCTATACTTTAAGCAATCAGATGTACGGTTTTCATCCAGAGGGAGAATAAAAACCGTGGAAAATTTAGACTCGCTTTAACCTGAGGCTGTCTGATGACTTGTGTTGTAAACAAGAGTAAAGCAACCACTCAAAATATCTGAAACCAAGACCTTAGCATACAAAAGAAACCATCATAGAGTTTAAAATAGTTTAATGAAAAGTACATTACTTTGGAAACTGTAATGGTCATTCAGGTCTACTTGTAATATTTTGCCTTTATATGTTGAGGTTATATAAATCACAATGGAATCCAAAACACTTTAGTTTAAATACCAATTCTCATTATTAACTAGAGTCTTATCTTCTCCATTTCCACCTGGGGATACTCTTCTCGAGGCCCTCAGACTATGCAGAGTCACTGATTCGATCCAAGACCAACGACGAGATGATCCCAAGGTTTTTATATCCTGGACCAGGCCGAATCCTGAGCAGCTACTGTGATGGTCATGGAACAGTGGAGAACATGAGACTGATTCCTGTGACGCTCCAGAGACAGACGAGTCTTCGCTGAGGCCAGCTTCCAGCCTCCGCCACTGAGACTGCAGCTCTGCACAAAAACGTTTGGCCAGCGGAGAAATAAAATGGTCGTGCCCAACTGAGCCTGGTTTCTCTCAGGTTTTTTTTCTTCACTTCCGCCTTTAGTGAAGTTTTTTTTCCCTCTCCGCTGTCACCACTGGCATGCATGGTTCGAGATCTGTAGAGCTGCGCATCGTTGGATATGCTCTTCAGTATTTGGACTCTCAGTAGTGATCATTAAACCACACTGAACTGAGCTAAACTGAACTGAACTTAAACACTACAAACTGAACTACACTGTTCCTATTTACTGTGACCTTTTATGTGAAGCTGCTTTGACACAATCTACATTGTATAAGCGCTATACAAATAAAGGTGAATTGAATTGAATTGAATCTTATTACCTGCCTGTGTCCCACTCACTTTACTGGGGCATTAGGACCCAGACAGACCGCAGATAGAGCGCCCCCTTGCTGGCCTCACTAATATCACTTCCGACAGCAACCTAGTTTTCCCATGTGGTCTACCATGCAGGTACTAACCAGGCTCAGCCCTGCTTGGCTTCAGTGAGTAACCAGTCTTGGGCTGCAGGGTGATATGGCTGTGGATTAAGGTAATGGCTGTTTATTGGTACTTACAAAGTACATATTTAGCATCTTTTTATTGTAAATCCCTAATCGTACTTAACACCTACACTTAACTACTACCTAATAACTATTAATAAGCAGCAAATTAGGAGTTCATTGAGGTGAAAGTCATAGTTAATGGTTTATTAATAGCAAGAATTGTACCTTAAAATAAAGTGTGACCAGATTATATCACAAAAACAGTTGGGTGTAATTAGTTACAAAGCAACTTGTTACTGTATTTAAATGACTGTTCTACTGAAAAGAGTAGAGATTACTTTTAATTACAGTTACATACAATGTACAGTACTTGACTTAAATACTGCACATTAATTCAACAATTCGGTATACATCAACTCATGGATAGAGATTAATTATAGTTTTTGTTATACAAATATATTTAGCAGAATAATTCTATTTTTCAACGAAAAAAAAAAGGTTTGATCTGTCCGGCTATTACACATACTTAAACAATAAAATGAGAACGAAATTTGTCAATATGATGGGTATAAAATATGATGTAATTTATTTTAACACTTGTGTTTTGATACATACAAGCACTGGCCACTTTATTAGTTACACCTGTCCAACTGCTCGTTACTGCAAATTTCTAATCAGCCAATCACATGGCAGCAACTCAATGTGTTTAGGCATGTAGACATGGTGAAGACGATCTGTTGCAGTTCAAACTGCGCATCAGAATGGGGAAGAAAGGTGAATTAAGTGACTTTGAACGTGGCATGGTTGTTGGTGCCAGACGGGCTGGTCTGAGTATTTCAGAAACTGCTGATCAACTGGGATTTTCACGCACAACCATCTTTAAGGTTTCCAGAGAATGGTCAGAAAAAAGGAAAATATCCAGTGAGCAGCAGTTTTGTTGGTGCAAATGCCTTGATGATGCCAGAGGTTAGAGGAAAATGCCCAGACTGGTTTAAGCTGATAGAAAGGCAACAGTAACTCAAATAACCACTTGTTGCAACAGAGGTATGCAGAAGAGCATCTCTGAATGCACAACACATCAAACCTTGAGGCAGATGGGCTACAGCAGCAGAAGACTACACCATGCGCCACTCCTGTCAGCTAAGAATGAGTCCGAAACTGAGGTTACAATTCACACAGGCTCACCAAAATTGAACAATAGAAGATTGGAAAAGTGTTGTCTGCCCGAATGCCCTAAGACTGGTTTCTTTAACATGACAATGAGTTCACAGTACTCAAATGGCCTCCACAGTCACCAGAGCTCAATCCAATAGAGCACCTTTGGGATGTGGTGGAAGGGGAGATTCGCATCATGGATGTGCAGCCGACAAATCTGCAGCAACAGTGTGATGCTATCATGTCAATTTGGACCAAAATCTCTGGGGATATTTTACCTTGTTGAATCTATGCCACAAAGGATTATGGCAGTTCAGAAGGCAAAAGATGGTCCAACCCAGAGTTAGTAAGGTGTACCTAATAAAGTGGCCGGTGAGTGTATAATCCTTAACATTAAGTGTTCAAAGGTCCTGGTTGAACTAAGATTAAAGTAATTAAAAGTATTTTTTTTATTGCCAATGTATTGATATTTAAATTTTAAGGAGTTTTGAGTCAAGTAAATAAATTATTTATTAATCAATTAAGTCACTTTTCAGGCAAAGCAATTAGAAATTTTTAATTTAAATACAATTTGAATGATGCAATTGGTTATTAATGACTTTTTAAACACTGAACTAAGCACACTAGAAACCATTAAAATGTACTTGATTTAATGGTTAAAATGTGATGCGTTGTAAGGATTTAATAGTGTTTGCAGTGGAAACCATTAGAACTTCCGCAATGGTCTCTGATGTTTTTTAGCCCACGAATTGAATAATGAATGCATTTCATTACACTAATATGTGAACTAAGAATGCAATACAAAGGAGAGTCTTTTGAGATTTGCGTGAACAAGAATATTAACTGGATCACGAAGGGCAGGCAAATGTACTCCATGTGAGTGGCATGTGAGAGTAACGCTGGAGAAAGAAGCTTGTATAACAGCATGTGGTCTCTCTGGCTCTCTCCCACTCTCCTTCAGCATGTGGGGGGAAGGGCTGCCAGCTGTTTCCCCAGTACTATCATGTTAAAAACTGTTTTTGCTGAGACTACCGAAAAGAGATCACACATTAATTTTCTGCTGAGCTCCAGAAAGCACGCATAGGGCATGTTTGCCTGTGTTTATTTATTTATTTTATGGCGGTCAATCGATCAAATAAAGGATGCAGTCATGTTAATCATATGATATGCCAAATAATTCATCAATTTAACCACAAATACTTGCAATAATTGCTTCGAAAAGCCCTACAATGTATATAATTCAATATTACTGTTGTGGAAGAACATAGCGATTATAAGGATATACAGTAGTACACCCAAAATTGAAAATTATGTCACCATTTACTCATCCTTCACTTATTTCAAATTGTTTAATTTCTTTTTTCTGTTGAACACAAAAGAAAATATTATGAAGAAAGCTGGAAACCTGTAACCATCGACTTCCATTGTATTTGTTTTCCCTAATATGGAAGTCAATGGTTACAGGTTTTTAGCTTTCTTTAAAATATCTTCTTATGTGTTGAACAGAATAAAGAAACTCATAAAAGTTTATAACCACCTGAGGGTACATATTAAATAATAAATTCTTGAGTATATACTGTAGTGAGTAAATGTACATTTTGGGTGAACTAAGCATTTTAATTATGAAGTGTTTAATTATTTTATTTTATATCACTGACCAGACATAAGCCTAATGTTGCTATTTCAACTCCAGATCATTGTTAAAATAATCATTTACATAATGTTTTCATAATTTATCATAACAGATTAATTTAAATGTATACATTAAATAACTAAAGGCATCACAAGGTTATATAAATATATTGAATATATAGGTTATATTGCAAATATTTGGAGTAACACTCTTCTTTAGAGTTATTTTTTATATGGGTTACATGACTTAAATGTAATTAGATCATAGATTACTTTATTGCCATTGCATGCTACAGTACAAGGCAACAAAATACAGTTGCATCCAACCATATCTGCATTGGCAGCCATGTATTTACAAATATAATTTATTGTTACTTTCATTTGGTGGTTACATAGCAAACTAGACTTGTAAAAAATGTGTCGAAAATTATAATAACAATATTAAATTATATTATATAAACAATAACTAAATGCACTACAAAATGTTACGTTTTCACACACACAAACACACATGCACAAATTCCATGTAAACACATCAGCCTTTCACAGTGTAATATTAGACATATACTGTATACAAGCTGATAATGAATATGAGTGGTAAAAAATATGAATAATATGAAACTGCAGAACCGCACACAGAACACAGTGAAAGCATTGGGATAATGCAATGGAGATGATGTTGAATATGACATTATTTAAAAGCAGTTTTTGTGATGTCTTTACTATATGTGCTAAAATGTTGATTAAATGGGTGATTGCATGAGATCATTTCATATGTGTTTATCCTGTGGTATAACTGTTGGAAAAGAAGAAGGATTGGCTGCATTCATTTGCAATTATTTATGCAACCCAGGCTCAAAAAAGAGCATCAAAACAGCATAAATATATGACTTACATTTAAAACAGACAAACTTTTGGATTTTAAAGGAATGTAAACTCCTTGCTATTATTGGATGGGAGAGGTATAGCATATAATGGCTAGTTGTGTTTGTTTATATATATATATATATATATATATATATATATATATATATATACACACATACATATTCATACAGTTGCAATCAGAATTATTAAACCCCTTTGACATTTTCTTTTAATTTTTAAATATTTCCCAAATTATGTTTAAAAGAGCAAGGAAATTTTCACAGTTTGTCTGATAATATTTTTTCTTCTAAAGAAAGTCTTATTTGTTTTATTTTGGCTAGAATTCAAGCAGTTTTAAATTTTTTATAAACCCTTTTAAGGTCAAAATTATTAGCCCCTTTAAGCTATATATTTTTTGATATTCTACAGAACAAACCATCATTATACAATAATTAACCCTAACCTGCCTAGTTAACCTAATTAATTACCCTAGTTAAGTCTTTAAATGTCACTTTAAGCTGTATACAAGTGTCTTGAAAAATATCTAGTCAAATATTATTTACTGTCATCATGGCAAAGATAAAATAAATCAGTTATTAGAAATGAGTTATTAAACCTATTATGTTTAGAAACGTGTTGAAAAAATCTGCTCTCCGTTAAACAGAAATAGGAGGAAAAAAAATAAACAGAGGGGCTAATATTTCAGGGGGGCTAATAATTCTGACTTCAACTGTATATAAAAAACTGAAACAGACAAAAAAAAAACTGCAATTTTTGGTTCCATTGCAAAATAGGCTTGTTGTAAAAATGTGTCTAAAATTATATTATTTTCTAATTAATAGACGTTATATATTATACAGTGCCTATAGAAAATTTGTGAAAATCTGTACCTTTACTCACATTACACCCTGCTTTCAAAAGACCTTCGGAATAAAGTTGTAGAAAGGGACAGCTTAGGAGAAGGTTACAAAAACATTTTGAAGGCTGGAAAAGTTATTTGGAATATGATTTGATTTCAGTCTGTATGACAAATAAATAAATTATTTCAAAGGGGTTTGATGGTTGACTGTAGGCACTGTGTATATAGACAGAATGCTCAAGTATAACCCAAATAAATCTTGACACGGCTCAGCAATTTACTGCACTCTAATATCACAAATATGGACAAACCCAACCCCTGGTTTAAAAAGTATATTTTCAATTAAATTGAAAAGATGAAACCTGGGCTTATCCATACAGTATTTGACCCAGCACTTGGTTGAGTCACTGTAAAAACTATTAGTCTCTGTAATGGAGGTTCTGATTACAAAGCTGTTGTTGTTGTTGTCACTGAGTCCATTTACATGGACACCAATAATCCGATTTTAATATGATTAAAACAATACTCTGATTAAGAGCCTACCATGTAAACTGTGAGTTTTAATTCTGGTAATCCGATTAAGGTCATAATCGAACTAAACATAAATTGAATTAAGACACGTGGAGTATGCTGATTTTAGTCGCATTATTGAAGTGCAGTACGGTGTGTAAACACCTTAATCAAACTATTACGTTTTATAGGAATTTCGCTGCATTTTGCGACAGGATAGTCTATGCACACACGGCTGTTTGACACTATTCCCTGCACCTACCAAGTCAGTGAAGGACCACAGACACGTGCATCCCGAAATGCTGAGGGTTTTTTTTTTTCAAGGCATCCAAAACTACACTCTTCCAGCAGTTCACATGCTTGCATCCAATATCTCATTTGTCACGGGGGGCATGCATGAAATGTTCCTGAATGAAAGTGAAAGTGCCAAACTGCAGTTAAAGTCAACAAATAAAAACAAAACACCTGAAATTACATGAAACTCTGGTGAAAATGTAGATGGCATGGTGACGCAATGACGTTAATTGAATTATGTGCTATAACATGTAAAACGGGATCATGAAAGGAACATTCAATAAGCAACTCATGTCAACACAATCATATTATTGTCTTTTTCAGATTAAGTCAAATAATTTGATCACCGATGTCCATGTAAACAGTCATAGTCATTGTTTAAAAATATTGATTCTTGATGATAAAAATAAAAATGTTTTGAGATTAATTTACGCCTATCAAAAGCTTCAGATCACCAATATGAGGCAGATGCAAGATATAAGACCATATTAAAAGAGATTGCAAAAATAAGAGAATGCAGTGAAACGGTCACAGCCCAACCTATATGCTTTATTCTATTGCATTATAACTGTTTTTAAAATATAAAGAAAGATTTATAGTATTGAGATCATTTGAAGATCCATTTGTGTTGGACACATTCTGGGTCACTAAAGACCCAAATATGCAATAATGATTGGTAAAACATTTTATGTATGCAAGCAATGCGTTCCAAACGGGATATATCACACGCCAAAGGACACTAAGGAGTGAAAACAATCATAGCCGTCATATTGAAGTGTCATTCTAAACCAAGTGCTTTAAACTGACCACTTTGAAGGGCCCTTCAGAAAGTAGGAATCCGAAGGGTACAACTAATGGACACTTCGGGCACCCCAGGATTCTTTGCGTAAAACAGTACATTCCAAGCCCAAATCCTGCCAAAGCGGTCACTCCAGAGGGTAAAACCCTTCGAAGATATAAGGGCATATGGATGAGCCCTTCCAAATGGAACACACTGAAGCATTGCAAGATATTAATATAAATAGTTTATAACTAATAATAAGTGAAGCATTTACATTTTTAGGGATGTGATGAGACGCTTACTCCACGAGGTTGGGGATGAGACGAGATTTTTTCATTATTTTTAAGAAATCTTCAATGATGAAGTTTATGATTGTAAAATAGTCTTTTATTTTAGTCTTTTATCTTTTAGAAAAAAAAAAAAATCACAAATTGCAAAACTATTTAGGTGCTTTTTTTTAAATCAACCTGTAATGAATGTTATTTAGTATCTATTTAAATTAATTCCATGCAGTAAAGGGCATGCAAACACTGCAAAATATTTTGTTAATAGCCTATGTGAATGGAATATTCTTAATATTCTTAATGGAATAATCTTTTATATATAATTTTAAATATAAGCAAATTATTTGCTGATATATGAATGGAAATAGAAAAAAAATACACAAACTGCAAAACAATTTAGGTGCTTTTAAAAAAATTGTATTGAATAGCATTGCATTTCTATTTTATAAAAAAAATTTATAAAAAATTTATAAAATTTATAAAAAAAATAAAAAAAAAAATTCTGTTTTAATGAACTGCAGTATATGCAGTAAAGAACATCACCTGTACAGTTTTACATGAGAAATCAAACTCCTTTCAACAAATTGAACTTAAAATTCATGTAATTTCATTCATTCATTTTCTTTTCGGCTTAGTCCCTTTATTAATCTGGGGTCGCCACAGCGGAAAGAACAGCCAATTTATGCAGCATATGTTTTATGCAGCGGATGCCGTTCCAGCTGCAATCCATCACTGGGAAACATCCATACACACTCATTCACACACAAACACTATACAAACAATTTAGCTTACCCAATTCACCTGTACTGCATGTCTTTGGACTTGTGGGGGAAACCCACGCAAACACGGGGAGAACATGCAAACTCCACACAGAACCGCAAACTGACCAGCGACCTTCTAGCTGTGAGGGGAACCGCATCACCGCGTCGCCCTAAATTGATGTAATTTTTGGTATTTATTTTTAAACGTTTTCATTCATGCCCCCGTCACAAACAAAGCTCCTGAATGCAAATTTGAAGTAAGGAGTTATAGGAGAGAGTTGTTTTAATGTAATATGATACCACACATCGACAGCATAAACGTGTTCGGTGATGATGAAGGCGTGTGTTGATTCTCCAGAAATTCACTGTGTGTGTGTGTGCGTGTGCGTGCGTGCGTGCGTGCGTGTGTGTGAGAGTGCGTGCTTAGAGATGTGTCTGTGGTCTTTTACTGACTCCAGCAGCCATGTGTGTATGTCTTATCCTGTTGCAAAATGCTGCTAAAAGACCTACATGACAGTAATAGTTTGATAATGGTCTTTACTCTGCACTCCAAAAATGCGACCAAAATAAGAATACTCCACATGTTTAATTCCATTTGTGTTTATGACGATTATGATTATGATTATTATAGCATATCTAAAGTGCTATTCCATCGCATGGACATGAAGCATGGTTAATGTGTGTGGTTACAGTTACAGCCTCTGTTGGATGCGTCAGCCACTCAGAACTCAGAAAAAAGCAGTTACGTCACATCCACCTGCCCAACCGGGTGACACGAGATCTTGACACATTCCTATAAATTCTAGTTCTTTAAAATTTGCTTTCCAAAACAAATTTATGTCTAGTCCTTTCTGCTTTCACAATTCTAAATCAAGAACTGAACTGGGCACTTTCAATTTAACCCAATTCTGATCAGCAGAGCGTAGAGCAATTGATGGTTACAGCAGAGCAGTTGAAACAGCATTTTTCTCAAACATCACAAACGATCTCGATGTCCTCATCTAAATCTGTACATCCTGTCTCCAGTACAGAACACTTGAGAGAGTACTGAAGTGGAACTAATTAGTGCTTATGCAATTGAATTACCTCTATATAGTCAGTTTGTACTCAGCACAGACCCTTTAAAGGCCTTTATGCCACCTCATAATCCTTCACCGAATTACATCAATAAAGTTTCAAACTGAATCTCTTAGATCAACAACTCGGCTCAGATTTCACCCAGGTGACATTTTCCCCACTGAAGCCCCCCAATTTCCTCTCGCTGGCCAATTTGTTCAGACATCCTGTGAATTTTAATACTATAGAGAAAGGTGATGTAGGTCTCTAGACTCTGGAATGGTCTGTAGGATCCCATTAATCACTCATTCAGTCCTTCCCCCATCCACATCCACACAAACACACAAGCACACACTCCAGCCGATCGCTCAGGCTTGGCGCTGTTCATCTCTTTTCCAGCTTTTGAAACCGAAAGAGGAATAGCAGTGTCACTGGTGCTTTAGCATGCATGGCCTTTCAGCAGGCCCTCTGTAGACACGTCCTCTAATGACCAACACAATGAGCCAGGAATGTGACCACTACCTATTAGCCCATGCTTAATGCATCATGGAAGAAACGGTCTTACAAAAGCAAGGGCAAATCTGTGACTGTGAAGCCATGTGGTAGTTAATTTAAAAGAAGAGGAGTGGGATGCAATAAATCCTTTTTAGGGAGTTTAGAGATTCTCTTTGAAGACAAATGCTTTCACTATTGGCCTTTTATCACAGTAAGGTCATGTCCATACAAACAAGTATTTTTAAAACCGCACTATTTTTGCGGTTTCGCTGTTTGTCTTCATGAAAACGGAGTATCAGGTGACAAACTGAAACCTTCTGATCACTCCGGCCAAGGTGAAGATTTTCCAAAACTCTGGGTACATTGTGGTGTGTGGACACTTCAACTGGAGTTTTTCCCTCATGACTTCAGTGCGTGCTTCAGGGTTATTATAGTTAACGAAAACGAATGAAAACTAGAATTGAAAATCATTTCCGCTAACTGAAATAAAAATAAAAACGAGTTTTTACAAAACTAGAACTAACTGAAACTGCATTGTGTACATACAAAACTAACTGAAACTAACTAAATTGCAGCAAAAATGTCCTTCGTTTTCGTCTTTGTAAATGTATTTAATATATAAACCTTTTAGAGATAAATCTATTTACTTCGCGATTCAGTTTTGCGCCAGGTGTTTAAGCCGTACAGCACCTCGGGGTCTGTAATCCTGCTGCCATTGGCCAGATCAAACCGGTCCTCCTCTAGTCAGTCCTCACTGTTGCTCCCGCGACAAAAACAACAACTGGACATGACAGCAGTCAGTGAATAAGTAAGTAAAGTTTATTTAGAAAGCTAAATTCAAATCTAACTTCAGCTGACCAAAGAGCTAAACAAAACCATTGCACATATTCTAAACCCATAAAATAACAAGAAAAGAAATAACAAGAAAAATAGTATGACAGCAACAATGCACAATAAAGATTAAAAGCCAGGGAAGACAATAGAATAAAAATGTGTCTTAAGATTGGACTTAAAAATAGAGAGAGAAAAAGCACTCGTAATGTCGGGTGGTAGCTGGGTCCACAAAGGTGGAGCAGCAAGTGGCAAAGCATCTCCTTTCAGTTTAAGTCGTGACCGAGGAATTTGTAGTAAAATTTTATTTGACGACCTAAGGTACAGAGGAGTTGAATGTAAGTTTATAAGTTCAGAAATATAATAAGGTGCTTGCCCATTCAGTGCTTTAAAAACAATAAATAAATTCTTGAACTGAATTCTAAAATTAACAGTAAGCCAATGAAGGGATGCTAAAACTAGTGAGATAGGAGCATCTTTTTTGGCACCTGTTAAAAGTCTAGCTATTTTGAACCAACTACAATTGTGTCGATGTAGATTGAGGGAGACTAATATATAAGGAATAACAATAGTCTAGGCGAGATGTGATAAAAGCATGTATGATTTTTTCCAGATCTTGAAGAGAAAGAATGGATTTGAGTCTGGAGATGATCCTCAGTTGATACTATTCTTAACCACTGAGCTAATTTGTTTTTCTAGACAACAGCATGGCGACAGCACTACATACAACCCGAGCAGACATTTAAAAGTATTAATTTAACACATTTGTGTCCAATAATGGGTTTTATTTCTGTATTAGTGATCATTTGAAATGATTTGCGCCTTCAATGAGCACTTATTCACAAAGACTTACTTTTTAACATGCCTGATACCCCTTTTGACTCATAATAAACCAATTTCCTGAGTTATTCAGTTTTTAGAACAGCACACTGAGATCAGATTTGAGAATGGGAGAACGCATAATAATGCGCATGTGTGATTCAGTGAACCGAACACAAACAGTACGCGACAGCCTGCTGTGACTGAACTAAACTTGAACAACTGCAGTGCAGGTAAACCGAGGTCTTAAATGAGAGGATCTGGCAAAACATACTTATTTCATAACAAAAAGTCGTAATGGTATTTAAATAAGTGAACAATGCTTCAGTTGGGTTGCAAAATTTTATTTTAAGAAACTTTTCAGATCATGATGATGTTTTAACATATTTTTGATATGTTGAGCCCTAACATGGGAGGGTTATCACGAAAGATCAGGTTCACGAGAAAGATCTGAACTTTCCATCACTACTGTGTATCTAACCCCAGAAGCAGCCTTGCACACATATTGAACTGTATTTAGGCCTGATATCTTGTATTACTATCTTGCTATGCTGTTGTATTTGAATTTGAGGATGGGTAGATGGTAGTTTTTATGTTTCCTCTGAATACAGGTTACCAAAAATATATCTGATGGTTTTGTATCTTGCACCTAACAAATATTCTAATTTACAAAAAATAATAATAATACTGAAACTAATAAAAACTAAACTAAAACGAAGCAATTTCAAAATATAGAAACTAATAAAAACTAGTAAATCTTCCTCTAAAAACTATTTAAAACTAATTGAATTTAAAAACCAAAAGTCAAAATGAAATAAAAACTAAAAATAATGAAAAATCTAAAACTATTTTAACCTTGGTGTGCTCTGTTTTCTCCTTTCTGATTGGCCAATTCTAACGGGTTTACACCAAAGCTGAAGACGCAAATGAGGCAAAATCTGGACGTTCATGGCAAATGTATTGCATATTCCACATTGTTCATACTGTGAGATGGTAATCTGCATCTGTTTTCACATTTGCATTGACATGAATGCAATTTACTGGAATAAATATTTAATTCTGCGTTTGTTGTGAACACAGCATGAACAGTGTTTGGGAAAGATGCTTCAGAAAGTAGTGCATTATAATATTGAGGTACTCCCTAAAAAAGTAACTAGTTGCATTACTTAGTAGTGTTTTTTATAGTAAGTAACGTATTAAGTTACTTTTGCCTTTTTAATTACCTGGCTGGGGCTTGATCTCTTTTAGAACTTTTTTTTTTTTTAATAGAGGAGCTCGACAATTAACACTGTATAACCTACACCTTCATTTACCTTAAAAAACACATAAAAAATGTTTAGGATAACGTTATCTGAGAACCTCCTGACTCCAAAGCAATACATGCCATATATGCAGATTGTTAAAATCTTAAAGCAATGTGTTTGCTACTTTTGTACTATTTGTCTTAAGTAAAATCACTGTCCATTGAGACAATCCCCTTGTCCTTTTCTTTGATGCGTTCAAATTAATGAACAAATTCTCTCATTGACTACATGATTTAATGCGACTTTAATTTTAATTTAATAATTTTAATTAAACTAAAAACTAACTCGCGTTACATTTTCAAAAAAGTAACTCAAATTGAATTACTTATTTTTTTAAAGTAAATTTAAAGTACTTTACTCATTACTTAGAAAAATAATATTATTATGTAACTCACGTAACTTTTAATGTATTACCCCCAACACTGAGCGTCATTATCTCACATAAGTGTCATTATCTCTCCCTGTTAGTTTTGCATGGCCTTAACATGCATTACAGTGCATTTTTGCATTCTCATGTGGGTGGAAATTTTTTTAAAATCAAAAGTTTTAAAAAAATACTTACACTGTAAAAAATTATATAACAAAAGTCATGACAACAAATGTGTTTATATTTTTGTAGTTATACAAGGTTTAACTCAATATTTTTAAGTTGAGATGACTAGAAAATGTAACTAAATGTAAAGCAGCAAGAATTTTTTACAGTGTACATGTGGACATGGCCTAAATGTTAGGTGTGGGAGAAAAGAAAACAAGATTCCTAGATGCATCAAGATTCTTTCTCTAGTGATTCCTAATTGATTGTAAAAAGTTCAGACTCGATTCTGTATACCAATTAGATTTGTGTTGATGCATGTGTGCAAGCAAGAATCAAAAAAGTAATAAAAAGATGACAGTTGTGTGTACATATGGTGCTGAATTCGCTCCAATTGGATAAAAATGAATGAACTTAAGAATTGTTAAGATGTGTGTGGTGTTGTCAGTGGTGGAAAGAGTACTGAAAAATCATACTTAAGTAAAAGTACTATTACTTACCTAAAAATGTAGTGCAAGTACAGTAAAAGAATTTGTTGTGAATATTACTGGAAATGGAACAGCATCACGGGGTGGCCATAGCGTTCAATTAAAAAAATGAAATGCAGCCATACGTACTTCTGGCTGCATAATACACGATCTCCAGAAATGTATACAGGGCTACTTTTTCAGAATGACCTATGTTGCTATCATACTACATAGACACCAGTCATGAACAAAAGCATAGAAACTGCTATTCTGGTTAAAATGTTAAGTAGGAAAGATGTATTTGCATAGCTGAAAATATAGAAAAAAATGTAGGTCAGGAATCTTTTTGGAATCAAATCATGACTCCTAGAATCGGGATAAGTCCCTAATGATTCCCACCACTAGTAAATGTCTACTGGTTTGCATATATCGATATGGACATAAAGCAGAGAACATAACTGTTTAAAGGCACATTTTGTGACACTATTCAATTATGTACTCCTCTGCCACAGGTCTGGTGAGTGCTGAGATTACAGTGAATTTGATTAATTAATCAGCGCTTTGTGTAATTAGGCTAATATATTACCATTTCTAATCAATTGATAGCCCTAATTAATAATTACTGTGCTTATTGTTTGTTCTCCATATTGACGATGCTGCTGCCTGCATCAACATCAACATAATAAAGTCGTTTTGTTCATCTGGACAAAAGAAACTGACGTCTATGCAAACAGATGCGTCAAGTGGCTGTCAGAAATCAGAAAGGGACATAAAAAAATGCTTCATCTATTAAATAGCAGCACAGAGAGCGCTGCAAAGCAAGCCCACTCTCAGCGTTTTAAATGAATCACAGGAGTGCACTCTTGGAGATTTCCCATGAATGCTCTGATTGCAGCCACTCTTTATTCTAATGATTCAGACAATCATGAATCGCCCAGAGCACATGGGCGTGCAACAGAACTATAAAACCAGGGCTACAGTAGATGTCACATTAGAAAGTTACTAACTAGTCACTAGTCTTGGACACAACTAAAATTTCTAGTGAGCACATTTATTACTATTATTTTCTAAAAATGTATGTGTATGCTGATCTCAGACTCATACAGAATGTATTATTATTGTTATTACTGGGAATTCTGCTCAGCAATTTCTCTCACTTGCTATTGGGTATAAGAAAATTAACACAAGGTGTTTTGTAGAGTATATACTATATAATTTTATATTGAAAAATTTTATCAATGGCTTAATGGAATTAATACACTTAATAATTACTTATCTTCCAAATTTAAAATAAAAAAGTCATTGTATTCAAAAAGCTGCATGTATTCAGATATTTATTAACATTAATAATAACAACAACAACAACAATAATAATAATAATAATAATAATAATAATAATAATAATAATAATATTATATTATTAATAATAATAATAATAATAATAATAATAATAATAATAACAATAATAATAATAATAATAATAATAATAATAAATATTAATAATATTATTATTGTTGTTATTATTATTATTATTGTTATTATTACTGTTGCTGTTGTTGTTATTATTATTATTTTTTAATATATTTTAATAATATTTAGAATTTTGCTTTTTAGAAAGCCCAATACCAGTACAAACAAGTACAAAAAGCTTTATTTAATATACAGTAACACTTTACAATAAGTTTCCATTAGTTATGGTTAATGTATTTACAAACATAAACATTAAATAATACATTAAGCACAGTATTTGTTCATCTTTGTTAATATTGTTAATAATAAAAGATAAAATGTATCTTGTCATTCATTGTTAGTTCACTTTAATTCACAGTGCATTTGTCACGATCACCAGCGATCTAGCATTTGCAGATCGCTGGAGAACTACAAATCAGCCACTTTAATGAACTACAAATCATGCACATCATGCACTTCACTCACACACCTGGCCCAGATTCCCCTTAATTGCAAACACACACAGCTGAACCTGTTCAGGACTAATCAGATGGACTATAAACATAGCACACACACACATCATTGTTGAGACTTGTGATCTGTAGGTGAACATTACAGAAGCATTTTCCTTGTCTTGCCACGTTTTTGACCTTTGCTGTTTTACTATTTACGTTGTTTTGCCGTCTGTCCCGACCATAGCACAAAAGCATTAGAGCATGTCCAAATCCACTTTTGCTATTTTAATGATTGAAAAATAGACTTTACGCCCTGGCGCATGGTCAATCAGTTGCATCGCGCCATAGGGCATAGAGGGATACAAAGTTAGCATTAGCTCTACTATAAAAGATCTGGGTGTCATACTAGACAGCAACTTAACTTTTGAAAATCATATATCCCAAGTCACAAAAACTGCCTTCTTTCATCTGAGAAATATCGCTAAGTTACGAAGTATGCTATCCATCTCAGATGCAGAAAAGCTAGTCCATGCTTTTATGACTTCAAGGCTGGATTACTGTAATGCTCTGTTTGCTGGCTGTCAAGCATCCTCTATTAATAAACTTCAACTAGTACAAAATGCAGCTGGCAGAGTTGTTTCCAGGTCTAGAAAATATGATCATATCTCCCCAATTTTATCCTCCTTACACTGGCTGCCTGTTAAGTTTCGTATTGAATTTAAAATATTGCTTCTTACATATAAAGCTTTAAATAATGTAGCTCCTGTTTATCTAACCAACCTTCTGTCACGCTACAATCCAACCCGCTCTTTAAGATCTCAAAACTCAGGGCTTCTGGTAGTACCTAGAATAGTAAAATCGAGCAAAGGAGGTCGAGCCTTCTCATTTATAGCTCCTAAACTCTGGAATAGTCTTCCTGATAACGTCCGAGGCTCAGACACACTCTCGCAGGTCACTAGATTAAAGACCTATCTCTTTAGTAAAGCATACACACTAGTGCATCACTTTAGCGGTATGATACATGAATGTGCTCCACACAGTTTCTTCATCTCGTTTATATACACTATGAACAGCAGCTACGCTAATTATTCTCTTTATTCTCTATTTCCACCTGGGGATACTCATCCAGAGACCCTCAGACCACGCAGCGCCACTGATTCGATCCAAGACCAGCGATGAGATGATTACAAGGTTTCCATATCCTGGACCAGGCCGTATCCTGATCAGCAACTGTGGTGAACAGCTACTTACGGCACTTGGACTGCAGCGTTGCACAAAACGTTTGGCCAATGGAGAAATGGTCGTGCCCATCTGAGCCTGGTTCTCTCTAGGTTTTTTCTTTACCTTCGCCAATTGGTGAAGTTTTTTCCTTGACGCTGTCGCCACTAGCTTGCATGGTTTGGGATCTGTAGAGCTGCGCATCGATTGATTTGCTCTTCAGTGTTTGGACTCTGAGTAGTGATTATTAAACCACACTGAACTGAGCTAAACTGAACTGAACTTAAACTTTGATAAGTGAACTACACTATTTAAATTTACTATGATCTTTTATGTGAAGCTGCTTTGACACAATCTACATTGTAAAAGCGCTATACAAATAAAGGTGAATTGAATTGAAAATTGAATTTGCTATTTACATGGCGGACTTTGTAAGAGGAAAAACTGAATGCTTCACTAGCGAGAAAACGGTTAAACAGACCATCTGCAGTGCGAGGATAAAGAACGAGCCTCCTCCATTCAGCCTCTTTACTTTCTCTTTATTTTACTTTTACTCTACTCCTTTACTTTCGTGGATAAGGAAACGGTTTTGTACACACCGCTGAAGACATCCATATTTAATTTTGTTTGTTATGCGCAAATTTTTTTTTTTAACTATTTCTAAATTCTGTTTTAATTTCTAGCAACCAAATGAATGAACAATAATAATGAAGTGTGTTCAAAAAATTGAGTTATATCCAAACACATGTCCTATTCTTATGCCCCATATGGGGATGCATACGTCTCCAAAACCCGACAAGTGGACAAATCAAAACAAATATAAATAATACTGCTTATAATAATAATTTTATACAATTGCAAATTGAAAAAAATGGATGCAAATGGATTTGCTATTTAAACAACGTGGCACAAAACGTGAAAATCGCACCAAACAGGTCTTGCGCCGGGTGTATGATAGGGCCCATGGTGTTAACATGAAATGGACAGATTCTTTGTTCAAACGCACTGGAAAATAAGTAAACATAAAATCTTTTAAATCACGAGTTACCTGAATAAAATTAAGTAAATTTAAAGTAAAAAAACGAAAATCTGTAGATTTTTGTTTTGTTTAGTTATACTTGAAAAGTAAAGCAATGACAAATGGGAAAAAATACTGTAAATATAGTTTGTTATTGTGGTAATAATAATTACCTTTATTTGCAGAAATGTTTTATGATCAGTAAAAATAAAATTCCTCATGTCACCAGCCATTTACAGGTGTATCAATAAGTTAGTTTTAGACCCTGCATCCAAATACATTCCATTAATTATGGCTTCAAACTGAAAATAAGCTCAAACTGGCCCATGATTGATACTTCTGCAATCCATGGAGTGCACAATTCACTTATCTCTCCATACTCCTGACATTTAGTTGTCATTCCTGTGTCAAAACCAAACATGAGTCAGCCGTAATCTCAGCCGGACAATAACTGACAGAAGATGGTAATCTCCACTGCTAAAGGCCACAAATCAATGACCGCAATGTCATGCGTAATGCTATTACAAGGCTGGAATCAAGGGAGGAAGCTTTAACAGGGAAGATATCAGCAATGCGAGGGGGCTTCTGGATTTTTTCCCCTTGACCGAAAAAAAGAACAGAAGATCTGGCGCCTAAATCCAGCGATGTCCATTAATCATCTCCGCTTGCTTTTGTGTTTTGCAGTTTCAATGCACTGGTCACAACAAACTAAAGCCATCTATTATGCCTGATATTAATACAGAAAGGCCAAGATGATTTATAATGCTTTTTTTGGCGACATCGTTTGCTAATTAATAACGGTGCAATCTCCCGTCGACTAAGACCGCCCTAGTATCACTTGCTTTATTTAATTTTTTTTTCTAATTTATTAACACATTTTCATGCACGAGCCAATACATGTTTTCCTCCGCCGAGTTATTATAGATTCATCATTAAGTAGGTCACACACCAGATAAAGAGGTAGAGGCAATGCTCCAGTGGTTATTCGACAGCCTATTTCTAAGTTGGCGGAAGCTGCCAGAGCAACAGTGCACTTTTAATCAAACACGCACAGGATGTTTTGTTACAACAGCGAACGGGTCGGGCTAATGACATTTGTCTCGAAATTTGACACCTACAGTTTGTCAACTAGTATAGGCGGCATGAGTCAGGCTGTTGAATAATGATGATCCATGAATCCAAATTAAGTGCTGATCTGCCCGGCAGTCATGAGCAGTGTGAGGGAAGCAGTGTTCCCAGCACGGTGAGGAATGAGGATAGATGTGTTGATAGGGAAGACTGGGACTAATTGCCACAATTTTTTACCCCAGTGAATATTTCCCAGGGTGTGTTTATTTTCTTCCTTTCTCTTTTTTTCGGACCCCACTGAGTTCATTTGTATGTACAAAAACAGTATGCGCCTGCTTTAAAACATTTTTAAAAGAATACAGTTTTGTATGAGTGGTAATTAAACGATGCCAGAGTTTGGGGTGAATTATGCGTTATTTGTTATTTCCTTTTTACATATTAAAGAACGTAAGGCCAACACTGGAATAAGCCCGAATAAGCTGTGTCGACACTACCAGCTGCTTTGCATTTACATTAGATCATTTGGAAGACTCTTTTAGCCAAAGAAACTAACAAATGAGGACAATGGAAGCAATTAATGCAACAAAACAACAGCAAATATGAATGTATGGGTGATTCTAGAATTGTGGGTACATTTTGCATATCCATAAACCTTCTATTATTATTTTCAAAGACGAATACTTTAAAGGGCTCTTTTTACCCCTTCCACAAGATGTAAAATAAATTAACTTTGGACTGTTTTTGCACTGGTCATACAGATGTCGCCACTTCAAAATGTTCCCTCTGCCACCATTCTTAACGCAGTTGCGGAGATACCTATGTACGACATCAGCTTTTGGCCACTGGGTGGCGCATTTAGCATTTCAGCTTTGCCTTTTCACAATACTAGATAAGACGGTACTGTATGTGTACTAGGAATGCATCGATTATAGATTTTGGTTGTACGATTATAGTCTGAGGAATAATCAAGATTTCACGGTTATCACAATTATTATGCATTCATTGATTTCAAAACACTACTAGTTTAGAAAAATCACATGAAAACTCATTAAATTTTAAAGTGTTATTCATTGCTGCTCGGTAACCAATTAATACAGCACATAATAATGACACAGTGAACAATGCTTTAGTTATATCGTTTTGTATTATTTTTAGTTGTTTGGGATGCAGTGACATGCAGTCAAATAGTTTGCTGTACAGATCCACAACTTTTGACGCTCATTAATTATCATAAAAGTCCTCGTGCTGCAGGTTTTAGAAGGTTGGTTGAAGGTGATAACTGATGTGCAGCAAGGGGTTTGTATCTTTAATAAACTATGACAGGTTATGCTCAGCGCGATTTGCACTCACACTACAAGCGTACCATGCCAAAGCCCAACTGAATCGCGCTCTGTCACACCTCTTCTAATTGGGCCAGGGTCGGCCAACTGAACCACGCCTGAGTCTGATTCGGAGCACTCACACTTGTCAAACGAACTGAGAAACGCACAACTGGGCACAGTTCAGACAGAATAGTGTGAGTGCACCCTCAGTTAACTTAAATTTAAGTGAATTGAAAATAAAACAATTAAGTTAAAATCTCAAGAGTTGTGTTGTTCAGATCATTTTAAATAAGCAGTTTGAACAAGCAAAATAAATATTTTTATGAGTGTATGATTTTGTGATAAGCTCTGTCACATGGGAGGAGCTCGGAGTAGAGAGAACACATTGAGAGAAATCAGCTGAGGTGGCTCGGGCATCTGATTCGGATGCCTCCTGGACGCCTACCTAGGGAGGTGTTGCAGGCATGTCCCACTGGGAGGAGACCCAGGACACGCTGGAGGGACTATGTCTCTCGGCTGGCCTGGGAACGCCTCGGGATCCGATCCCGAGAAGCTGGAGGAAGTGTCTGGGGAGAGGGGAATCTGGGGTTCTCTCCTAAGACTGAAAAAATACTTCATTTGTGTTTAGAAAATGAATGTTTTTCTTATGGGTGTCATGGTGGCGCAGTGGGTAGCACGATCGCCTCACAGCAAGAAGGTCACTGGTTCGAGGCTAGCTGGGTCAGTTAGCATTTCGGTGTGGAGTTTGCATGTTCTCCCCGTGTTCGCGTGGGTTTCCTCAGGATGATCCATTTTCCCCCACAGTCCAAAGACATGTGCTATTGGTGAATTGAATAAGCTAAATTGGCCGTAGTGAATGTGTGTGAATGCAAGAGCGTATGGGTGTTTCCCAGTGTTGGGTTGCATCTGCTGTGTAAATCTGCATCCGGCAGCTAGCTCTCTGCAACTTTCACATAGTCGCCCAAGCTAAGCAGGGCTGCGCCTGGTTAGTAGCTGAATGGGAGACCACATGGGTAAGCTAGGTTGCTGCCAGAAGTGGTGTTAGTGAGGCCAGCAGGGGGCGCTCAACCTGCGGTCTGTGTGGGTCCTAACACCCCAGTATATTGTTGTGGACTCTATACTGCTCAGTGAGTGCCGTCTTTCGGATTAGACATTAAACCTAGGTCCTTACTCTCTGTGGTCGTTAAAAATCCAGGCCAAATTTGCCCACTGGCCTCTGTCCATCATGGTCTCCTAACTATCCCCATATCATAATTGGCTTCATCACTCTACCTTCTCTCCACCAATCAGCTGGTGTGTGGTATGCGGTTAGGCACAATATAGCCGCCGTCGTGTCATCCAGGTGGATGCTGCACACTGGTGGTGGATGAGGAGATTCCCCCACAATGTGTAAAGCGCTATATAAATGTAAGGAATTATTAAAACATTTGTTGGATAAGTTGACGGTTCATTCCACTGTGGCAACCCCTGATTAATAAAGGGACTAAGCCGAAAAGAAAATTAATGAATGAATGTTTTTCCGAGTTTGAAACGACATGAGGGTAAAAATATCTATCCCTTTAAAGGAGCTAAATGCAAGAATTTGAATGTATTATTCTCTTTTTATTGCCAATGTTTGAACAGCTTGTAACAAAACTTCAAATATGAGACCTTCTTTGAGTTCCTAGGTTGCCTTTGAAAGCCTGTAGTCTGATTTTTTGTGTGAAAGACTTGGGACTTTTTGCAGGGAAAATGAAAAGGATGTGACATTTACACACTCTTTAACCAGTCTCTCTTCCGTTCGACGACACATGAAACGAATGCATACACAATGTTCAAGATGATGGTGAAAGATCTATTCACTGTAAAGCCAATGTGTCAAGCACGGAAAGGAAAGCATGCAACACATATTTACATGTTCATCTAAACATTACATTAAACGGTGTAGAATTAAACTGGATATTGGTTATTAGTAGATCACTGCAAAAGTATTTCACAATTATTTTATTATTTCTAATTAAAAATGAAAAAGAAATTGGGTACGAGTATATCAGTGTATTGAATCAAGTTCAGTCTCTTGTATGTCATGTGGGAGAACATGATTTCACCAAATAAAACATGTTAACCAACATAGGCTCATTCTGAAAACGTAGCCCTATATACATTTCTGGAGTAATTTTCTCCAAACAACTTCAGGGCAGGGTCAATAGATTGAAAGAAACTTAACTAAAACTAGTTACATTTTAGATGTTGATAAACTAAAACTGAGATGATGCAACATGGATAATGATAAAATTATAATAATAAAATTGTTACAACCAGCAGTGTATGTTTTCCATAATTTGCTCATATTGCTAACATGTTTCCGCATATACAGTTGAAGTCAGAATTATTAGCCCCCCTGTTTATTTTTTTCCCCAATTTCTGTTTAACGAAGAGAAGACTTAACACATTTATAAACATAATAGCTTAAATAACTCATTTCTAATAACTGATTTATTTTATCTTTGCCATGATGACAGTAAATAATATTTGACTAGATATTTTTCAAGATACTTCTTTACAGGTTAAAGTGACATTTAAAGGCTTAACTAGGTTAATTAGGTTAACTAGGCAAGTTATTGTATAACAATGGTTCTGTAGACAATCTGGAAAAAAAATAGCTTAAAGGGGCTAATAATTTTGACCTTAAAATGGGGTTTAACAAATAAAAACTGCCGAAAGCCGAAATAAAACAAAGAAGACTTTCTCCATAAGAAAAAATATTATTTGACATACTGTGGAAATGTCCTTGCTCTGTTAAACATCATTTAAAAGGGGGCTAATAATTCTGACTTCAACTGTATGTTATTGTTCCTGCAATATGTTTTATTGTTATTATATTTTAATAGCATTGTACTTTATAACTGAACTGATTTAAAGAGCATAACATGCCATTAACACAACACACACATAAAATGTTATATTGTCAGCTTTGGATTTATGTTCCATTTTACACCTTTGTTGCGTGGAGTCCATGTACAAGGACAAGGATTAAATTAATTCATTGATTAATTAAAATAAATAAATACTTATTTTGTCGTTGATCCTAGTTGTAAAAGCAACAAATAATATCTTGACTTCTTGATCATTTGGAAAAAAGGTGAATCATCTGTTGAACTGCATCCCAGTCATCACAAATACTGCAGAAGATCTATTGGAACCCGCATGGACCCAAGATTCTCAAAAAAAATCAGTCAAGTTTGGTGAAGGAAAAATCAAGGTTTGGGGTTACATTCAGAATAGGGGCATGCAAGAGATCTGCAGAGTGTATGGCAACATCAACAGCCTGAGGTATCAAGACATTTGACAATGCTGTTCCATATTAAAAAAAAAAAAAATTGTTATGCCAGAAACGTCTTACATGGCAAAATCACAGTGATCTAATGAATGCACGAGTACATACATTTAATAACAATATGACCCCTTTAAGGTCTTTATATCTGATTCAAAATTACCCAGTGAAATTCCAACATTGTCAGAATCACCATTAAATATAGTGTTTTGCCACTACACTGATCCAAGGTTCTGATTGAAATGGCAGGCAACAAACACTCCAGGGCAAATCTGTGAGACTTGGCGAGTCTAAATACATCCCGTCCCTTATAGTAGTCAGATCTGACAGCATTAAAAACATGCAGTACTCAGACATGAGTGCTCGAGTGCCAGCGCTGTACATCAGCTGTCTGTTAGTCCAGAGAGCTGTTACCATGGCAACCCATCAGGACAGGAAGTGGCAACCAAATTATTCTGAAGGTCATACCTGTGCACTCAAAAAAATATATATATTTTACAAAAACAGAAGTGAGAGAGATGGAAATGCAATTAGCACAAATTGCAATCTGCAGTGTGGGTTACCTATAATTTGTGGTTATATGACAATCGATATGAGCATATGAATTATACAAATGTTAGTTCACCAGTTTTTGGGTTATGCAATGGGTTAGCAATAAACAGCTTTAAAGGGGTCATGAGCTGCCTTTTTTTGTTTGATTTTTGTATTGCAGACAGGGTGACGTAGTGGCGCAGTAGGTAGTGCTTTCGCCTCAGAGCAAGAAGGTCGCTGGTTCGAGCCTAGGCTGGGTCAGTTGCCGTTTCTGTGTGGAGTTTGCATCTTTTCCCCGCGTCCACGTGGGTTTCCTCCGGGTGCTCTGTCTTCCCCCACGAGTCCAAAGACATGCGGTACATGTGAATTGGGTAGGCTAAATTGTCCGTAGTGTATGTGTGTGAATAAGTGTATATTGTTGTTTCCCAATAATGGG
This sequence comes from Danio aesculapii, assembly GCF_903798145.1. Classification (NCBI taxonomy): domain Eukaryota; kingdom Metazoa; phylum Chordata; class Actinopteri; order Cypriniformes; family Danionidae; genus Danio; species Danio aesculapii. Next base: position 37,991,953 of record NC_079454.1, on the reverse strand, counting down.
TTGCAGCTGGAAGGGTATCTGCTGCGTAAAACATATGCTGGATAAGTTGGTGGTTCATTCCCCTGTGGCGACCCAGGATTAATAAAGGGACTAAGCCGAAAAGAAAATGAATGAAGAAATGAATGAATAAGACAATAATATGATTAAGGTGTTTACATGAGATGCTTTTTGAATGTTTCTTTCATGATCCCATTTTACATGTTATCGCAATAATTCGATTAACATCATTGCTATGCTATCCAGCTAATTTCATGTAATTTCGGGTGTTTAATTCTTAATTTGCCAACTTTAACTGCAGTTTGGCAATTTCACTTTCATTGAGGAACATTTCATGCATGCCCCCCGTGACAAACGTGATATTGGATGCGAGGAACTGCTGGAAGAGTGTAGTTTTAGTGGGATTTTGCACTAAATTTAGAGAGAAAAAAAAACCCTACGCATTTCTCGGTAGATGCAGAGACTCGGTAGGTGCAGAGAATAACATCAAACAGCCGTGTGTGTATAGACTATCCTGTCACAAACTGTGGCGAAAATCATACACGGCGAAAATCATACACGGCGGTTATAGTTTGATTAAGGTGTTTACATGATTGGATTCGGAGAGCAGCGGATCTTTCAGTTTATAATACTGTAGTGATATTACTGTAAACTTGGTAACTAAATTATTTTGACTGTGTTATTTTTTTAAAAACTGAAAGAGTACTGCTGACGATACTAACTACCTTTGCCTATGAATAAACATAAACAAAGAGCACTGATCACACACTTACTAAATCAGCAGAGACAGGACAATCAGCACGAACTGGAACCGCATCTTTTTTTAAAAAGAGACAAGTGGAAAATCCGGATTTCACCATTTCCAGATGCAAAAAGCTCTCAGGTAAAAAATGTTCCGTGCAAACATATTTTTGTTGCGTACTGGCAGACCACTGTAATCCATAGTCAAATGTGGGCCTGCATGCAGTAGTGCTCTCATTGCGGGGAAATGGAAACGAAACGGCACACTTATAAACGCAACACTGATGACCCATTTCTTCTTCTTCCATTTATTTTAATTACTGTTGGAAACCCAACGTGGCGTCTTTCTGCCGTCTGAACACTGTAACAGGTAAAAACAAAGTCTTCAAAGCTATCATAGATATTAATGAAATTGCACCTCATTCACAATAACGCGCGCTGATTGGTTCGAACCACCATCATGATCTTTCTCATGAAATAATGCTGAAAACTCAAACACATCCAGTCTACACGCTGGAATTTACATAATTTACAGGATCTCATGGCCGTGACGTAGTATTAAAATTTATTTTCAAACCGGAAGAACGAATTTGCAAATAACGAAATAATGCAAAAGCAACCAATTTTCACTTTTTTGTGAAATATTTGTGTCCTAATAGTGTTTTTAGAAGTGTGGGAGACATATAGGACTGTCAACATCTCAAAAATGTGTTTTGGGGTTTCGTGACACTTTAAGGCTTTTTACAAATTTCTGTCCTGTTTTTCAACCCTCATCAGAATACCCAGAACAATCTTGGTGGCTTGTAGTTTGGAAGCAAATCGCGAGTGATATGATTGTCTAATTGTTTTGAAAATTACATCGTTTACACCCTACACCCTTCATAGATGCACACTGCTGTGATTCAGATTAAAAATGCATGCACACTACGTTAATTCAAATGATCTGCAATAACACAATACACTGCAATAATAATAACAGTAACTCACATTTGTGTAGTGCAACTGATGGATTCAATATATTTGGCACAACATTGTTGTTTTATACTGTACTTTCAGTCTATCTGAATATCCAGGGGACAGTTGGCTGGATTTAATTATTGATGATTGGACAATAGGACAGTTTTGTTCTTTAAAACTCCAGGAGTTATTGTCATAGAAACAGGTTTGTAAACTCAAAATTGCTCAGGGGTAGGCTAATTACAGTTGAAGTCAGAATTATTAGCCCCCCTAAATTATTACCCCCCTTTTCCCCCGATTTCGGTTTAATGAAGAGAAGATTATTTTCAACACATTTCTAAAAATAATAGTTTTAATAACGCATTTCTAATAACTGATTTCTTTTATCTTTGCCATGATGACAGTAAATGATATTTGACTAGATATTTGTCAAGACACTTCTATACAGCTTAAAGTGACATTTAAAGGCTTAACTAGGTTAATTAGGTTAACTAGGCTTAGGTTAGGGTAATTAGGCAATTTATTGTATATCAGTGGTTTGTTCTGCAAACTATCGAAAAAAATATATAGCTTAAAGGGGCTAATAATTTTGACCTTTAAAATGTTTTTTTTTTTTTTTTTATTAAATTTTATTCTAGCCGAAATAACAAATAAGACTTTCGCCAGATTAAAAAATATGATCAGACATCCTGTGAAAATTTCCTTGCTCTGTTAAACATCATTTGGGAAACATTAAAAAAAAAAAATCAAAGGGGGGGCGAATAATTACAACTTCAACTGTATATATATATATAAACAGGACTAGATCCTGTCATTTCAACTAAAGTGATAATGAAAGTATGTGCCAACTGTGGATATTTTCTTAAATATTACTGTATTAAAATGTGGAATATTGTAAAATTATTGTTTTAATGTTAAAAAATATAAATCAAAACGTGCATAAATCTTGTAATGTAATCTTGTAATCTGTACTCCGAAAAGGTACAAAAACTGTCAAAGTGACTGGTATCTTTTCAAGAGCTTCAAAAACCCCAAAACATTTTATACATACAACATTTTGTCTTAAACATGGCATCAGTTGTTATGCATATGACAGACTAAACTGGAAGAAACTATTAAAATCTTGCATCCTGATGGTCATTTGTAGATGCCTACAGAACATTACATTAAACAAACTGCATAAATTAAAAAAAAAAAACATGTAATCTGAACGGGCTTAAAGGGATAGGTCATTCACCCTCAAACTTTTCTGAGAGAACTGGGCTGACTTGCTTCAACATTAACCCAAACAAACTAGCCAGACTGATGCTGACCGATGACTCGACGTTGATATGTCGAAAGGCCTCAATAAGCCAGTATTCTTGATACATACTTGATATGTTATCAAGCATTCTCAGCAGGTACAGGATGTCAACATGATGTCAGATTGACATTGTACTCCAATGTCGTCGAGACGTTGCATTTTGTTCGGAAATAAAAACCATGTTGGTGTCAGAACCTCAGTCAGGCCAACATCAATGTCCAACCTAAAAATCAACCAAATATCAATGTCCAATGATGTTACAGCTTGATGTTGTGTGGACGTTACCAATATGACGTATATCAGAGGTTGGATTTTGGTTGCTATACCTGACGAATAAATGTCAGTATTTAACATAAATATAACCTTGTCCTTAGACACTGGCTAGACACTGAATTTTTGGACACCTGACGTCACAACCTAAATCTAACCTAATATTAAAATCTTATGAGGTTGTGTGCCTGCTAGGTTGATTACTTCTCATGACCTCTTAAATAATCAGTTTCACTGCATTTAGCAACAATGAAAATAATCTACAAAAGACTTTTTTAGTATTTTCTGTGCCTATATGAGCCCCACTGTGTTGATTTTTGAGTTAAATCGACAGTGATATGAAAACATCACAGATGATCCAGCAGCCAGAGTGAGGAGCATTAGGTCTGCTCCATTAGTTCAGCTTTGCATGATGAACTGCACAGTAACTCTGGGATGCGCTAATGAGCCAAGCATTCTCGGCATACCATGTGTTTGTGCGTGAATGTGTGAGGGAGAGAGAATGTGAGAGATGAAGAGGGTTCTGAACATGTGGAAGTCAATGGTTTGAGATATTATTGCTTAAATATATGCTGATTGATGGCTCTTTTGTTTTCTTGAGGTGCTTATCAATTTGCATTCTAATATGCACACATCATTTACACTTACTTGGTGGAAACTGTGGGAATTTGCATTTTGTGGAAATGTGTCCCGTTTTCCGTTTTTTTTTTTTTTTTTGAGCAAATAATATACACTATTATGATTTATAGAAGACACACAGTACAATATCATTCCGTGTAGCAACAGTTTTTATACTAAAGAAACATTTGATGACATATTGAAAGACTGTTTTTAAAAATTTACAATAATTGTGATTATTGATTATTAATCACATCAATACTCCGTAGTTGTCATTTTGGCTTTATAGATTATACCACTATCCTTCAGCCCAGTATGTTTTACCCATATGTGAGCAAGACACTTCCATCATTTAAAATAGAACCAACATTTTCTAAGATCAGGATTTTTTTTTATTGAAATGTTTCATTCTTGCACAGATACATCTGTAATAAATTTGTTGCTGCCTTCAATTTTTAAGTTGCGATTAATTTTTACAAGTTACTAATTACTAATAAACTACTAATAGAAATGTTTTTTAAGCTAAAACATCAAGTTGAAGTTACTATTGCTTAAAAAATGTAGTAAAAATCTGATCATTTAATTAAAATAAGCCAAGGTAACAAACAAACTTTTTTTTTTTAACTTAAAATATTTGGACGCATATATTTATAATAAAATTATATATTTATTTATTTATGCTTGTTTAATTAAAATAACATTCAAACTTGTGTCATGTTGCAGTGCTGCATTTCGACACATATATTAATGAAAAATATATATTTATTTATTCATTCATTCATTTATTTAGTTGTTTGTTTGTTTGTTTGTTTGTTTAATTAAAATAACATCCAAACTTGTGATGTCATGTTGCAGTGACCAAAATATTTTGACGCATATATTAATAAAAAGTCATATATTTATTTATTTATTTATTTATTTGTTTGTTTGTTTGTTTGTTTGTTTGTTTGTTTGTTTGTTTGTTTGTTTAATTAAAATAACATACAAACTTGTGTCGTCATGATGTTGCAGTAACCAAAATATTTTTACCCATATATTTATAAAAAATATTATTTATTTATTTATGTATGTATTTATTTATTTATTTATTTATTTTATTATTATTTTTTTAAATAACATACAAACTTGTGTTGTCATGTTGCAGTGATCAAAATATTTTGATGCATATATTAATAAAAAAAATATATATACATTTATTTATGTGTTTATTTATTTGTTCATTTGTTTGTTTAATTAAAATAACATACAAACTTGAGTCGTCATGATGTTGCAGTGACCAAAATATTTTTACCCATATTTTTATAAAAAATATTATTTATTTATGTATTTATATTGTTTATTTTTTGTATGTTTGTTGGTGATATATTGTTTGTTTGTTTGTAAACAGCAAAGACACATTAACCCCCCCCCCCCCCAAAAAAAAATGAAGCTTCTGAACCTTCTATTCATCAAATAAAATAATTCTGAAAAAGGTGCTTTACTGTTTATCTAAATCAGCTGTACTGTTTATTCTGTTTATGTAAATCAGTCAAGTATAAATAAATGTTTATTTATTTAAATTTTTTATTTGACAGGGACAATAAGTAATCAAAAACTGCCCCAGAATTAGCTACAAAGCTAAATTTCATCGCAGGCCATGGTCATCTGCTCGGTTTCCTGAGCATTAGTATATTAACTTCTAAGGCATCATGTGACTCAACAAACTAGAGATCCTAATTATCCTAATCATCCTAAATAATTATTAGCCTTTCTGAATTGAACTAACATAATGCAATGTATTGTATATTTCTAAAGCAACATGTTTTGGAGAAAATCAGTGTTTGGAACTCACGGTAACATGTGATCAAATAAATTCTCACCATCACAATGCATTTCGCTGGAGAATTTACAACCATCTGCCTGCGAATTAAAGCTCAGCAGAGCTGGGGTGATGCAACAGGACAACAACTCAAAGCTTAGGAGTAAATCAACAACAGAATGACTTCAACACGCGCACACACATACACACACAAATAATCCTTTCGGAGCGGCCCAGTCAAGAGTACTGACCTGGTCCCGGTTGAGATGCTTTGGCACGATCTCAAGAGAGCGATTCACACCAGACATCAAGAATATTTGCTGATCTGCAACAGTTCTGTAAAGAGCACTGGGGTAGAATTCCTACTGACCGCCGAACACGTCTGATCCTCAATTATAGGAAACGCTTCGGTGAAGGTTATTGCTGCCAAAGGAGGGTCAACCGGTTATTAAATCCAAGGGTTCACATTCTTCTATAAAACAGACTTACCAAAAATGTTCCTGCGTCGATAAATCTGTGAGTGCACAGGTAAGTTTCACAATATTACATCAGTTTACAGTGTTTTTTTGCTTCTAAATGTTTCTTCAAAACATAGTCTGGTAACTTGAATAGCAGCTAGGATATTTTGTGTAGACTTTAACTTATTTATATTTGTAGTTTGATTTGATAAATCAAACCAATCCAAACACTTGATTTTATTTGTCTAAAAGCACACAAATGTCATAGCGTTTTGATCTTTTTCTGTGTTATAAAAGCTTTATAATAAGGTTTATGTTAATGTACTAAGTTAGTTTATTTTCTTACATTAACTAGTAATAAATAATGCTTGTACAGCATTTGTTAATCATAGTTCAACACTCACTAATGCTTTATTAAAATCCAAATTCATGCTTGTTAACATTAGTTAAATGCATTGACAGTTGTTATAAAAAAGGATGTATTTTTTATTATTTTGTCTCTGTTTCTTTTCATTAAAGAGCCCCTATTTTGCATTAAAAAGGGTCATATTACGGTTTTAGGGGTCTCCAACAACATGCTGATATGCATGCAAGGACAAAAAACTCATTCATTGTCTTATAATCTGCATTTATTTTTACCTAATTATCCCAGCGACTCCCATATGATTCGGTCAGCGATTCATTTGTTCTCAAACCCTCCTTAGCGTGAAGCTAATCTGCGGTGATTGGACCGATGACCCAGTCTGTTGTGATTGGTCGACTGCATTCAGCATGAGACAGAGAAATGCCCACCACGGATACAGAATGAAGTAGCAGAAAATATGTGAGAGCCCAATGCAGGAATGCAATAAAGCAATGCAGTTAAACACCAGCATATTACTCTACTCTTAACCCCAACCCTAAGTAATAACAACGACACATTCAGTATTAATCCACACAGTTGCAATAGTTGATTATCTTTAAAATAGACCACACCATGCGTGTGTAGGAACAGCTGATGGTGGCCATAGCAAAGACAAACGGCAGAGGATCACGAGTTTAGAAACTCATTTAAATTGGTAAAGGAAGACGCACGCATTACATTTTCAATGTAGTTTTGAACACAATAACAGCCCTATACAGATTTAACCTGAGAGATACAATACAAGCACTGATCTATAATAGATAAGTGATTACAAGCCGCGCGGAGCGAATACAACTTATAACGCACAATTAAACATATTTTGCAAACTACACCAAATGAGGCATCAATTTTAATTACATTTACATGTTATGATCTGGAGGAAGAAGAAACTAGTCCATATGAACTGTAACAGTTACTGACAAAGTTCCTGTGAAAGTCTGACAAAGTCACATACATAATAGTCTCTGCTGCTCCTTCCTTTAATAGTAAACAGCCAGCGAATCCCACGTTGCAGCGTAGGTTATTGTATCAAAAAATCTGAAAAATGACAGAGGCAAACACAGCAAAGGTTGGCTATACTGTGGTGTTGTGAAAATGAAACCATTTTTTCCACCCACAGTCGAATCTCCATCTGTCAGTGATTGTAATCTTTGCATCATGATCAATCCCGTGATCCTCTAGATCCGCTAGCGTCTGAAGGGAAAGCGCATTCACATTTGACCAGATCTGGAACTACATATTAGGTGATATACGGTGTCGACGTCAATGCATTCAAGCAAAAGATCCGAAACCAACTCAATTCATTTATTCAAAATTGAGTTGACTATTTTGTTAAAGAATCGATAATTTTAAACACGGTGCACTTTCAGGTTTAAACCTCTGGATGTTTTCATCCACTTAGTGCTGTTACACACTACATGGAAGGTCATTTTCAAAAACCCATAATAGGGGCTCTTTAAACAATATTTGTATTGATTGAGGTGATATATTAACCAAACTTTTTTGAGTGTGATACGCCTTGCATACTAATGAAGCATTTTTGCAGAGGTAGATGGAGCTGATGGAAAGGTAGAGGTCTCAACGTCTAAAATTAACTTTAGCTCTGCAGCAAAACTGCCTGTGAGCAGAGATCTGTTGAAACTGAACACAATATTTGCCGTTGAGAAGTCTTATGCTTTTTAAGGCTGTGCAGAGACTTCGTAGAAGAAGAGGAAGTATGTTTGGGCCTAGCCGCCGGAGGACTGCAGAATGATTGACAAGTGATGAATTCCACTAAACTCCACCTGTTAATATCAGCTGTGTATAAATTCTTGAGTCAGGAAACGTAGAATTGTTGCGCACCTCCTGAATGCAAATCGTGCATTGCATTGAGGAAACAGAGAATTCTGTTCATCAAATCATTTATTTGTATCTAATAAATTGCTAATATTTTTGACATTGAAAACACTCTCCTGACATTTTTTATTGAACAAGCAAGGAATTGGTTAAATATTCCTACAGTTAACATGAACTAACAACCAATAACTGCATTTTCATTAACTAACATGAAGAAATACTGTAATAAATGTATCTTTCATTCTTTATTCATGTTAGTAAATGCATTAACTAATACAATCTTATTGTAAAGTGATACCAAAAACCTAAATGGTGTAACAAAATCATTAAAACCAGCCCTACACATAAAATAAATTATTTAAATAATCTCTATTAAAACTGCGATATGTGCGTATGACAGCATGATTACAAGTGGATTACATTCGATGCTTTTTAATGAGAAGTGTATATATTACATTGGTCCTTTGAGATTTAAAACTAGGGTGCTTCTCAGAGGAACATCCATTATATTCTTTTCAATTAAGCTATGACTTAAATTCTCAAGTACATCAGATAACATAATAACAGATATAAATTTAGAGTGGTATTAATAGCTGGTGTATATTTAAATAGGTGACAGCTGTGTGAGACACATTCTCCTGCAAGGCCAGTTGATTGATATAAAAACCTATACTTAATAATATCAGGAAAATACCCGTTCATCTTACATGATTAAATGTGTGATAGCCTTAATTTTTATATGATACAAGTTTCATTTTCAGATAAAACTGTTTGGTTAACACAAGTGCATGCAACACTTTGACCATTGATTAGCATTGACCAACAATTAGCGATATTTTAGTTTATACAACAGTTCTGAACGTGAGTAAATAATAATGGAATTTAAATTTTGGGGTGAAATTATCCTTTAATCATGTAATAATGTGTTCAAATTAACAAAATGTTCAATCGTTAACTGATGCAGATAACTATGTCAACCTATCCTGAACTCATACTCATGTGACATTGCCAACCCAAACTCATAAAAAAACAGAGTAAACAAAAACAGGGTCTTCAATTTCTGGAAGTGTGGGAATCCCAGGCACAACCTTTTTATGCCTGGGATTATTTTTTTATGAAAACGCACTAGTGTAAATGGCACCTCAGTAAAAGTCTGCGTAAACTGGAAGTTGCTGGGACTTTTATAATTAGTAGACTAAAACAGAATATTGAGTAGGGGCGGAGCTATCTTTTTGAACATCATTCCCTCTTAGCAAACGAAAGGTATGAGGAGCGTGGTCAAAAATATTGTGGCTGAAACTGTCAAACTGACATCAACAGAGAAGGACTGCCACACCAACCTCAGAAGTAATTGGTTAGACTTTGATTGAAGATTACCAAACGTCGAGTGATCGGCATGATCCATGGCGCATGCCTTGTGCGTAGCTGTGAATTTATACTTCAACATGCTGTTTGTGTAACAGCTTACACAGCTAACATTTCCGAAACGCTAGCTGGCAGCAGGTTTTTTTTTTGTTCCTCTGTGTCGAGTTTCTTCAGGGTGTTTTGTTTTTTCTGAACGCTACCTTAAGGTACAAGTAGCTAAAACTCACTTATTCAGAGGCGGGAACTGGTGGACGTGCAACTTTATTCAAAAGGTGAACACAAAGCAAAAGTTTCCATATGGAGCTCCTACACTTGTAAACACTTGCTCCATCGGGCTCGCAGCTCAAAGCACTACCAACACTCATTACCACTACCAAGCCAACCAATCACAGAGAGCTATGCGACAGCGCAAGGCTGCACCAGAACAAACGCATACACTTGACGCAGTTTCACAAGATTCATAGCCAAAGATTAAAAACTGCAGCAAATTTATTACAGATATGTGCATAGATAGTTTAAGCACAGTGATAACACATATAGTATTATGTTAATATTTATGGAACCATGTGGAAGTGAATCTTCATTAACTGATAATCTGCCATGTAATCATAATTAGTGGTAAAAGGAAAAACGTTCCCTGTGAAAACAACACCAATTACTGAAATGTTGGAGAAGCAAAAATATCTTGATTGGATTAATGGTTCTGCTTGAGCTTAGTCAAAAAGGCATACTGTATACCAAGTCTGCAAAAAATAAAAAAAATAAAAAAAATAAATAAATAAATAAATAAATACATATTATATATATTATATATATATATATATATATATATAAATATATATATAAATATATATATATAAATATATATATATATATATATATATATATATATATATATATATATATATATATATATATATATATATATATATATATATATATAGAACAAATTATAGAGATATTGAACAAATTAACTAGTTATTAAATAACCACATAATTAGCTTCACCGTATTGTTTTATTGCATCTACACTCACAGGCCACTTTATTAGGTACACCTTACTAGTACCGGGCTGGACCCACTTTTGCCTTTAGAACTGCCTTAATCCTTTGTGGTTGTCCCTTAATCCATTTGAGTACAGTGAACTCATTGTCATGTTCAAGATCAATCTGCCCATTCTCCTCTGACATCAAGGCATTTGCGCCCACAGAATTGCTGCTCACTGGATGTTTTCTCTTTTTTTGGAACATTCTCTGTAAACCCTACAGATGGTTGTGTGTGAAAATCCCAGTAGATCAGCAGTTTCTGAAATACTCAGACCAGCCCGTCTGGCACCAACAGCCATGCCACGTTCAAAGTAACTTAAATTACCTTTCTTCCTTATTCTAATGCTCGGTTTGAACTGCAGCAGTTCATCTTGACCATGTCCACATACCTAAATGCATTAAGTTGCTTCCATGCGATTGGCTGATTATAAAAAGGCGTTAACGAGCAGTTGGATAGGTGTTCTTAATAAAGTGTAGTGTTCATTTAAGCTGATTTTGAGTTAACATGTTAGTTCACCCAAAAATTACAATTGTCATAATTTACTCAATTTACGCCAAAACTCTGAGTTTTATTCTTCTGTTCTACACAAAGGAAGATATACATAATTTTCTCACCATTCACTCACATGAAAAAAAATGTTCTTCTCTTGAACACAAAAAAGATGTTAGGACAAAGCAGCTTTTTTCCTACTATGCATGTCAATATCTAATTTTGTGTTCAGCAAAAAAGTAAATGGTGAGAAATCTTTCTCAAGTGGGTGAACCAACACTTTTAAGAAGTTTTAACATTAAAAAACACACTGTAAAAAAAAAAAAAAAAAAAAAAAAAAAGTAGAGCCAGACATAATCTGCGGACATTTTTTGTAATTTCTGTGCAGAATTTTGTAAAAAAAAATCTGTGGATTTATACTGAATGATTTTGGGAGTATCGTAACTAAAACCTTAAATAAAAAAATGTGTTTTTTAAACTTTTATTTAATGTTTACAATGCAAGTCCAGTTAGATCCACTTCTCATATAATATATCTACTAAAAGACAGAAAATATTACTTTACAAGCTGTATTGTAAATAAATCACACGAACATTTTCATATTAGTCAATAATATTACTGAAATTCATTTAAACATTGAATAGCTATACATTTACTCAGATTTAAACAAGTAAATCTGTGTAAATAGACTCAATAGATTCAATGATGGACTAAAAATCTGCATAAATCTGCGTATTTTTACGTGTGGGCCTTATCATCAATCTAAGTTTACCAACATTTCCTTAAACCCACAATTCAATGTGTATTCTGTGTGTAACTTCAAATATGGGAAGATCATTTGAATTTAAAAAAAGAGAAAGAGAAGGAAATGATAGAAACAATTCCCTCACATTAACACCGTAGAGCCTTTTCTCAGAGCCCAATATTTTGACTGGTATAATTGATATAAAAATATCCACACTTAAATCTGATTGGGTGTTAAATCTGCAGTCACACCACTACATGCATGACAGGGCAATCGGATAAGCCTGAAACATTTTCAGTCCTCTCATTACCACAGGGCTTCCCCTTGCCTTAAGAAAAAAAAGAGCATGTTTGGGCTGAGATTTACTCTTGTCGAAAACAGGATTATATAGCGCAGATCTTATCGGATACTGACCCGAGCAGCGGAGGTGGTATTTTAAAATAACGCTTCTGCCTCCTTGTTCCAAAGAACAGCCTTCACCTTCTCGTGTGACAACTTGACTAAAGCTCCACCGCCTCTTCCTGAAAAGAGAGAGGAGATGAGACGTTCCAGGCAGCTAAAAAATTCAGCGGCTCCCCAGGATGTCACCTTGAGAAAGATGAGGCCGGTGTGTAAGCTCTCTGCCGCACTTGGTGTCAGGGCTCCTTAATAAATCATTAACGGCTTATGAAAAAGGTAAACTTCCTTCAGGCCACAGGAGCCATTCGCACCAAATACATGGCACGGGGCCAGCAGCACACTATCTCTTTTTATATGCAGCCCATAGAGTCATAATAACCAAGATGTGTTTTTAAGATGACTTATTGAACGGACTGTAAAAGTGTAAAAGACCCAGAAGAATAGGACAGTTGTGTTTCAGGTCGTAGTATTTGCTAGAAAACTAATCAAATCCGACCAAAATGAAAGGTGATTTATGAAAGTTGCCACAATATGTAAACAGATGTGATATATATTTTATTATTAACAAGTATGTTATTGCTAATTAAGTGCATTAATATTGATGCAAATTATAAATTATTATCTATATTAGGGCTGCACAATGTGCGAATCTGCTATACACTTCCTGACAAAAGTTATCACTTATCTAAGATTTAAGAACAACAAACAATCACTTGACTTCTAGTTGATCATTTGGCTTCAGAAGTGGCTTATTTGAAAGGCAAAGGCCTCTATTATGCTTACCAAAACAAAATATGAAGATCCCTTGATTTTTAATTTGGACAGTAGTGTCTGACTTTGCTTAGACAAAAGTATTGTCACTAAACAGAAATAATGTACAGTATTCACCTTATTCTCTGTGTACGAGTGGGCGCAGCCATTTGAATCATTTTGGCTCGAGACTTCCGGTCTCATTCACTTCCATTCATTTTTAGACGATAAAAACAGCTCAGTTTGCTGCTCGATGTTGCAAATTGGTATTTTCTTATTATATTATTCTACTTTGTCTGTATTGTCATGCAAACACTTGTTTGTAGAGTAAGTAGTGTGACCGTTTTCTGCCGTTTATTATTCCTAGTAATTTCTCCCATAGACAGCTGAATCGGAAGTTCTAAAACAAATCGCAAAAATGAGCGCACTTCCGCATTGAAGAATAAGGTCAATAGAATTTAAAGTCATAATGCAGTGGAAAAAAGAATTAATATTGTATGACTCCCCTGAGCTTGGAGGACTGCATCCATACATCTCTGCAATGACTCAAATAACTAATTAATAAGTCATCTGGAATGGCAAAGAAAGCGTTCTTGCAGGACTCCCAGAGTTCATCATGATTCTTTGAATTCATCTTCAATGCCTCCTCCATCTCACCCTAGACATGCTCACTAATGTTCATGCCTGGTGACTGGGCTGGCCAATCCTGAAGCACCTTGACCTTCTTTGCCTTCAGGAACTTTAATGTGGAGGCTGAAGTATGAGAAGGAGCGCTATTCTGCTGAAGAATTTGCCCTCTCCTGCTGTTTGTAATGTAATGGGCAGCACAAATGTCTTGATACCTCAGGCTGTTCATGTTGCCATACACTCAGCAGATTTTATGTTACAGTTTTTAAAATGGGGGGCACAGTGGCTCCGGGGTTAGCACTGTCGCCTCACAGCAAGGTCACTGGTTCGCATCCCGGCTGGGCCAGTTGGCATTTCTGTGTGGCGTTTGCATGCTCTGCCCGTATTCCTGTGGGCTTCCTCCTTGTGCTCCATGTTCCCCCACAAATCCAAGCTCACGCTATAGGTGAATTGAGCAAGCTAAACAGTCCGTAGTGCATGTGTGTGAATGAGAGTGTATGAGTGTTTCCCAGTGATAGGTTGCAGCTGGTAGGACATCCACTACGTAAAACATAGGCTGACTAAGTTGCCGGTTTATCCCACTGTGGCGACCCCTGATTAATAAAGGCACTAAGCCGAAAAGAAAGTGAATGTATGAGTATTTAAACTGGGAGGCTCAGTGGCAGTGGTTAGCACCGTCGCCTCACAGCAAGAAGGTCACTAGTTCAAGTCCCGGCTGATACAGTTGGCATGTCTGTGTGGAGTTTGCATGTTCTCCCCATGTTTGTGTGGGTTTCCTCCTGATGCTCCGGTTTGAATTTGAGTGTGTATGTGTGTTTCTCAGTACTTGGTTGCACCTGGAAGGGCATCCGCTGTGTAAAACATATACTGGATTAGTTTGCAGTTCATTTCGCTGTAATGTCCTCTGATAAATCAGAGACTAAGCCGAAGGAAAATGAATGAATGAATAAATGAGTATTCAAACTGCAATAATTTAAAATCTTTTTAAACACAAACTTAACATACATATCGCAAAGTTGTGCATTAGACATAATTATTACCATGTTATTTGTAACATTTGTGTAATATTTATACCAGCCACAATAATGCCTCTCACTAAATAAATGTCTTATTAGTAAAAAGATAATTAATTTGCTAATTAATTAGATCAGTTTTGGGTTTTTTATGGCTAAGAAAATAAGACAGGTGACGACTAAATTACTAATAAAAAACCCTCCAGAATCTCTCAGTGAAAACAATGAATAAATAACAAAAATGCATAATCACATTCGATCGCACCACATTTGCAGAACAATATCAAATTGTTGATCTTTTAATCTAGCCAATTTGGTTCAACAACTGCCAAAAACAGGGGTTTAAATATTCTATTAATGTCGAGCCCCATCTCTGAGAGAATGCTGATTCATAAACAGCAGATGTCCTTGTTTTCTTAGCGAATTTACATAACAGTACAAAGTGCTCTTTTTTGTTTGTGTGTATGTATGTGTGTGTTTTCTCTTTTCCATTGCTCACCCTCTTGAGATAGACATCTCATTTTCAGGGGATTAGTGTCTTGACAAATGGGCTCGTATGACAATATGTGACAGGAAAAGTTTTGCAACCGTAATGAGAGTCTCAAGGCACAGCTGTGGAGAATCTGTCTCCCTGTGCCATAACTATTCAACCACTACCTGCTTCATACTGTTCAAAGTGGAAGCAGCAATTAAACTACCTTATTATCATCATCATCATCGCTGTTGACAGAATCGTTATCTACACTTTAAACTAATGTGGGTCGCGTACATCACTTATGCTCCATGCCTTTCGCAGCCTTGTCGTACACACCGTCTATTACTGTGCCAAATGGACTATTTGCTCACAGCTCAAACTGTATTAGCGTCACTGAAAAATGTTTTTTTCCCAGCGAAATTTCAATTTAGCTCTCGCCGAACAGAAAACAAACTGGCAATATTCTTCACAATGAGAAGCAATGTGCGTGCGATGCAAAATATGAGCATGATTATTTTGGGCTAATTACTTTTGCACAATGAAAAATGATTAGACCTATGGAGGGGGCGGGGGAAGTGTGAGAGAAGAGGAGAGAGGCAAAGCGAAAAATGCAAACACTACCTGATTACTGCTTTTTTTTCTTCTTTTTCTTTTTTATACTGGCATAATAAAATCCCAGCAGACACACAACATCATAAAACATTAATATTAGGTTAGATTTAGGTCGCCAGCATCCAAAGAGAATGTAATTTGGATGGCCAGTAATGACGTGAAATGACGTTGATATTTGGTTGATTTCAGGTTGTCGAGCCAATATCGTAAACCAACATCATATTGACGTCAAACACTGACATTTATTAGTCAAGTTTGGCAACCAAAATCCAACATCTGATAGACGTCATAGTGGTAACGTCTACACAACATCAAGCTGTAACATCATTAGAGGTTGATATTTTGTTCTTTTTAGGTTACGTTAGAAAGTAACTAAAATGCAACGTCTGTCCATCATTGGACATTGACGTCGGCCTGACGTTGAATGCTGTCATCAACCCGAATTTCATTTACAATTGGTACAGGGCCACACAAAGAAATCATTAGTTAATTTCGAGCTATTTGTTATCCGAGTATGGACGATCTTTTATTTTGAAAAATGATCGTATTCTCTCGCTTACATTTTGATCACTTGAGTGCCCAAATTTAACCCTCAAGCATCATAATGAGTAAGAAACAGACGTCTTTGGAAAGTTTCTTTGCTAAGGAGAAAAGGCCCAGTGAAGGCAAACTGCAAAAGAATAGAACAACAACCCATTTGTCAACAAATGAGGTGAATCCACCATTTCTGTCTAGAAGACATGACGGCGGCCTTTTAGGGGCCGTTCGCATATTGTGTCTTTCTAGAGTTTGCGCAAGTTCGTTATTTCCAATGGTGGTGTGTGGCTTGTGCGCTCAAGTGGCATGATGTGCTTCCGCCTTCCAGACACACTCAGTTGAATGAATACCATGAGTCACGCAACAAGAACAGACCAATTGATCAGCTTCAGCTTATATGGAATATACACATTTCGGTAGACTAGTCATCTTAGACAAACACAGAACACCCAAACACTGCAGTGCTTTGTCATTTTCTTCATAAATAAAACTTATATCAGAGTGACAGCTTATCATCTTCTGAGAAAACGCTTGGTTCAACTAGCAACCTACGAACCACCACAAACCGGTCTGCCTGGTAAATTTGTCAAGCGTTGACCAGTCTGTGATACACTGTAAAAAATGGCCGTGATTTCAACGTTAAAAAAAACTGTAAAAATGCTACAGTACAAATCCGTAACCTGGTTAACAGTATGTTTCCTTAATCTATACGGCGAATAACCGTAAATTGACATTCCCAGAATTCGCTGTATGGCACATCACTATTTATGCTTTTTGTTGACATTACTATGGATTTATTTAGTTTTTTTTTCCCCATCAGTTATGTACATTCCAGATTTATGTTACATCTAATGTTGATAAACAATGTTTATTTCATGACTTTAATTTTATGCGTGTTGCCATAATGGTGTTTAGTTGCTGTGTGAATGATACTGAGCACCTTCTACTGTATATACTGATACACTTTTCTGCTTGTGGGAAAAGTTGATTGTGATGAGTATTGGTTCATTATGTAACTTTCTCATCACCACCTGCATATGGGTGTGGTAACGTGTCTAACTGTGTAACAAAAGATGTATAGATGTTGGTGATTTAAAATACAGACATATTACCTCTATAAATTAATAAAATATGGTAGTTTACCATAATGAGAATTGATGAGAAAT
Organism: Danio aesculapii; assembly: GCF_903798145.1. Classification (NCBI taxonomy): domain Eukaryota; kingdom Metazoa; phylum Chordata; class Actinopteri; order Cypriniformes; family Danionidae; genus Danio; species Danio aesculapii. Next base: position 37,974,348 of record NC_079454.1, on the reverse strand, counting down.
TACTTTTACAGTTTGTACCGTATTTTTAATGGTAAAGTACTGGCAACCACAGCTGACGTTTTTTTACCGTAAATTTTACGGATTTATTTTTTACAGTGTGATAAAAAGGTTGGGGACCATTGCTTTACAGCACTGTTGTTTTGTGGCTGTTGGAACCTAATATTGAGCCACAAAAATACGTACACTACAAAACCAATCTGATCAAATGCATTTTAACTACTTTTGAAAGTAAAAGTGACAAGCTCAAAATGTGTTAGACCTCATTTACTTTACACATGTATTTATAGAGTTGTAATCAGATTGATAAAAAATGATATCTAAACAGGATAATCTCAATTCCGTTCTAAAAGCCAAATGACCTTAGTGACAGAAAATGACTAACGGCATTGATTTCACAGTGTAATTCTGAATATCCTAATTAATCATATAAAATCAGAACAATATTCTGTTTGTTCAGGTTGATTTAGAAAAGGTCTTGGCATTTCTGCAAGTCTGTGTGTTGGGTTTCAGTCGGATCCTCAGAGGACGGGGCAATGAAATGTTGCAGTGCTGATCTCCATGAGCTCATAGATCTCGCTCAGTGCTTGTTAGATCAGACAGATGGTGTTCTGCTGTCTGAAGAGGAGCAAAACATTTCGCAAGCGCTCTCAAGCGAAACTGTCGTATGATAAGTTGGTCTGAACAAGATGTTTTGGACAACTGTTACATTCATAAAGCCGTGGAGCGGCAGGGCGTTCATTCTCCCTAAAGAGCACCTGATGTTTGAAAGAAACAGAAATGATTTTCTGCATGAAGAGTGACAAACAACTGCAAGAATGATAAAACAGGTCACGATTTTCAACACTTTATTTACTCACTTATATCTAATGTGAGATTCCTTTCGACTTAAGTGCTTTTATAATTATTACCATGTCACAATGGTATAGAACCATCCAAACAATTGGGCTAGAAAAAAAATAAAAGGAAATCGACTAATAAGAAAATTTCATTTATTTAGGTTCAAGCACTTTATTATTACTAAAATTCCCAAAGAATTAGCTTTTTTTATATTTCAGGTTTTTCACATTATGTTAGGTTAGATTATACGCATTTTCTTACTTTTGTACTTACCTACTTACTCACCGACTTACCTAGTTACCTACTTACCTATTCACCTACCTACTCACCTACCTACCCACTTACTCACCTACCTATGTACCTACTAACTTGCTTGCTTACTTGCTTACCTATCTACCTACCTACTTACACTGTAAAAAGTTCCACACATCCTTCATGTTGTCCAAACACAAATTAATTAAGTTGACTTGATTGATTTTCTAAATTTAAGTGGGTTGAACATAAAACAATTACGCTGACCCCTAAAGAAATCTCAAGAATAGCTGATTCACAATCATTTAAATAAGTACTGTAGTCTGAACAAGTAGCAAAATTATTTTTGAGTGTACTTACTCACACACTGGCATAGATATTGGCATAGTCCTTACTGTATGAATTTAATATAGATTTATTATAGATATACTGTAGATGTCTTTCTTTCCAATTGATTGACATTAGCGATACAGCTAGCAGCCTGTAAACAAGGATGTGGTCATTTTAAGACAATGCACAAGTCCAATATTATGACATACATTTGATTTCTTCTGCAGTTGTTTGTCTTCATGCGTCTTTGTCATCTCAAGAGCAAGTAGACACAAAAGAAAACTCAATGTAATGTTCATGAACTGAAACATTTTTTTTCTGTCTGCACAGAAAACAGCATGTAATTACTTTTACCATTCAAGACTCCCAGATGCCCGCAAACATGTGATAATCTCCCAGAAATCGCACGTCTCCCGCCCGGTCCTTAAATACGTCGCACAACGCATACCTCCCAGCTCTTCAGGTACATCTGGCGCAACTCATCCCACCGCTCTTCAGGTATGTCGCGCACAACTCACCCCCACCACTATTCTGGTACACCGCACACATACGCACCGCTCTTCAGATAGGTAACCTCATAACCTCATCAATTTCCTGTGCAGCACATGCGAGTTGCTACGGTAAATACAAATGTTTGGGAGAAGTGCCATTATTTTGAACTGTGATCAAAACTGACTGGAACTACCTGTGTGTTTCAATGAAAATAACGCGCACCCTCCAGCCAATCAGAATCAAGAATTTCAACAGATCGTGGAATAAATTGCATTATATAATTGCAGCAAAACAAAAATATCGCAATGTCAGATTTTTACAGTATCCTGTAGCCCTACTGAAAATGTTCAATGGATGTTAAAGATCTATTAGGGAACCATCAATGTCAATAAAGAACCCTTATTTCTATGTGTGTACAAGACTACAAATCCTTCAAAATTCTCACAAACCAAGCAGCATCAGTTTAACCTATGTTAACCCCTCACACAAAATTCAGCTTCAATTTCTCTCCTGTTTTTAATTTCCTTCCTCTCTCCAGGTCCTGAAATGTCACACAGTTGGCTCCGAAGGCGGCAACATCAGCCACCTGGAGCAAGCTAGAATTGGTTTGCTGTTTACTGTATGCCATGATTCACTGTATGACATTACCGGAACAGGGATTTCTATTTTGATAGCGCAGCTCACTGAATTTATCTGTCCGAAATGCAGTGTAATTTATGACATTAATCTAGAAGGAATAGCCTCTGACCTCCCTCCATGTGTCCTCTCAGATGGACTGATATTGGTGCTTGGCCTCATGCGGCTCCCCACCCGGAATTTTACTGATGTGTCCTCCTAGAAAACACAAACGTGAAGTAACCCAAGAGCTCCATTACTGAGTGTTAACAAGCCAAACCATTTCAGCCCGCTCAATGGATGAAAGTGGGAAGCTTGAGGGAAACTAGACTGTTCAGCTGCAATTGTAGAGAAAAATTTACTGTTTTAATAAATGGGTAATGAAATAGAAATGAATGACTACCAATATACCTTTGATCTGGGTGATATCAGAATTATTAGCCCCACTGTATACTTTTTCCTCAATTTCAGTTTAACAGGAAGAAGATTTTCATAAGTTGTCTTAATAACTAACTTCTAATAACTGATTTCTTTTATCTTTGCCATAATGGCAGTACATAATATTTTACTAGATCAGTGGTCTGGAACCTTTGACTCGTGAGCCACAAGTGGAGAATAAATGAATAAAAACTCAACGTTTCGAACAACGCGTGTGTGCGGCACTGTGAATAAACGTACGTTTCTATGCGTGAGCGCATGGAAAATCAAACAACATTCATGAGTGGTGATGATAGCAAAAAAAAAAATAATCCCGAGGAACATCAAAAGTTTCAAAATGAATGGACAGAAACATTTGCTATTTACTGAAAGCTCTGGTGCTCTGCTCTGTCTGATTTGAAGAAAACGCATTTTCTCTCGTTAAAAAATTAAAAAAAAAAAAAAAAAAAAAAAAAATTAAACGTTAAGAGACATTTTAAAACCAACCATGCAGCTTTTGCGGTAAAGTACTAGCCGAGCGAAAGCAGAAAGAAGGGGTGTGAGCTCCAGCAAAAAGTGCAAACCGGACAAAAACAGCAAGGGCAGGATAGGAGTTTGGACAGGGGCATCTTGGAGTTTGAATGCTGCGAGGTCTGCTTGCCTCATTGGAGATCGCGAGGCAAAGGAAACCTTTTACAGATGGCGAATAAGTCCTGTGTGTTAAGTACGCAAATGAACTGTTGGCGGCAGTCCTTAATTTGAGCTAGATCTTGCTCAGAGAAATGTCAGGTATTCCTATTTTGCGTTCCGTTATTTACTTTAATTGATCCGGCATTAACTGGTGAGTGTTGAATACCTGCATGTTTGTGTGTGTGTGTGTGTGTGTGTGTGTGTGTGTGTGTGTGTGCGTGTGTGTGTGCGTGTGTGTGTGTGTGTGTGTGTGTGTGTGTCGCAAAGAGAAAGAGAGAGAATGTGAATGAGTCCTAGTGGGGAAAAAAAACTGTGAGCAGCAAAGCTGTGTTGAGTGTGCACACACAAAGGTAGTCACTTTTGACCGATCAGCTTTCTTACATTTACAATCACTGTCATTGGTCGGTGATGTTGTTTTGCACGCAGTGAGCAGCAAAAATAAATAATGGCATAGTGGCCTATCTAAATAATAACAATGTTTTTAAAATGCCAGAGGCAGTCAAGCATATATATTTTAAACAAGAGTACGTTAAATCTGATTATGAGCCTGATCAAGAGAAGATAAAACTGCGTGAATGGATGTCATGATCACCAGTGATCCTTCCTGACAGGTCACTGGTGAACTACAAGTGTCCTGTTTAGGAACTACAAATCCTATCAGGCCATGTTAAACCCCAGCTGTTCATCACGGCTGATGAGACTCACACACACACACAGCTGAGACTTGTGATGACTGATCATTCAGACTATTTATACACCACACATACACAAGTTTAGTCTTTGTAGTTGTTGTACATACCTTGCATGTCTTAGCATCTTGTTGTTTAGTCTGTTTTTTGACTTTAGCCTTGTTTATTGTTTGATCCTGTTTGCCACTTATTTTTGACCTTATGCCAGTTTTTTGACTACGTTTTTGGACTGCCCTTTTTTGTACCAGCCGCTTCTGTTATCCCTGTTTTGCTTAAATATAATCTTATTTTACCTGCACTTGGATCCTCATCTCTGTTGTTCCTTGCCTTGAGCCCCACTCGTGACAGAAAGACTCCGTCATTATGGATCCAGCGGAGAGTAAGATTATTCGCCTTCGTCAAGGTAATCGCCCCATTGAGGAGTATGTGAAGGAATTTTTGCAGTTAGTTCATTTAACCCACATGGACAATTTATGTTTAATGATTTTTTTTTCGGGGGGGACTTTCACAATCACTCCTTTTTGTTATGCCAATACACCAACCACACTGGACTATTTTTCAGTTTATTGACATGGCTCTTTTATTGGCGGGCTCTGCCTTCACTATTGCGGTGGCGGAAACCCCTAATAATTTTTTTGAGGGGGGCAAGGAACAGCAAGACCAGCTGGCGATGGGGTTTGTGGCTCACCCCACAGATACAAGAATGAGGGCATCACTTGTACCCCGTTTTTCTGCTCAAGAGCCAAGTTCACAGCCAGCGCTTCCAGATTCCCTGTCACTGCCAGATCCTCCAGAGCTGCCAGACCCCCAGTCACTGCCAGATCCTCCAGAGCAGCCTGATCCTCAATCACTGCCAGAGCCACTGCTGCCAGAGCCATTGCCGCCAGTACTGCCAGAGCTGCCAGAGCTACTGCCGCCTGAGCTTCCCAAATGGCGGGTACCAGATCCCCTTGAGTCCCATGAATGGCCAGAGCAGTCACCTGAGTCCCATGAATGGCCAGAGCAGTCACCTGAGTCCCACGAAAGGCCGGGGCTGCCACCTGAGTCCCACGAAAGGCCGGAGCTGCCACCTGAGTCCCACGAAAGGCCGGAGCTGCCACCTGAGTCCCACGAAAGGCCGGAGCTGCCACCTGAGTCCCACGAAAGGCCGGAGCTGCCACCTGAGTCCCACGAAAGGCCGGAGCTGCCACCTGAGTCCCACGAAAGGCCGGAGCTGCCACCTGAGTCCCACGAAAGGCCGGAGCTGCCACCTGTGTCCCACGAACGGTCGGAGCCGCCACCTGAGTTCCTTGAATGGCTACCACAGTCGTGTGAGTTCCCAGAGCTGCCAGAGCAGCAACCTGAGTCCCACGAACTGCTGCCAAAGCCACGTGATTTCCCAGTGCTGCCAGAGCCATCTGATTACTCCAGGCCTTCTGACCCTAAGCCTCTTAAACCACTGGGGTTATCTGAACCACCAGTGTCTCCTGACCCACTGGTGCTACATGAACCGCCAGTGACTACGGTTCTAGAGCCTTTTGACTCTGTGTGGTTGTCTGAACCACTAGTGCTTCCTGAACCAGAACCTCCTGACCAACTTATCTTTCTTAAGATGTCTGAGCCACCAGTACCTGCTAAACCAGGCAATCCGCAGCCCCACGCTCCAGGCCCACCGCAGCTCCACGCCCCAGGCCCTCCACAGCTCCATGCCCAAGGTACACCTCCGCTGCATGGTCCTGGCCCTCCATCCCTCCCCCTGCTCCGCCTCCGCTCCACCTCCCTCCTGAACTGTTCTGGGAGCATCTGGAATCTGCTCTTAGAGAGGGGGTACTGTCATGATCACCAGTGATCCTTCCTGACAGGTCACTGGTTAACTACAAGTGTCCTGTTTAGGAACTACAAATCCTATCAGGCCATGTTAAACCCCAGCTGTTCATCACGGCTGATGAGACTCACACACACACACAGCTGAGACTTGTGATGTCTGATCATTCAGACTATTTATACACCACACATACACAAGTTTAGGACGGAGTCTTTGTAGTTGTTGTACATACCTTGCATGTCTTAGCATCTTGTTGTTTAGTCTGTTTTTTGACTTTAGCCTTGTTTATTGTTTGATCCTGTTTGCCACTTATTTTTGACCTTATGCCAGTTTTTTGACTACGTTTTTGGACTGCCCTTTTTTGTACCAGCCGCTTCTGTTATCCCTGTTTTGCTTAAATATAATCTTATTTTACCTGCACTTGGATCCTCATCTCTGTTGTTCCTTGCCTTGAGCCCCACTCGTGACAATGGATCAGGAGACAGATGCAAAGCCATCTGAAGTCATGACGAAACATGACGAAAGAGGTAACTGTGGGCTCATCTTGAAGATTAGACAGAGTGAGTCATTTTTGCTTGGCACATAATAGAAGTGAACTGAACTGAATGTCAGTGGTGTTAGTAAACTGAATAGTGATGTTTCATGATTTTTTCACTGTAACCGCTGAGTAACGTCATGTTCCGGTGTCCTGAATCACATTTTGCTACCAACATTATATATATTTATTTATTTATTTATTTATATAGTCACGTGGCTCTTTAAGAAAATGCATTTGCCAAAAAAAAAATCCGAAATGGATCTTTGCTGAAAAAAGGTTCCCGACCCCTGTACTAGATATTCTACAAGATTCTAGTATTCAGCTTAAAGTGACATTTAAAGGCTTAACTAGGTTAATTAGGCAAGTTGGGGTAATTAGGTAAATCATTGTAAAATGATGGTTTGTTTTGCAGAAAAAAATATTGCTTAAGGGGGCTAACAATATTTACCTTAAAATGGTTTTAAAAGAAATAAAACATATTTTATTCTAGCTAAAAATAAAACAAATAAGACTTTCCCCAGAAGAAAAAATATTATAGGAAATTTGATGTTAAACATTGTTTGTTTTAAATATTTAAAAAAGTAAATATAGTTCACAGAAGGGCTAATTACAGTGGATTAAATTGTCATCCGTGATCAATTATTATTACCCCTCTACCGCATGGTGTTGCCATATGGCAACATGATATTTATGTTCATTTCCCTGCTACTTTTTCTTTAAGACCAATATTGAATTTTGTTGGTTGGAAAGAGAAGACCTTAGTGTAGCCAATGATGTGCTTTGGTTAAGTCACATGAACTGCAGTGTTTTTCTGTGGTGCGATTACTGACAGACTGATGTTTATTGTGAGTAGTTGCTGAAAGCAAATTTCTAAGTTGGATCCACTGTTGGACGTTGTTGCCATATGGCAACACTTCATAAAGTAAAAAAAAATAAATAAATAATAAAAAATTTCCAAATTTTTTTTACAGCACTTCAAGTTAAGAACGTTTTTTTTACAGCACTTTCATTTTAAGAAAGAAAAACAGTGATTTTTTTTTTTATTATAAATCTATCATAATGAGTGCAGTAGAGGGTTATTATTATTATTATTGTGTGTATTGAGCTTATTCTGCAACATGAATCTTTTCTGCGGTTATTTTAGAAATTTAAATTATTTTAATTATGTTAAAATAATAAACTAGGACTAATAAACAGCAGTAAACTACTTACCCTACAAAGAATCATGTTTTGACGATACATAAAAATAAAATAATGTAATAAGAATGGTTGTGCAGCATAACAAGCTGTTTTTAATAAGTAAAATAGATGCAAGTGAATGAGACGAATCTCAAGTCTATAAGTCAAGCCAATAAGGTTCGAATGAATGCACCCACTCGTACATAAAAGAAAAAGGTCAATACTGTGACATAAATAAGTGGGTATGGCCAACTAGCATACAGTGACTTGAGCACTTGAGCAAAATCAGGTCAGCAATTTGAGGTGAAATTTTACCTATGATTTAGATTGGTTGTTTTTCATTACTGACTTGAAACCATAAATGTGAGTACAGAATAACTCTGTGTACAATATCCCTCTGTATGTTAAACATTCACCTGTTTAGCACCACAGCATCTGCCAATTAACAGCCTTCCCCAAGTCCTAATGTGTGCCCAGTGCCACGAATGATTCGCAATAGACCATAAAAGGTCAGTAAAATACAAAAATCACTTCAAGTTTCGTAATAAAATGCATAGTCTCATTTGAATTATTGGTTTGAATATATGATAAAAGATTTGAGTTATAGACTGACAGTGATACAGTTTAATTCAGTATCTGCTCTACACTGTAAAACCCAAAAAGTTAAGGTAACTTAAACCGTTTGAGTAAACCGATTGCAACAAACCATTGAAGTTCAAAGACTAATCCTAATGAGTACTGTGAACTTAATACATTTGAGTAAATGAAGCAATTTAAGCACCGTAAAACCCAATAAATAAGAACTCAAACCAACTGAGTACTGTAAAACCCAGTAAGTTAAGGCAACTCAAACCATTTGAGGAAACCGATTGCTACAATACATTTGACTTAAAAAAAACTAATCTACATGAGTACTGTGAACTTACTCCATTTAAGTTGAAGTAATGAGGTATTTAATTAACTCATTACCTTCAACATTGAGTTCAAAACTCTTTTCAGAATAACCTTCAGATGAACCTTCAGAACATTTTGAGTTAATTGCACTCATTTCATTTGATGCAGTTGGCTGTTGGGTTTTACAGTGTACTAATCCTTTTTCTTTACAATAAAATAAAATAAAATTATAACAACAGCAAGTTTTCCAAGTATAAACTAATAGCAGAGGCCATAGAAAAACAAAAATTACCTCAATCTCTTGAACTGAAAACACACAACTAGCAAAAGAACTCAAAAAACTACATTAGCAAATGCTCTGTTACTGCTTTTCAAGCAACATGCATTAGAAAAACAGTCTTAATATTCTTTGGCTTTTTCTTCATTATAAAAAGAAAACAGGATGTACTTTGAGCACTATTCCCAGCTTTCACTGTAAAAGCTGTAAACATTTCATAAAGCGTGCAACAAAATCACTGAATTAGCCGTTAAAATAGGAACACAGAGTTATAATGGCAAAAGACCATCTACATTTCAACATCAGTTTAACAGCTTCTGCTAGCTCTTTCTTTCTTTCCTTACAAAACGGCCCTCAACTTACCAGACATGAGGATTAGTCAACAAGAAAATGAACCTATTCACTTTCAAAATGCTGTTGAATGATTCATCAGACCTACTCGGAAAGAAAAAGAAAAATTGCTTGTCTTGTAATCAAATCAAAGTAATACCTTGCTCCCCATTTGAATCGACTTCACTTTTTTGTTGATTCATCCATCCATCCATCCATCCATCTATCTATCTACAGTATCTATCTATCTATCTGCAACATGATAGAAAGTGTTATATTACTAGAAAGCACAGCAATCATGCAAAATAATATAGCTACCAAAATAAATAAATACATATTTAACTTTACAAAAGCTTCTTTTTTGGCCATGCCTATACTCCAGCAGCAAACGAACACCCTAGAAACTGAATGGCAAGACACTGGCAATCCCATAAATTAACTGCATAGCAATACTCCATAGCAACCACCCAGGGGTGCATTGCCCAAACAACGACATAACTCGTGGCTGAACTATCATAGTACGATGCATCGTTTGGGAAAAGAACAATGTAGTGACGAGTGTTTCCCAAAATCGTACTTTCTTTGTCGCAGATCCATCATTTAAACCACATTAATTATAAGGTAAAACGTTCATAATGGTGCTCTAAATAGGGTGGAGTGACAACTTCTTTGTAGAGAAAATCCCCATTACTTTTTTTGTAAAGAGGAAGATTGTTAAAACTGAACTGTGAAAAAAATACTTTGTAAGTAAATTAAGGTAAGAGAGATGGCTTTAATGTTTTATAAATCATTCCGAGTTTAAATGTTGCATGATCGAAAGGAATAGGGCATAGAGAGATAACCATATGTTATGCCTATTGAGTTGCGTGTTATACATGGTATTAACATGCTTCTTATTTTTTTTTTTAGGTATACTCTGTTTTGCTACACTAATGCCTTAAAATATAACTAAGTAACACATTTAGCTACTTTTTTTATGACATTAGATTGTAACATTTAACTTTTTTCCTAAGACTGATATTGGTTGGGTAATGAAGCGTGATGACTCGGTTATGCTGATTTCACTATATTTATTTACTGCTTATACTAATAGTCTAACCATGGGTTAGCTTGCATGTGTAGGCATAGTTTAATGTCTTTACCTAAAACTTTAAACATTTGTATTATTTGAAATAAAACCGAAAGAAGGAAAATAAAATATAATTTAAACCACTCGTTTGGCGCTGAAGCCATCCGTTTGCATTAATAAACGGTATCATTGCATAATTTTCATTGATAAAATCAGTAATAGCAAAACTGTGCATATTATTATTACTATAGAAAATAGATTACTGCCTTAAGTTAGTAAGGTAGTAATGCAAAGTAATAAATAAGTGAATAAATAGCCTAAATGAAAGGGACAAGATTGACTAAAATCAGTCACCAGGTCTAGTGCCCCCGTATGGGATTAAAATGCCCCCTCAGTTGTGACATCCTTGCGCCGGACCTAAATATGATCTATAAGAATAAATATAAGAATGTATAAGTCTGTAAAATAAAAGGAAGTTTATTACAAGGTTTTTGTACAGTAATAAACAACCCCAACCCAGAAAATATATCAAGTTAAGATATATTCAACTATTAAAATTGTTAATAAGTCACTTTTTGGGAAGATCAACGTGCCATAATCCAATTCAAAAGCATAAGTAAACATAAATAAAAACTATAGGTGGGCATAGATTGATTTTATCTAGATTAATCTAACTGTAATCTTGGAATTAATCTAGATTAATCTAAATTAAAATGGTTCATTTGAATACTGCTGAAAGCATTCAAAACGTGTGCTAACCAAAAAATGACTAATAGGTTTTTGAGAACGGGTTTCTCAAGCCAGGTGGCGCATTAGACCAAGGGCTTTTCTCCGGTTTTCAAAACGCATCACAAACTGCTTGAGAAACTGTTCTACTATGATAATTGATGATGAAAAAAACTATGTTCAATAAGATGTACTTATGCTTACTAACTGTTTATTCAGTTAAACATGAATTATGAACTGTAGGCCTACATGTAAAGGACCGCGCACATGCACACACGCACACACACTTTTTTCTTTCTATTTGGCGTGCGTTATTAAATTCCATAACACTCCTTATATTTTCGTCTAATACCACAGTTTGTCACAGGGGCATGAATGAAATGTTCATGAGTTAAAAGTGAAACTGCCCAACTGCAGTTAAAGTCACCCAAAATTACAGAAAACTCTTACATGAAAGCACTTCACGTAAACACCTTAATTATATTATATATATATAATAACTAGATCACAGATGTCCATGTAAGCTTAGTCAGTAATGTCTTCGAAGTAAGTGAAAGATCCAGAAGGGCATCGTACTGATTTAATTCAGACGGGCATTTTTTTGTCAGACGGCTCATTGGTCTACATCCGCGCTAAAATATCAAGGTGAAATCATCATAGTTTGCGTAGAATAGATCCAGCTCCCCACCCAATTTTGAGAATAGATTAACAGGGATATTTTTTTTCCGCACGATAACAGTCTCGCGTTATAAAATATAAAAACATGAATCACTGAAAACTACTAATTTACGGATATGTTTTTACAGTGTAGGCAGGAATCATTTTGCAATTGAATTGTGACTCTCACAATCTAAAAGTCTCTAAAAATTCCCACCCCAATCAGCCATATTTGTTTACCTGCGGAAAACCCTCACAACCACCTTGCAACATCCTAACAACCTGACAACACCCACATATCCAGGACACCCAAAATCCATACATCCATGCATTGATCCATTCCTTTATAAGTGAAAATGGGTTGCAAACAGTAATTCACATTACATTCTCTTTTTACTTAGAATTAATTGATTTCCACTCAAGGAATGAAAAAAAAAAGCATGCGGCAGCTGTCATTAGACACAGGCGGCATGCTTTTTGGAAGAGAGCAGAAGATGGTTGACTTCCCTTTTCAGTCTCCACCATTTCCCCAGTGACAGTGAAATGACTGGGTAATCTTTGCCATCGATTGAAATCCAGCTAACCATTTCATGAGTATTGTCAAGCACAGCACAATTGACTTGTCTTTCCACACAGGCAGCTGGAGGAGACTGGAAATGCTCCCTTACAGCGCAAAATTGATTGATGAAGTGCTCCCGACTGCTGGGCGCATGTTTATATAGGCTTTTATTATCAATCAGACTCTTTGGAAGAATTAATTAAGCCTGGCGTTTCCAGAAGGATGCGGTTCCTTAGATCAAGACACCCAATGTTGTTTAATAAAAACAGTGTACAACATGTATTTGTAGCAGTAACAATTCCACCAGAAGCAATGGGCTATCAAGAAGGAGAAAAAAAAAACACTTTCCCTGGCACAATTTCTCCAATAGAGCTTGTTTTCGCAGAGACAAAAAACAATATCAATCATCCGATTCCAAAATCGTGTGCTCTATAATTTTTAAGGTCAAGCTAAGAGGAAAAAATAACTCTTGTCTAGTATTAGGGCTATAATCACTAGAGCTAAAAGAGTAAAGTCAATCATATACTTTTAAGGCCAACGTGATCACCTGATTAAACACACTGTTGCAAATATCAGCACTGTTTAATGTTTAAAGTTGGCGGTTCATTCCACTGTGGCGGCACAAGATTAATAAAGGGACTAAGCCGAAGAAGAAAATGAATGAATCAATATTTAAAGCTAATACAATAATAATAATAATAATAATAATAGTAGTATTTAAAAGAACTATTATTATTATTTAATATTTTAATTATTATTTTAAACAATAATAATAGTAGTAATTATTATTATTATTATTAGAACTACTACTACTAAGAAGAAGAAGAAGAAGAAGAAGAAGAAGAAGAAGAAGAATAGTTGTTGTTATTATTATTATTATTAGTAGTAGTAGTATTATTATTATTATTGTCAATATTTAATATCTAACAACAACAACAAATCACAATAATAATAATAATAATAATGATAATAATAATAATAATTATTATTATTATTATTATTATTATTATTATTATAACTACCAACAATTACTAATAGTATCGTTGTTATAATACAAATAACTTATAATAATAATTATTATTATTAATAATAATAATTAAAATAATATTATTATTATTATTATTATTATTATTATTATATTCATATTTAAAATAGTAACAACAACAACGTTATTTGTGTTATTTTTTTATTATTATTATTATTATTATTATTATTAGTTTTGAATATAACAAATAATAATAATAAAAACTAACAACAATTATTAATATTGTTATAATTATTATTATAAATATCATATTTTTTAAATAATAATAATAATAATATTTATTAGTTTAATTATTATTTAATTATTATTATTATTATTTTTAAATATTATAACTACTACTACTACTACTACTACTACTAATAATAATAATAATAATAATTTAAAATAATAATCAATAATACCAACAACAACAATTATATAATTTTGGGTGATTTATTTATTGATTGATTTATTTTACAGAATGCAACATTCTACTAAAATAGAATAAAAGAATAATAGTTTTTTCAAATCAAAATCGAATTAATATTATTACTATTATTATTATTATTATTATTATTATTATTATCTAAATGTTTATAATGAAATGAATATATTATTTCAGTGATTACACATTATTAAGCCTTAACAAAACACAATTAATATGACATACTGTACTTTCCATAGACAGTTGTTCTGAGCATTATGTAAACAATGAAAAAAACGCTATTGGTATACTACGCTAGAGATTAAAATTTGTAAAACTAATGATAAAAGAACTAGAAACAGAAACATCTCTAAAAAAATAGATCAACAAAATGATTTAAACTGATGTAAATCAAAACAAAAAAAAGAATACATAAATGAAAATAAAACAAAAATGAAGTAATGAGAACAATAATGGGGGCGAGGTAATACACAAGAACTATTTTACTTAATTAACAAATGTATTTAAAAATGTATTACATGAGTTAATGTTTTATAAATGTTTATTTATCTTTATTCATGCTTTTCTCATTCATGTTTGGTCCTTCATGTTAACCATTGTAACACAAATGAGGTTTATGTCTTAATACACTTTCCTTCTTTATTAACCACTCTATTGACCTTGCGTATGCATCATCTAGTTGATAATTAAAGACTCATAACAACATACATTCAAAATCTCCCTAAAAACGCGAGTAATGCATTATTTGTCCAGACAATAAATAAACTTCAGAATGACGAATCCATCCACTTCACAATCTCTTTGTTATTTCCTTCTTTGTCAAATCCAGATCTAATGCGAGCAATCCGACTGTAACCTTGTTTGAATAGAAGGGGTCATCAAATCATCCTTGATCTAACTATACAGCTTCACAGCCACTGGTTCCACGGTGCCATTCTCTACAGTCATCATTTAGCTAAACCGCATGAAATTTATGGGTGGACTCAAGGTTAATAGATTTCCGCGAGAAATCCCATTAGGATATCATTTGCTCAGGATGTACAGGCAGACCTAACAGTGGAGTATGGGCTATTACAAGTCCAGGATTCAAGCTAAGCAATGTCCGTTCAATTTCCTCACACTGTGTTTTCACATTTTCAGTGATGGAGTAAGATTGTATGATGTTGCATTTTGGGGTTTGATTAGCAACTACATGATGTGGTTAATAATGAAGAATAAATCAATACATTTTAAAAATATGTTCAGTTACAGCGAATTGCAGGACAATGGATGCATAAACAAATAGATACAATACATTTTTAATAAAAATTTGCCTCGAATTATTATTATTATTATTATTATTATTATTGCTGTTATTATCATTATCATCATTATTATCATCATTATTATTATTATTATTATTATTATTATTATTATTATTATTATTATTGCTGTTATTATCATTATCATCATTATTATTATTATTATTATTATTATTATTGTTGTTGTTGTTGTTGTTGTTGTTGCTGTTATTATTATTATTACAGTTATTATTATTATTATTATTATTATTATTATTATTATTATTATTATTATTATCGTTATTGCCGTTATTAGTAGTAGTATTACTATTATTATTGCTGTTATTATTATTATTATTGCTGTTGTTGTTATTATTATTATTAGTAGCAGTAGTAGTAGTAGTAGTAGTAGAAGAAATTTCATTTCTTTAATTTAATTTGATATTTTTGCATTCATTTTAAAATATTGTTGTTGAACTTTTTAGGGATATCTGAGTCCAACAGCATTTAATTTGGTCACATTTAATTTTGGACACAAACTCAGATATGCTTGATTGATGACTAAGGACCAATGAAGTCACAGTTGCATGTTTGAGTTTCTGTAAGAACCAATAAGTTTTGAATTAAGTAATACTAGTCTTTTCTTTGAGCGAACGAATAAAGGAGCAATCAAGCTAGCGAATGAGCTGATGAGTGAGCGAATGAACAACTAAGAACCAATGAAGTCACAGTTGCATGTCTGAGTTTCTGAAAGAACCAAAAAGTTTGGAATGAAATAATAATAGGTTTTTCATCAAGTGAACGAACAAGCGAACGAACCAGCGAGCAAACGAAAGAATGAACGAATGAAAGAATGAACAAACGAGCGAACGACTAAGCACCAATGAAGTCACAGTTCCATGTTTGAGTTTCTGTAAGAACCAATAAGTTTTGAATTAAATGATAATAGGTTTTTCATTGAGCGAACGAACAAGCGAACAAACCATTCAAAATCTCACTAAAAACGTGAGTAATGTATTATTTGTCCAGACAATAAACAAACTTCAGAATGACGAATCTATCCACTTCACAATCTCTTTGTTATTTCCTTCTTTGTCAAATCCAGATCTAATGCAAGCAATCCGACTGTAACCTTGTTTGAATAGAAGGGGTACTTCTATTCAAACAAGGGAAACTCAAACATGGAGCAAACAAGCGAGCGAATGAGCTAATGAGTGAGCGAATGAACAACTAAGAACCAATGAAGTCACAGTTCCATGTCTGAGTTTCTGTAAGAACCAAAAAGTTTGGAATAAAATAATAGGTAGGAATGAAATAGGTTTTTCATCGAGCGAACAAACAAGCGAACGAACCAGCGAGCAAAAAAAAAAAATGAACGAACGAACGAAAGAAAGAATGAACAAACGAGCGAACGACTAAGCACCAATGAAGTCACAGTTCCATGTCTGAGTTTCTGTAAGAACCAAAAAGTTTGGAATAAAATAATAGGTAGGAATGAAATAGGTTTTTCATCGAGCGAACGAACAAGCGAACGAACCAGCGAGCAAAAAAAAGAATGAACGAACGAACGAAAGAAAGAATGAACAAACGAGCGAACGACTAAGCACCAATGAAGCCACAGTTCCATGTTTGAGTTTCTGTAAGAACCAATAAGTTTTGAATTAAATGATAATAGGTTTTTCATTGAGCGAACGAACAAGCGAACAAACCAGCGAGCGAACGAAATGAGCGAACAAAAGAATTAACAAACGAGCGAACAACTAAGAACCAATGAAGTCACAGTTGCATGCTTGAGTTTCTGTAGGAACCAATAAGTTGAATAAAAATAATAAAAGGGTTTTTGCAAGCGAACGAACGAACAAACGGATTTTTACTGAATAAAATATTTTATATAAATAAACAAACACAAAAAGATATTGCCACATGTTTTAGAAACATCTCAATTTCAGCAAAGCCAGAATTCAAATTTGGCCACAACAATTGAAACATGCTTGCTTGATGTTTGAGATTCAATGAGGTTCATTCTCGCAAGTAACATTGCACTTTTGAGATTATGTAAGACCCATAAGGTTTGACTAAATGAACGTTGTTGTTGTTGTTGTTTTTTTATGAATGAATTTGTTTTATGAAATCACTTTGTACTAAATAGAATTTTTTATTTAGACCATTTTAATGTGGCGATGTCATTGGCCCATGAACATTTCCTGCTAGTTGTCAAGCTATTTCCTAAATGTAAGAAGAGGCAATTCAATCATAACTTAATGTTTAAACAGCTATCATATGATGATTTTTCAATACGTGGAATTCTTGGAAGCTATGGAAAATACAAATGTAAAACAGGAAATACATTAGGCCCATTGTTATTGTTTACATCCCTCAAAATGGTCTATACACACACAGACACACCCACATTACAATATAGCTCAAACATGCTTGCTTGATGTGCGAGATTTGGCCACAATAGTTGAAACATGCTTCCTTGATGTTTGAGATTAAACAAGGTTTATTTTCGCAAGTAACATTGCACTTTTGAGCTTAAGGACCAATAAGGTTTGAATAAATTTATGTTTTTTTTCTTTGCATGAATTTGTTTTATTACTACACTTTGTACTAAATTGAATTTTTTTATACAGACCATTTCAATGTGGCAATGTCATTGGCCCATAAACATGTTAAAGCAGCTATCATAACATTATTTTTCAATATGTGGACCTTCTTGAATTTATGGAAGCTATGGAAAATACAAACGGGAAAACGGGAAATACATTAGAACCATTGTTATTGTTTACATCCCTCAAAATGGTCTACACACACACACACACACTCACACACACACACACACACACACACACACACACACACACACACACACACACAACAACAATATAGCTTAAACATGCTTGCTTGATGTGTGAGAACCAATGAGGTTTGATCTCGCGCATCAAGCAGGAATGGTTGAGTTGCTTTTTTATTTGCATTCCAAAGATGAACAAAAGTCTTATGAAGTTGGATTAACATGAGGGCAAACAAATGATGACAAAATTTAAATTATGCTGTGAACTAACCTATTCAGATTCTTATAACGCTGCTAATTAGCCAGACGAATCATGAAACAGAACAATGTGGATTTGTAAAAGCAATAACACTGTTCCAATGAATGACCAGTCTTGCTGAGACCCCGCTTGTGATCTCAGAACGAAATACCTCTGCAGCAGGCTTTAAATCAATTACGGATTAAATAATTATGAACAAACCGCAATGCATCACAAATGGCTCTGAAATGTTATTTTATAAGGCTAATAATCATAGCGCGCTCTTAATCAGTTTCGCTAATGCATGCACACATACTCAAAGATAAGCACCGCAAACATTTTGAAAATTTAATTCAGTAATGGAGAGCTTTATCCCCCTCATCCATTTGAATATTTCATTAGGCCACTCTGTTCCCCATTGAGAGAATGGCTGGTAATAAGAGTAATCCCTGGAATGTGTGGGCCCTGCGGTAGGAGTGCATTCAGCAGCTATTACTGCACCATTCCCTCACTCCACACCGCCTGTGCCAATAAGAGGAACATGGCAAGCCTAAAAAGCCCAATGAAAGAAGAAAAACAGCGGAGAAGGAAAAACAAACAGATAGCACTCAACCAGGCTGCAAACAGAGGGTGCAATGTGATACAAAACCAAATGCCACATGAAGAGAAGCAGAACAGATTGGGGTTTCATTAGGGCAGTCACTGACAGCATATGTGCTAATGAAATGATTTTACATATGGCACATTTGTTCTTTGCTTTTAGTACTTTCAGTTACAAAAAATGAAAAGGTATTTATTAGCGACAGTTTTTCATTCTCTGAGTAAAATAAAACTGACAGATTTATTCCTTAAAGCAGAATTTTAAAAAATTGCATTTTTAATTGAATTTGAGGGGGGATAATTACAAATGGCAGGGGAAAAAAAAACGACAGAACCAACAGACAACTGAGAGAATAAACAATTAATCGATTGAACAAATATACAACAATAATAAACAACTGACAGAACAAGTGAACAAACTATTAGTAGAATAAATTAAATGACAGAACAAAAAAATCTAATTATATAACTAATTTATAAACAATAAAAAACAAATAATAGGACAAACAAATTGTAGAAAAATAAACTATTAGTAGAATGAATGAACAAACAAATGACAGACCACAAATCTAAAGTTGGAACCATCAAAAAAAAAAAAAACTGATAACAACAGAATAAACAAACAAACTATTAGCAGACTGCACAAATGACAGAACAAAAACAAAATTCTAATGATACAATCAACAAACAACTAATGTTAGAACAAACACATAATAGAAGAAATAATGGTTTAAAAGAACAAATGATAAAGCAAACAATAAAACTACTACTGAACAAACAAACTATTTCTACTAAACAAACAACTAATAAATTGCATGATTGATGGATGGTTGGAAAAAAATGATGAATGAATGCAAAAAAACAAATAACAGAAAAAAGTATGAAAAAAGAAAAAAAACAAAAACAAACCAAAGACAGAGCAAACAATCAAGCTAATTACTGAAAAAAACTAATGATATAAATTAAATGACCAATAGATTGTCTGATTAATGGATAAATGATATTACATAATGATAAATGGAACCACAGAATGACAGATGGATAGAAAACACACAAAATAAAAATGATAGCTAGATGCAACATTTTGATTTAATTCAATTCAATTCCCCTTTATTTGTATAGCACTTTTACAATGTAGATTGTGCCAAAGCAGCTTCACATAGAAGATCATAGTAAATTGGAACAGTGTAGTTCAGTTTTCAGTGTTTAAGTTCAGTTTAGCTCAGTTCAGTGTGGTTAATAATCACTACTGAGAGTCCAAACACTGAAAAGCAAAATCCATCGATGTGCAGCTCTACAGATCCCGAACCATGCAAGCCAGTGGAGACAGCGGCGAGGAAAAAAACATCACCAATTAGTGAAAGTGAAGAATTAAAAATTCGCGAGAGAAACCAGGCTCAGTTGGGCATGACCATTTTTCCTCTGGCCAAATGTCTTGTGCAGAGCTGCATTCAAGGCGCCAGAAGCTGGAAACTGGACCTCAGCGAAGACTCATCTGTCCCTGGAGCGTCACAGGAATCGTGAACAGCGAACAGTCTCATGCTGTCCGCTCCTCCATGACCACCACAGCAGCTGCCGAAATAGTTGGTTCATAGTTTCAGTCCCCCCCCCCCCCCCCCCCCCCCCCTTATGTTTAGCCTTGGGCCCTAATCGCTATCCTATCAGGAAAGAACCATGAATGTACTGGACAAAAAAAGCAACACCCCACTTCCCCAGTAGTGGATTGGCGTTATGAAGTGCTCTCGCTACTAAATGCACTTTAGCCCTTGAGCCATCTGACCTCAGAATTGCTTTTCAGATGAACAAGAATGTTCACTTGGCATGTTTCTTAAATACCAAACATATGCTATTTGTATGCTTTAGTAGTGAAAAGAATTGTTTCAACTTATTTTAAATAAGTAGTCAAACAAGCAGCAAAAGTAATTTTGAATGAAACATTGAATGAGTATGGACAAAACTATGGTCCACAAATTTGTTCCACAAATGTAACCAGGGGTGACATGAAAGGCACTTCGTTTTTTCGTGTGTGTGTTCTGGACTTTCATTTACATTTATGTTTTATGATGGGGTTTTTCCCCAAAGTGACTCACAACAGAGGAACATTAGCAATTTGGTATAGAGCCAACAATATCAATTGTGCACAATATCAACTTTATTAGAAGGCTAGATTAGTAGTTTTAATTTAATCTCAATTAAATTAAAGGCCGTTTTAACATCAAAAATGGAGAAAATCTCTTGAAAAAGATGTTAAAAATAATGTTCAGCCTAGGGCCCTGTAATCCATCATCCTATCAGGAAAGATCTGTTTTTATATTCTCTCTGAAGATGAAGAAATGAACCATAAATGTTTTTTTTTTTTTTTTTAAGCAGTACCCCACTTCCCCGGTAGTGGATTGGCGTTATGAAGCACCCTCCCCACTAAATGGACTTTAGCCCTTGAGCCGTGACTCCAGGTTGAGAAGCCTTTGTTCCCGAGTTGACACAACCTCCGGAGAGGTTAGCCTGGATTTCTACTTGTAGGCATTGTTATATCCCTCTCTTACTTCCCTTCCGCCTCCTGGGAGCCTCCACTTTAATTTTTCTCCACAAGCACACCAGATTTATTGCTTCAGTAAATTTCTACGAAAGAGAGCGAAGCGCATACCCTGGGGGAATCGCTGCGGCAGATCACCTGACCCAGTGTTGTGGCCACAACCACAACGAAAACACATCCTACAAGAGCCATTTGTTATTCTTATTCTAATCCAGGGGCACTGAGGGTTTGGTCAGGGGGGCTCTTTTTTGCATCAGGGACTAAACACGGCCCCTATTTATGCGACGAACATACAAGGACGTTTTCCAGAAAAAACAAGGGTAAGATTCTCCTCACATCCGCGACTCTGACAGGCAGGGTTGCGCTCACTGAGCAAGCGTGCCCTTGTTCTCTATTATTCATTCACCACAGAACCTGCAGAGAAGAATCACATAGCGTGCGGATGCCTGCTTCTTTACCCCGAGACTAACGGGTGTATATCATCCCTTTATATTTGCTATTGTACTCTCACACCCTCTTTCGCATAATCCAATACAAACTATTTGGTTTGTGCTGGCTCAGATATGACATGCTCTTGTGTTATTCTGGAGAGTGTGTTGTGCTGGCCGCAGCTGAATTCTGCCCAGAGCTATTTGATGTCTGTTTTATGGAGAGCCAAGTGTCCGAGGTTTTCTGTCCATATTTTCCGTACTGAACTCCAGTAGAAAGGCCCCTTTGTTATATATATTTTTTTTACTTAAAGTTTGATGTACCCCATTTTGTAAGGAAATATGAAATTCACAGCTTGAAGTTATATTATCAGCAAATTAATACATATTAAGCAGTACTTGTTGAGTCAAGTGGTTTGAACATTCCCTTGTTCTCTAAAACTAACACAAGAGCCATTTACGTTGTTACAAAGCTTCATCGCTTTTTTTCATCTGTACAAAGAATTCAGAATTTTTTATTTTTTTTTGTTCAAACAACAAGAAGTTTTTTCTTTTGGAGCCCATAGCCTTTCAGTATAATGGTGTTTTTTTATTAAAGAATAATGCACCAAGAATAATACCTAAGGGGATTTTACTTTACAACAATGTACAAAAATGTAAAAAATAAAGCTTTAATGAAAGAAGTTAGCATCCTGCATCACTGTAAACATCTAACTTTTGTATGCAGCTTTTGTTTGCAGCTTACTACAAATACAATTAGATTTAAAGCTTTGTTTGGCTAATGTGAACGAATTAACCACGAACACTGTAAAAAACACAATTCTTCATGTTGTCAACCCTGCCAAAATGATCCCCTTTCCAACCCAGAATCACTGAAAATATCTAACCTTTGTATGCAGCTTTTGCTTGCAGCCTTTTACAAATACAATTAGATTTTAAAGCTGTTTGTCTAAATGTGAACGAATCAACAAACACTGTAAAAAAAATGCAGGGTTCCACACAATTCCTTCATGTTGTCGGAACACAAATAAATTAAGTTGAATGAATCATTTTTTACAAATTTATGTGAATTGAACATAAAACAATTAAGTTGTCACCAAAAAACCTTAAAGCTGCAGTATGTAAGTTTGACACCCAGTGGTTGAAATAGGTATTGCATTCCTGGATCAAAACAAATGCAAGTGCAGGTTGCCAGATTGGGGACCAACAGGAGAGAGTCTGACGATCGAGCCTAAAGGCTGATTTAAATCTTGTTCTAAATAAAAGCAACAGCACGTGATAGAAGGAATATTCTCATTACAAAAAAGGTGTTTGTTCTAACCAATTCCCCAAATTGATTAGAAACAGCTTCTATTTCTTACAGCTGAACAAAAGAAAACTGACAACGGTCACCTCAGGTACACCTCATGTGCTTTATTCAGTGTTAAATGCTAATAATGTGAGTTTGAATGCCATTTTAATGGCATTTATTGCCATACTACTGAAACAGCAGCAGAGTTTAACCTCAGATCTTGAAAATAAAATAAAACGTTTGAAATTGAACTTCAGAACTGTAATTCAGGGCAAACCAACAGATATCAGTCATTCAGCATGTACATTTAATAATGTTAAAGAGGTTTAAATTTCTATTAATTAGATTATAAACCTTACCATTTTGTGAGTGAGTGCATATTCTGTGCTTCTGAATGGCTGTTTTTAAATTTCTGTCGTGTTTTGTCTGGTGCCAAATGTGTGCCAAATTGCTTATCACTGTAAATCTCATCATGTAACACATTGTTAGGACACAGGGTTACAATGTAACCTGCTCACCTAATTTTTATGTTTGTAATATTTACATTATTTGCTAATTAACAACCTCATGA
The DNA here is from genome assembly GCF_903798145.1 of Danio aesculapii. Classification (NCBI taxonomy): domain Eukaryota; kingdom Metazoa; phylum Chordata; class Actinopteri; order Cypriniformes; family Danionidae; genus Danio; species Danio aesculapii. The sequence continues at coordinate 37,950,789 of NC_079454.1, read as the reverse complement.
GGAACTCTGAATCTGCGTCTCATTTCGGAGGCTGCTACTGCCCCCGGAGGTCGTGTTTCACAGGCGCATGCTTTGAGAGCCTTTCTGAATTAAACACACTGTTTTCCAAAAAGGCAACCCGAGGTGCTGAAATGTAATTGGCTAGAGTGGCAGTGGGTGGGTTAAAAAACCAAAACAAAGACAGCCGTTCTGGCACGTAACACATATTTTCAATAAGTAGTTAAAACAAGCAGCAAAAGTAATTTTTGAGTGAACCAATGAATGAATGAATGTATATGGACAAAACTATGGTCCAAAAAATAAAATAAATCTTATTTTGTGTTCCACAAATGTACGAAATGTATTCAGGGGTGACATGAAAGGCACATAAATAACAGCATAACATATATTGAACTGCCCTTTTTAAAGTATACAGACTATAAAAAATTATGGGTTTCACATAATCAAGAAATTTGAGTTAGGAAAACAAAGCAATTAAATTCACTTGTTTTTACAGATGTACGTGTATTAAACATAAAACAATCTCCAAAAACAATTCAATAATTGAGTTGCATCAATTTATTTTGTAGGCCTAGTTTAAACAAACTGCAAACATAATTTTATGAGTGCAGCAATGCAGAGACTTATTTAGTGTTCGCAACACTATTCAATTCAGCACATAAACAGAATGACATCACTTTCAATAAGTAGTTGCAAAGGTAGTTTCAATTCAGTAATACCCTTTCTTCTTACTTAGACTGTGCTGCTAAACGTTAAGCTCTATTATAATTACAGTCCATATAAATACCTAGTAAAATAATCTATTTACTATGACACTGCTCTGCACAGCTCAGTTAGCAAAGCTATGGGAACATGTCCAGACAAGTCCCTTCCTTTTGTATTCAGACACTGACGGAAGGCAGAACATGTTGTAACGCATTGGAGAAAGGCATGTGTAAAGTATGTCATACCAAAACTCGGAAACGGCTTCTCATGTCCCACTGAAGAGTCCTCAACCCCCTACTATGAGTTTAACAAGCACAGGTGGAAGCCAGGAAATAGTTTGTAAATGGAAACCGTAATTTTAGCAGACTCTATCCAGAAACAAAGTCGATGATGAAGTGTCTGGTTTGCTTTGGGAACATTTCTGTATACATAAATGTGCAGAGAAAACCATTAACATGTTTCTGTACATAATCATTTCTCAGTGTAGATATTATATCCCTTAAAGTAAAAATGTTGTACTGTATATCTGTATGTAAATAAAAGGGAAAAGAGTTAGAGTTAATTCAACCCAGCAGTAGGGAATACTCTTGCTGCAGTACTAAATTGCCCATTAATAAAGCTATTACAATAAAGAAACTTTGGGTAATATCAGCAACTTAGTTTAATGAAAAGTTATTTTAATAACTGCAGCGTAAAACCGAACAATTAACGCAATGTGTGCAAAAAAATTAAAACTAATTCTTCAATTACTGTACAAAAGTAGTAACATTCCAACATCATACATGATTAACTATATTGAAAAAATTTCACCAGGTTTACAAAGAGGAATAAAAGACATTAGGGATGTAACGATTCACCCGACTCACAATTCTATATGTTGTACGATACTAATACTTCACGATTCGGTCACGATTTTTTAACAAAACTATTTTAAGCAAATTTAAGGTGAAGAGCCCTTTCATTTTTTTTCTTGAATACTGCACATTTTTTGCTAAATAAAATATTTTCTGCCATGATCAAATTTTAAATTGGCTATTTTAAAAACAAATTGTAAAAAAAAATAATAATCATTCGAACTAAAGAAAACTCATTAATATAAACAAACTAAAACTGTGACTGTGCTGGGATTTTACATTTTAAAAAGAAATATCAGCATATGTATGTTTTCTGGCATAAGCTGAGGTCTCTGCACATTTAAGATTTCACCGGGAACTAATTTGGCTGGTTTGGAGGTGAAAGCCTTTTCTAAATCAGAGATCAGTGTGTGCAGAGGTGGTCAATAGGCCCTCTGATGCGATACAAGGGACTGGCCACTGGCATAAAAAAAACTGATAATAAAATGACTAATTATACAGTAGTGTTTTGTCTGGTGGACTTCACCGCTGTCATTTTACTCTGCCACCTCACCTCTTGCTTGCTGATGTGCAGGTAAAGCGGGTTTGCACCCGTAAACGCAGCACCCCCTCTGTTCAAAAAATGTATCGCAATTCGTTCAACATTTCTACCGGTGTGAACTGTGAAACTATTTTTAAACGGCTCACAGTAAATCGTTTTATCCCTAAAAGACAAAGGTGGATTTTCAAGCATCAAACTGTAAAAGTGTCATATGGTTTTAATTAACCCCCCCCTCCTTGAATTTTTGCCCATTCCTCTTTGCAGTACCTCTCAAGCTCTGTCAGATTGGATGGGAAGTGATGGTGTACAGAAATTTTCTGATCTTTCTAGAGATGTTTAATAGGATTTATGGTCTGGGCTCTGGCTGGACCACTCAAGCACATTCACAGTTGTTGTGAAGCCACTCCATTGATATTTTGGCGGTGTGCTTTGGGTCATTGTCCTGCTGGAAGACGAATCGTCACCCCAGTCTAAGGTCAAGAGCACTCTGAAGCAGGTTTTCTCTGTACATTGCTGCATTCATTTTTCCCTCTATCCTGACTGGTCTTCCAGTTCCTGCTGCTGAAAAACATCCCCACAGCATGATGCTGCCACCACCATGCTTCACTGTAAGGATGGTAATAACCTGATGGTTTGGTTTTCTCCAAACGTAACGCCTGCAATTCACTCCAAAGAGTTCAATTTTAGTCTCATCAGACCAGAGAATTTTGTTTCTTATGGTCAGAGTCCTTCAGATGCCTTTTGGCAAATTTTAGGCTGGGAGTGGCTTCCATCTGGCCACTCTACCATACAGGCCTGATTGGTGGATTGCTGCACAGATGGTTGTTGTCCTTCTGTAAGGTTTTCCTTTCTCCACAGAAGAACGCTGGAGCTCAGACAGAGTGTCCTCTTACGGATGGAGGTTACTGTGCTCATTGGAACTTTCAGAGCAGCAAAAAAAATTCTGTAACCTTCCCCAGCCTTGGGCCTCAAGACAATCCTGTCTCAGAGGTCTACAGACAATTCCTTTGTCTTCATGCTTGGTTTGTGCTTTGACATGCACTTTCAACCCTGGGAACTTATATACAGGGTGGGCCATTTATATGGATACACCTTAATAAAATGGGAATGGTTGTGAATATTAACGTCTTTATTAAAGTTACGTTAAAACCAAGCACACCATTGTTTTTTCCTGTGAAATTCCCAGTACGTTTATTAAGGTGTATCCATATAAATGGCCCACCCTGTAGACAGATGTATGCCTTTTCAAATCATGTCCAATCTGCTGAATTTACCCCAGGTGAACTCCAATTAAGCTGCTGAAACATGAACAGTGGAAACAGAATGTATCTGAGCTCAATTTAGAGCTTCACGGCAAAGGGCTGTGAATACTTATGTACATGTGATTTTTCAGGTTTTTTATTTTTAATTAATTTGCAACAATTTCAAAAAATATTTTTACACATTGTTATTATGTGGTATTGTGTGTAGAATTTTGAAGAAACAAATGAATTTAATCCATTTTGGAATAAGGCTGTAACAAAAATATTTAGAAAAAGTAAAGCGCTATGAATACTTTCCGGATGCACTATATAAATTCTAATAGTATATTCTCATGTGGGTGCCTGACAACTGAAAATAGATCTGGTAGCAGAAATCTTTTTTTGTTAACATTTATTATTATTTATTTGTTTAGGATGTACATTTTCACATTCTGATTCTAATGTCTAATTAATAAATTGTTAAAATGACTATAATTAAACTAAATATTCTTAAGAATAAAATATGCGTTCATTGGAAGTGCTCTTTCATTATGATGCTCTTATACTGTCATTCTGGCATTATATAACAAGTGGCATAAAATGGTCTTATGGATTAACAATAGTATTGTTTATCACAATATATTTTGGTGCAATTTATCATACAGCACAAAATAGATATCGTGACTGGCCTAGTCAAATTTACAACAAGAATCATTGCATGATGCATTAAATCCCTATTTATGGATCACAGAGAGTAGAACTCAAAAATACTATTGACTTCTGATATTTTTCAATTATTTTTTTATAAGCACACGGTATCTGCTACTGACAACAGAACATTGTTTCACCCATGCAAAGTTATTTGAAACATTAAAGTACAGACTTCCATTTAATAAGTCTTTTATGTAAATAAAATCAATACTGTAAATGTTATTTAATGCAAACAAACAAAATGAGACAAATGAGGCAAACAAACTTAATAGCCCGTTGTCAATGAGTGGTACGGTAAATGAAAACCCTCAGAATTAATTCTGGTAATTCTGAGGGTTTTCATTTACTCTAATACGATTTTATGACATTGTGGTTTCTGTATAAATCGTCATACTTTTGCTCTCAATAGAATATCTCGTCTCTTGGGGATCTGGGCTTTCCGTTTGCAATTCTGTCTGCCTGCCAGTATGTTAAGTCTTAAACTAACAGAGTTTATGGTTGACTACTTCATGACCATCTCTAGCCTTTGCCAGCTGGCTGTGGTATGCAGAGGGATTTTTCACTTTTATGTAAATAAAATCAATACTGTAAATGTTATTTAATGCAAACAAACAAAATGAGACAAATGAGGCAAACACAAACTTAATAGCCCGTTGTCACTGAGTGGTACGGTATGGTAAACTTTTATGGCCTTTCCACTGTCAAACGATACCAAAAAGCAAACTGTAGAATATTACTTTTTGGGTACTCTTTCCAAAGGGTACCTAGCACAATGAAAGGGGTACCAAAAGGCGGAGCAAGATGCACAACAGAACGCTATTGGTTTACAGAGAAATGTCACTAGCGTGTACACAAGCCAAGGGAATAAAAACAAGGAAAGCTCCATTTTTAAATACACAGCTGAGGCATTACACCGTTATAATATATACATAACGAGCCATGGTCTGTCCGAGCTCAAACAAAACTTGTCGTCTTAATGAACAGCCACAAAGCCAAGAAGAGCAGAATCTGCTGAGTGTCTTGTTGTTGTTTACGAGGCCGCCTAAAAGCATGAGTGGTTTAACTTTCTCGAGAGAGCTCACGTGCACGTCTATATTTGACATAACAAACTTGAGCTCATAATAATAATAATGTGCACATGATTATTGAAGTGCTTCTGACATCCGATCTTTTCAGAAACAGACAAATGCGAGAGTGAAGCCTGAAAAAACAAGAGCAAATGATTAATTCAGCAACCTAAAGGTTGAACATATGTTTAATTGTTAGCATTGCCTTGTGGACTATTATGAACTCGGAATGACAGAATTACTTTCTAACAAGAAGAATGGTGCTGGTGAAGAATAAAGATGAGAGGTTTGTACTGACTGTATGTTTCGTATTGTTTATGAACCCAAATAAGGCCTAAATGCATATTTTGGGTATTTTATATTTGCAATTGGTAACATTTAAAAGACTGTAAGTCTCTGTATGCATTCATAAATCTTTTTTTCTATATATAATTGCAGATGTCACAGTAGGCTATTTCGAATTATCATTGATCTGCAACTATAATCAAATCATGTTCATTTGATTTGATTTGATTTGATTGATTTATTTATTTATTTATTTATTTATTTTCGAACAAAATATCATACATAAAATATCATTAACAAAAAATACATTTCAACATGGTTGAAAATGGAGTGGGATGAAGCACAAGCTTATTAGCACAAGCTTATTCATAGAAAGGTTAGTAATGAACATTTATTTATAAAGAAGTATTTATGTATATAAAGCATTTGTTTAGTAAGAAGTGCTTCTCATACGATATGAGAACTTCAAGAGAGAATGACGTCAACTGCAACTTTCTGTCGAAAACCTCACCTACCGAAAGTGTACCATTGGTACCGTTTGGCACTGGAGACACAAGCCTGATAAAGGTGACCCATACCGAACCGTACCGTACTGCACCACCCAGTGGAAATGAGGCACAAGATTCTAGTTGGGGCATATGTTCCCTAAACATTTAAGAAACTTTACATATATACTTCAAAATTCAAACAGCCCAATGGTCATTTGCCATTTCAGACACACACAGAACTTCTCAGAAAAGGGTTTTTGAAGAAACGACAATGGCTACTGATCTTAAACCTCAAAGACTCTTAACGGATCTGCCCCTATTTTAAAGCGAGAGTTAATTCAGAAACTCTGCCTTTGCGGAATTGGAAACAGCTCCTGTTGAATATGGGACAGCCTGCTGGAGACAAGCCAACAAGATTATGGGATGTGCTTTCTCAAGGCCCACAGGCATAGTAAGGAGAAGGGGGGAGAACTTCCAGCTCACTGGAAACGAGACTGATGTAGCCAAAAGCAACGGGAAGTAATTTGTACCTGCTATTTTGAGTTTTTCACACTTGGATGGCAAAAAATGCACTGGCAGATGGGATAAACTAATGACACTTCATTACATGAACCAGCTTACTGAAAACTGCTGCCTATTATTGAGAGCATTAACACATGATGTGCGTAACAGCCGCATAACCGAAAATGACATAAATTGCCTTACCCATTTAATCTTCCCGCTGATCATTGTTACCCAGATTGAGACCATTTGATCACAGTTATTTGTCGAATCTGAGCACGGTAATGTTGTGAGCTGCTACAATGTCAGATAAATGGCAATGTTTGAAAGGAAAATGTTATACTCTGAGACCTGGATTTTAATTCTGAGGGTTTTCATTTACTCTAATACGATTTTATGACATTGTGGTTTCTGTATAAACCGCCATACTTTTGCTCTCAATAGAATATCTCATCTCTTGGGGATCTGGGCTTTCCGTCTGCAATTCTGTCTGCCTGCCAGTATGTTAAGTCTTAAACTAACAGAGTTTATGGTTGACTACTTCATGACCATCTCTAGCCTTTGCCAGCTGGCTGTGGTATGCGGTATGAGGGATCGGTGCAAAAAAAAAAAAAAGTCCCTCCAACAGACACAATGAATGAATGGGAAATGAGAAAACCATCAAAAAAAAAATCTTCTTTTAGCGTAATCCAAGTTCTGTTGGTCATCTGTTTTTAGAGTTATTTTCCTCCACGTAATTCTCAATGGCCCATTTTGATTTGACAAGTTTGTAAAAATGACCAGGGCTAGCTGTCGAACGTTTTACTTCATCTCTCGGTCTAGATTTATGTCAGAAAGTCAAGTGCTGTGTGGAAAATATATAGTTCATTGAACCTAACAGCAGGAAATGTTTTCAAGCCATGAGGCATCACTTTGGATAAAAGCATCTGCTAAATTAGTAAAAGTAAAAATGTAAATGACGTACGTTGTCTCAATGGAATCTGCCATTAAAAGTTTGTCCAAAAATGAATGAATAACATTAAAAACCGTATGCTTTACTTTCTGTTTTGGACATAGCAAAAATTGCAAAATAAAAACAAATATCTAAATATATAACTAAATATATATATCAAAATATATATATATTTCATAAATCATTTTAGACTGGTTTCTTGAACATGACAATGAGTTCACTATACTCAAATGGCCTCCAAAGCCACCAGGTCTCAGTCCAATAGAGCACCTTTGAGATGTGGTGGAACGGGACATTCGCATCATAGATGTGCAGTCAGCAAATCTGCAGCAACTGTGTTATGCTATGATGTCAATATGGACCAAAATCCCTAAGGAATACTTCCAGTACCTCCACATAATGGCAGCACTGATCATTTATTTTTCATACCATGTTGTAGATGGCAATTTTTGAGTACAAGCAATATCAAAAGGTTTTTGCAAATCACTTTAAATACAAATAAGCTGCCTTATTTTTTAGAAAAAGGTGGAGACTTTATGCTCAACTTCATAAGGTGTCAAAGTATCATCAGAAGTCATGGGTATTAAATTTGCTTTGCCTTTATGTATTCTATTAACTTGTATTTTTTGAGTCCCCATTATCTTAGATTGCATGTGGCTTTATATATATATAAATATAAACACACACACACACACACACACACACACACACACACACACACACACACACACACACACACACACACACACACACACACACACACAGTTGAAGTCAGAATTATTAGCCCCCCTTTGAATTTTCATTTTTAAATATTTCCCAAATGTTGAACAGAGGAAGACAATTTTCACAGTATGTCTGATAATATTTTTTCTTCTGGAGAAAGTCTTATTTGTTTTATTTCGGCTAGAATAAAAGCAGTTTTTAATTTTTTAAAACCATTTTAAGGTAAAATATTAGCCCCTTTAAGCTATATATATATTTTTTCGATAGTCTACAGAAGAAACCATTGTTATACAATAACTTGCCTAATTACCCTAGCCTGCCTGGTTAAATTAATTAACCAAATAAGCCTTTAAATGTCACTTTAAGCTGTATAGAAGTGTCTTGAAAAATATCAAGTAAAATATTATGTACTGTCATCATGGCAAAGATAAAATAAATCAGTTATTAGAAATGAGTTATTAAAACTATTATGTTTAGAAATGTGTTCTCAATTTCAGTCAAAATCTATCTGAATGTTAATAAAGCAACTTTTATTAGTCCTCTTTTCGCCACTGGTTTACTTGGTTTAGGACTTAGAAACTTATACCACACTGAACTGAACTAAGCTGAACTTCAATTCTGAAAACTGGATTGACAGTTTCAGTTACTAGAACTTCTGTGTTAAGCTGCTTTGACACAATCTACACTGTAAAAGCGCTACAGAAATAAACATTCATTAAATAGAATTTCGATCAGAAAAATAAAAATATACTAAAACATACTGATACATATTCAAAATATATGTGAAATCTGTAAAATATATGATGAAAATATGAGCAGTTTCTGGAACAAATTGTAAAACCAAAATAAAATTACTGGAATTCAAGCAAGAAAAGTCTCAGAGGGAAAGGGAAGGTTATGGAAAAGTTTATGAGGAGAAATGAATTTTTGTGCACAGATACATCGTTCATAACTACTATTATAAATATAAGAAAAAGAGTAAATTTAGATTTCATGGCCACTTTAATGAACATACTAATCATGAAAGAAAACTGAAATAAAACTTACCACTGATCTGCAATTACTTGCCATAATCCTTCCCGACCAAATCCCTCCCTCCAAACCCCTCCCAACATTCTTTGTAGTTGCTATTGTGTTTATCACACAGCTCTTTGTGTTCAGACACTAATGAAACAAGCAGCTCCACAATCATCTTGCCTATGTTCATCTTCTTCTTCATTGGAAATGTGTGCTAGACCATTTTATGCTGTAGCACCACCAAGTCATGTTTACTATCCTTTCAGTAGCTCCAAACAAGTGAAGTAAAACATCCAATCTAATTGGTCAACCAGTTTTTTCAAACCAAAAATTATGCTTTTATGCCTTGGTGTGCACAATCACAACGTTGGCAAAAAGTGCGAGGGAAAAGCAATCCCAGCCTTTATTGCAAACTTAATAGCTACACAAATGTAGCTCCTCCAAGTGTGGCAACAAGCCAATATTCATTATTCAGTGAGAATCAAACATGTTTACATTTACAGAATAACCATTTGCTGGATAATATATTTACAGTAATGGAGAAATGGTTAACAACCAGTCGTCAGTGATAATATAACATCACTGTGTCATGACATATATATTTATCTAATCACACTCTTCTAGCACTGAATGTCTTTTTTCTCTATTTCTTTAAAAAATATATATTAATGTCAGGTAAAAAAAGAAAAGTAAGCACCAGTAATATTAGTTCACTTCCTCAGTTCATAATAATAATAATAATAATAATAATAATAATAATTCTGTGAATTTTCAATTGAGCTTTCCTTTGAAAACTGTATTTCTGTTGCGAAGTTCTGGCCTCCCAGTTATTCCATCATGAGGAGAAAATGTAAAATTATTATGATGTTTAAACAGAGTTTACAGGCAAGAATGAGACCCCTGTTGACAACAACACAGGGCCAGAGGCTCTTACTCAGCGGAGAGAAGATGGAGACGCTGACTGATTCTCCTTCAGCCATGCATGCATCAGGCATACCAAGAGAGACCCATATCAAATATATACACATGCTAACATCCAAAAGAAAAAGCTCTGAAGCCTAAAACACAAAGCACGGGAGAATTAATCCTCAGTATTGCTTTTTTCAAAAGAACACAATCTCTGTGCAAACTAAAAAGAAATTGCATCACTTTACTGGAGGTGTCTTTTTCGAAACGCACAACAATAGCTCTGTGTTATACATGAAACTAATTCATTTTCAGAACAGATAAGGGGCTTGTCGTAGATTGTGTTGCACAATGTAAATAACACTGCATGGTAAATCATTTTGTTGAAATTTTGCTTTTTACGCAACTTGCATATGAAGGGAACTTTATGTGTAATAAAATTAAGTGTCAATTAATGTCTAATCTCTAGCTTTGACGGAGTTGGGCAAAAAAGAAATGAAATGAAAGAAAAATTATTTGGAATGAAAACCGGAGTAAAAGTCTGTTTATATAAACTATATAAAGAGAAGGAAAATTGGTGTCATTAGCCCCTTTCACACAGTAATACCGGTAAAGATCCAGAAAATTTCCGGAACAACTTTACCGGTAAATTAAAAATTTTTAAAAAGCGCTGTTCACACAATGGTCTTTTGTTCCAGAAAAGACCATTCACACATCAATTCCAAAATACCGGTAAATTCTGACATCATTAATCAGAAATTACCTCTAAGTGGCTGTGCTTGTATTTGTAAACATTGAAGGGGTCGGGCTTTCGTTGATGGTTTCACTTTTATTTAAGTTAAAGCTTTAGCATTCATGCAGCTGCTTTGTCCCAGAGACATCCAAAGGCGGAAGCGCGAACCACAGCTAAATGTTTACACATTTCACTACATCACAAATTCTGTGGATGGATAAGTATTGTGAACAACTTCGATGAAAACATATGGAGGAACGCTTTCGCATGTCGAGATGTACATAATGTGTGTGTGCTGGCACTCATTGGAGCACTCCATCACATGCACACGCGCCAAGCAACTGAAGCAGAGCTTGAAAGTAAACAAACAGAGGTTTATCATAAACATTTAATGCATAGAAACTCCCGGATGCCCGCAAACGAATGATAATCTTTCGGAAATCAAAGGCCTTAAAAAAAACAGGCCTTAGATACGTTGCATACCCCTCTCCACCGCATCACTCCCAGTTCTTCAGGTACATCGCACGCACACGCCACCACTGCTCTTCAGACATGTCGCGCACCATCATCACCACCAAGAGAGTGGTGGGAAAAAAACAATGACATTTGCTATGACAGCAAGCTATTTTAGCGGTAATATTTGAGCATATCAACTCATTTACACTGACATCACGGAATCAGTAACTCGAACTGGAACAGCATTCAGACAGGCAATTTCTACAGATTCGAACAGGGCAAAACAAATCACCGAGACGATCGGTACATTTATAGCTGTGGATATGAGAGACCTTAATCAGTAGTGGAAATTTTGGGTTTTAAGAAAATGTTAAATGTAATAGAGCCCAGTTACATTATTCCTTCATAAACCCATTTCAGTCAGATAATTCCTGCTTTCAGATCCACTAAAATGGCAGGCGACTGTCAAATCAAGCAGATCTGTGCTGTCTGAAGAAAAGCTAAACAGGGTGGTAACAACTTTTTGTTGAAGAACCCCATAATTTCTTTGTGCAAATTATATTGTTTTACACGCACACGCATTAAAAAATATGTAAAATATTAGTTTTGGTAAAAACGTGCACTCATTTTCCATATTAATTGAAATAAATGTAAATGGCACATATAGGGCCATTTAACATAAGCATAAAATCATACCATAAAATGTAATACTTATTATTTATTAGAAAATGAAAAAAAATCATACTTTATTAATAATATTTATTATGATTATGGATATTATTATTATTATTAAGTTGGATATTGTTTATTAAATGTTTTTTTTTTGAAAAGTCTACTTTGCAATTTGACAAATGCACACCACTGCAGAAATGTTCTAACCAACAGGCCCATGTCATATACAGTACGTATACTTAATAAATAACCTACTATGAAAGTAAAAGCATTAACGTATGCTATGTTTGTTTTCACAAGCTTTATAGACGTAACAAATTCTGCTTTTAATAATAGGTCACCTTTAGCTTTCGTCATGAGCCACAGCTGTGTTCAAAATGACATCAATGTTTTCAAAATGCACTGCGAAGGGAGCACAATTGTAAACATGAAGATCGCTAAAACTGAACTGTAAAAATACTTTGAAAGCAAATTACACCTACAGTATAAAAGAGATGACTTGAATGCTTTTTTTTTATAATTTCAAGTTTAAATGTTAGAATTTTCTAAACGAATAGGGCATAGGGGGGATAACTGGGAATAGGACACAGCCAGGAACTATGTTTCTAACTACAGCTCCACAGGTGTAGTTGTAAGTGTGCAAGTTTGCAAGGCAGTTTGTGAATGTTTGTTGGAACGATGGATTTTGGAAACGCCAAATCAATGAACTATGTTTGTAACGACAGAACTTGCGACCATAGTTGGCTAATGATGATTTTCAAAAACGCACCCCAGATCGATTTATGCAAATTCCCCAGCTCAGACAGTAGCCGATTGCGGATTGTTTCATTAGCTGACGCCGCTATACCGATCACGTCAGCCCCAACTTCAGACCCTTCCTCCTTTAAGCACTGACGCTGAAGCTGCATGAATCGGGTGTTATAGCATGTATGGATGGGGGGGAGGGTGTTGTTTATGGTATTATTTAATATTTATTATTTAATTTAATTTATTTTTCTTTTGCTAACTGTTTAAAAAAAAACACTCTTCTGATATACTTCTTATCTTACATTCTACATAATATTATGTATATTTCCAATAAACATACTTGCATACAAAAAAAATTAAAAATAAAAGTTAATCAGACTTCAACAAATTTCTTTAGCTATACAAGTTTTGACTGATGTAAGATGAGAGACAAGTTCATTTGATTCTGCTTAAAATAAAGTTAGGCAGCTACTTTTTTTACATTGTATAGCTAATCTCTCCTCTCCGCTTAAACTATGGATTATTTAAGCTGACGAAACCTACTAAAGTTTGCACGTCTAAATTTACAGCACTCAGGTTAACAGTCAAGGTAATAATCTGCTTAACAGCAGAGAGAGATAAAGCAGGCTTAGATCTGTGGCATTGTCAGAGAGTGTGGGATTTTTGTCTAGCGGGATGCTTTGCTTTATCACTTTATTAGCCCTGTAATGATAGTCTGGAGTGCTGTGTGGGCAGCCGTGCGGTTCGGCACAGCCTGCTGTAATTCAAATCTGTGAGCTGTGTGTTTCATTCTCCTTAGTAAATGTACCAGGCCAACCAGAGCGCTTCCATCGCCAGCCATTTCATCTGGCATGCAACTACTTGGCTGGCAGTTAAAATGCAGATGATAGCGCAGTTTGCAACCTGTCTTCATAATCACCGCACAGTGTAGGAGGTCCTGCTTTAGTAAAGCTTTATAATCTTCTAAACAGATCCCAGAATTGAGCGGTGAATGATCTTCAAAGGCAACCGCGCAGTGTGCATTGAGTTTGCTTTGCTAATTGCATGCTGAGAAGCACGGTTACATTGCAACAGTACAAACACATCACACGTGTTGCCATAGCTTTTAAAAGGGAGATCCTATCCAGAAAATGAAATGCTAAAAGGGACTGGAGAAAAAAAAAAGGATGTGAGATAATGGGTTTAGTTCAACTGGCTAAATGCTTTGTAGTAAGCATTAATCTTTCAAACACAAACTCAAATGAACACAAAATCTCGCTGTTGTGCATTGTGTATTTTTCAAAGGGTTGTTAGCTTCATTTCTCAATCAACCTTGCACTAAACAGTTACCTTGAGGGAGATCATAATATATACTGTATATAACATGCTATTATAAGCACAAAATATGGGGTACATTCAGGCTTAAATATCAGTTGCAGTAATATAAAATACAAATTTGGATCAATGCTATGACTGGCCAATTACTCCGTCTAAGCGATTGTTTTATATGTGCTCCATATGCATTATTTAGTCTGAATGAACATAGAAAGATTAGTGATTGAGTACTGATTTTAGTGTTAAGTCATGGCGATTATTGAACTATTGTGCACAAGAATTTATCATTTTATTTTGTGTAGTGTTGACAACAACCTTTGCTGTGCCTGGAATACCTTTTGATGTACCAACAGAAAGGTCTACAAAATTCAATTTTTAGGTCTACAAAATGGAGGACAATTCATCAAAATGTTTTAACGAAATGTAGGCAAGGCAAGTTTATTTATATAGCACATTTCATACACAATGGTACTTCAAAGTGATTTATAAAAACAGGTTAAAATGTGTTAAAACAATCTATAAAAGAATGAAAAGAAAAAGACATAATAGTGCGATCTGTTGGACGTAGCACAGTGCTCATTTAGTAAGGGCACAGCTAAACATATGTGTTTTTGCCTTTATTTTTTAAGTGGCTAATGTTGGAGCACATCTGATCATTTCTGAAAGCTGATTCCAGCAGCAGGATTCACCCTGCTTTGATTGAACTCTTGGAATTTCTCATTTATTTGATCCTAAAAATCTGAGTGAATCTGTTTTCTGAGTGGTTTGTATTCAGTGAGCATATCTGTAATGTATTGAGGTGCTAGGCCATTTGATGATTTATAGACAAGTAATAATGCTTTAAAATGTATTCTGAATGTAACTGGGGACTGGTGTAAAGACCTGAGGACAGGTGTGATGTGCTCTGATTTTCTGGTTCTGGTAGCAGTCTTTTTCTGTCTTTTTGGGAAGGCCAGTGAAGAGTCCATGAAAGTAATCCACTCTGCTGGTGCTAAAAGCATGAACAAGTTTCTCTAAGTTCTCACTGGAAACAAAGAATCTAATTCTTGCAATGATTTTGAGAAGATAGTATGGCGATTTACTGATTGCGTTGACATGACTACTGAAACTCAGATCTGACTCCAGAATTACACCAGGATTCTTGACCATATTTTTTGTTGTGTGACCCCTAGAGCAGAGGTACGCATTCACCTTGAGAACCTCATATCTGTTCCCAAATGCAATCACTTGAATCACCTGAAGAACATTTTGGCACATCCAACTGTTAACCATCAATGCACTGGCAGGAGTGTCAATAGGGCTGAAGTCATTAGGCATAAGGCTAAGTAGATCTGAGAGTCATCAACATAGCTGTGGTAGGAGATTTGGTTCTCTCTCATTATTTGGCTCGGTGGGAGCATATAAAGGTTGAACAGGTTGAACAAAGGTTAAACAAATTTAATTTGATTGAAATGAATTTGTGTGTGGTTCGTCATTGCTGAAAGGCTTGAATAAACTCAACAAATACATCAAATAAACTTACTTGGTATTTTGGCTTTGAACTGAATATCTTCTTCATTCGCTTCATTGCTGTCTCTGTCTGACTGCTGTTTGAGAGAGTGTATGGGTGTTTCCCAGTGCTAGGTTGTGGCTAGAAGGGGATCCGCTGTAAAAAAAACAAATAGCAAAGTGGGTTAGCGGTTCATTCCACTGTGACAAATCAGGGATTAAGTCGAAGGAAAATTAATGAATGTACACTCTCAGAAATAAGGTACGTGGAGCTGTCACTGGGGTGGTACCTTTTCAAAGGTACAAATTTGTACCTTAAAGGTCCATATTAATACCTCAAGGGTACATATTTATTCCTTACGATGTACAACAGTGTTCCTCTTAAAATTTTATGTACTAATATATACTTTTGAGGTACCAACATGGACCTGTTAAGTACAAATGTGTACTTTTTGAAAAGGTATCATCCCAGTGACAGCTCAGCTTTATTTCTGAGAGTGTATGAAAACCAAATCAATGTGAATTGAACTGAACTGAATTGACTAAAACTGAATTTAACCAAAATTAATTTAACCAAACTGAACAGAACCAAGCCGAATTCAACTGGATTGAGCCAGATTGAACTGATCCAAACCAAGGTGAAATAGGAGATCTTGGAAAAGTAAAGCACTGAAAGTCTACGTCAATCCCTGCCAATTGGCATACAAAGCCACAGCTCCTGAACACATGAACATGCACTAGATATCATCACTACAAAACATCACATAACATTCACCAGAGAGAAAACTTCAGAGTACAGTCAGTAATTACAATACAAAACATAAAAAAACAGGGTAGGTTGTTGGTGTAAAGCGCAGACAATCAATTCTGCGTGAACATGGTGTGCAGGTGGTGTGAAGGCATGCAATTACACATTTTAAGGTGAACTTCTAGCAATCACAGTCTTCACAGACAGCTTTTACCATAAATGAAACTGTTTTACAGATTTTCTTACAACGTAATCAACAACGTCATCAACTGCAAGATGGAGGACACTAATCAGAGTTGTGTCTCAGTTGTGTTTCGTGGGTTTGATGATAATGGAGATTAAATGTGCATTGAGATTATGCAGTGGCATTGATGCGATCCAAGACCTGTGAAGAAATGATGCCAAGGTATCCACAATCCTAGACCAGCCATATCTTGAGCTGATGCTGTGGCGGCCATGAAGAAGTCTCCTGCAGTTCTCCACGATGGACGTCCAGTGTTCTTCAGCCTCTGGCACCTAGACTGCAGCTGACAGGAAGTTTGGCCAGAGAAGAAATGGTCATGCCCAACTGAGCCTGGTTTCTCTCGAGATATTTTTTCCTTCACTTTCGTCAAATGGTGAAGTGTTGTTCCTCACCACTGGTGCCACTGGTTTGCTTGGTTTGGGACTTATGGAGCTGGGCATGGATAGATTTGCTCTTCAGTTTTGGACTTTCAGCAGTGAAATTAAATCACCCTGAACTGAACTAAACTGAACTTCAACTCTGAAAACTGGACTGACACAGTTTTAATTTACTAGAACTTCTATGTTAAGCTGCTTTGACACAAGCTACACTGTAAAAGCGTTACATAATAAACATGAATTGAAATGTAGATATGTCAGTAAGCAATTGAAGAGTAAAACGAGGGTTAAGAAATTAATTCCCCAGCAGCAACTTACTGGACGTCATGGACAAAGGGCTACAGGTAAAGATTGTTAACTTCAGCTATTTGTATTGTCTTCAAACCCTTCAATATTAGCCATAAAAGGTATTCTATAACTAATATTCTTAACTGAAATTATCAACCTGAGCAAAAAAAACATTGACATTATTTACAATGTTATTACTTTTAATAAACATGCTCTGGAAATGGCCCTGAGTGTAAGATTCATGTTGCATATATATATATATATATATATATATATATATATATATATATTATAGTAACACTTGGTATGTGTGAAAGGTCAACCTCATTATTGAGATCAAGCACACAACCTATACTTGCATATACAGGCTGCATGATCCTGGATAAACACATTACCATTTTGATAAACAGTAAAACACACTCATGTGTTTTCAAGAAGGTTGAGAAGGTCCTCAGGCTATAGATTAAAAGTAAATATGTTGAAAACAATGTTTAGTTTCTTACTCAGCCGATCAGTCTGCTTCAATTTCATCATGAGCCACGGGCATTATTTGATTTTTGCCATCTTTATTGTTCTACTGAAGAACAAATGTCTCCTAATTCTATTAAGCAACCAATGTCAAGTCATCTTGAATGGCTTAATGGTAAGTAAATAACAGCAAACTTAAAGGGGCCGTTTACACTACATCACATGACAAATGCAATTTGGGACTGAACATAATTCATCTTCAATGCCTCCATCTTACCCCAGACAAGCTCAGTAATGTTCATGTCTGGAGACTGGGCTGGCCAATCCTGGAGTACCTTGTCCATCTTTGCTTTCAGGAACTTGATGTGGAGGCTGAAGTATGAGAAGGAGCGCTATCCTGCTAAAGTGTTGGCAGCACAAATGTCTTGATACCTCAGGCTGTTGATGTTGCCATCTACTCAGATGTGCAGATCTCTTGCATGCCCCATACTGAATGTAAGCCCAAACCATGATTTTTCAGATTTCTTTGAGAATCTTGGGTCCACCCCTTTCGCATAATCCAATAAAACTATTTGGTTTGTGCTGGCTCAGATATGACATGCTCTTGTGTTATTCTGGAGAGTGTTGTGCTGGCCGCAGCTGAATTCTGCCCAGAGCTATTTGATGTCTGTTTTATGGAGAGCCAAGTGTCCGAGGTTTTCTGTCCATATTTTCCGTACTGAACTCCAGTAGAAAGGCCCCTTTGTTATATATATTTTTTTTACTTAAAGTTTGATGTACCCCATTTTGTAAGGAAATATGAAATTCACAGCTTGAAGTTATATTATCAGCAAATTAATACATATTAAGCAGTACTTGTTGAGTCAAGTGGTTTGAACATTCCCTTGTTCTCTAAAACTAACACAAGAGCCATTTACGTTGTTACAAAGCTTCATCGCTTTTTTTCATCTGTACAAAGAATTCAGAATTTTTATTTTTTTTGTTCAAACAACAAGAAGTTTTTTCTTTTGGAGCCCATAGCCTTTCAGTATAATGGTGTTTTTTTATTAAAGAATAATGCACCAAGAATAATACCTAAGGGGATTTTACTTTACAACAATGTACAAAAATGTAAAAAATAAAGCTTTAATGAAGAAGTTAGCATCCTGCATCACTGTAAACATCTAACTTTTGTATGCAGCTTTTGTTTGCAGCTTACTACAAATACAATTAGATTTAAAGCTTTGTTTGGCTAATGTGAACGAATTAACCACGAACACTGTAAAAAACACAATTCTTCATGTTGTCAACCCTGCCAAAATGATCCCCTTTCCAACCCAGAATCACTGAAAATATCTAACCTTTGTATGCAGCTTTTGCTTGCAGCCTTTTACAAATACAATTAGATTTTAAAGCTGTTTGTCTAAATGTGAACGAATCAACAAACACTGTAAAAAAAATGCAGGGTTCCACACAATTCCTTCATGTTGTCGGAACACAAATAAATTAAGTTGAATGAATCATTTTTACAAATTTATGTGAATTGAACATAAAACAATTAAGTTGTCACCAAAAACCTAAAGCTGCAGTATGTAAGTTTGACACCCAGTGGTTGAAATAGGTATTGCATTCCTGGATCAAAACAAATGCAAGTGCAGGTTGCCAGATTGGGGACCAACAGGAGAGAGTCTGACGATCGAGCCTAAAGGCTGATTAAATCTTGTTCTAAATAAAAGCAACAGCACGTGATAGAAGGAATATTCTCATTACAAAAAAGGTGTTTGTTCTAACCAATTCCCCAAATTGATTAGAAACAGCTTCTATTTCTTACAGCTGAACAAAAGAAAACTGACAACGGTCACCTCAGGTACACCTCATGTGCTTTATTCAGTGTTAAATGCTAATAATGTGAGTTTGAATGCCATTTTAATGGCATTTATTGCCATACTACTGAAACAGCAGCAGAGTTTAACCTCAGATCTTGAAAATAAAATAAAACGTTTGAAATTGAACTTCAGAACTGTAATTCAGGGCAAACCAACAGATATCAGTCATTCAGCATGTACATTTAATAATGTTAAAGAGGTTTAAATTTCTATTAATTAGATTATAAACCTTACCATTTTGTGAGTGAGTGCATATTCTGTGCTTCTGAATGGCTGTTTTTAAATTTCTGTCGTGTTTTGTCTGGTGCCAAATGTGTGCCAAATTGCTTATCACTGTAAATCTCATCATGTAACACATTGTTAGGAAACGGGGTTACAATGTAACCTGCTCACCTAATTTTTATGTTTGTAATATTTACATTATTTGCTCATTAATAACCTCATGAGGAACTCTGAATCTGCATCTCATTTCTGAGGCTGCTACTGCCCACCGGAGGTCGTATTTCACAGGCGCATGCTTTGAGAGCCTTTCTGAATTAAACACACTGTTTTCCAAAAAGGCAACCCGAGGTGCTGAAATGTAATTGGCTAGAGTGGCAGTGGGTGGGTTAAAAAACCAAAACAAAGACAGCCGTTCTGGCACGTGACACATATTTTCAATAAGTAGTTAAAACAAGCAGCAAAAGTAGTTTTTGAGTGAATGAATGAATGAATGAATGAATGAATATGGACAAAACTATGGTTCAAAAAATAAAATAAATCATATTGTGTGTTCCACAAATGTACGAAATGTATTCAGGGGTGACATGAAAGGCACATAAATAACAGCATAACATATATTGAACTGCCCTTTTTAAAGTATACAGACTATAAAAAATTATGGGTTTCACATAATCAAGAAATTTGAGTTAGGAAAACAAAGGAATTAAATTCACTTGTTTTTACAGATGTACGTGTATTAAACATAAAACAATGTCCAAAAACAATTCAATAATTGAGTTGCATCAATTTATTTTGTAGGCCTAGTTTAAACAAACTGCAAACATAATTTTATGAGTGCAGCAATGCAGAGACTTATTTAGTGTTCGCAACACAATTCAATTCAGCACATAAACAGAATGACATCACTTTCAATAAGTAGTTGCAAAGGTAGTTTCAATTCAGTAATACCCTTTCTTCTTACTTAGACTGTGCTGCTAAACGTTAAGCTCTATTATAATTACAGTCCATATAAATACCTAGTAAAATAATCTATTTACTATGACACTGCTCTGCACAGCTCAGTTAGCAAAGCTATGGGAACATGTCCAGACAAGTCCCTTCCTTTTGTATTCAGACACTGACGGAAGGCAGAACATGTTGTAACGCATTGGAGAAAGGCATGTGTAAAGTATGTCATACCAAAACTCGGAAACGGCTTCTCATGTCCCACTGAAGAGTCCTCAACCCCCTACTATGAGTTTAACAAGCACAGGTGGAAGCCAGGAAATAGTTTGTAAATGGAAACCGTAATTTTAGCAGACTCTATCCAGAAACAAAGTCGATGATGAAGTGTCTGGTTTGCTTTGGGAACATTTCTGTATACATAAATGTGCAGAGAAAACCATTAACATGTTTCTGTACATGAACATTTCTCAGTGTAGAAATTATATTCCTTAAAGTAAAAATGTTGTACTGTATATCTGTATGTAAATAAAAGGGATAGAGTTAGAGTTAATTCAACCCAGCAGTAGGGAATACTCTTGCTGCAGTACTAAATTGCCCATTAATAAAGCTATAACAATAAAGAAACTTTGGGGAATATCAGCAACTTAGTTTAATGAAAAGTTATTTTAATAACTGCAGCGTAAAACCGAACAATTAACGCAATGTGTGCAAAAAATTAAAACTAATTCTTCAATTACTGTACAAAAGTAGTAACATTCCAACATCATACATGATTAACTATATTAAAATAATTTCACCAGGTTTACAAACAAGAATAAAAGACATTAGGGATGTAACGATTCACCTGACTTACAATTCTATATGTTGTATGATACTAACCTCACGATTCACGATTTGGTCACGATTTTTTAACAAAACTATTTTAAACAAATTTAGGGTGAAGAGCCTTTCATTTTTTTTCTTAAATACTGCACATTTTTTGCTAAATTAAATATTTTCTGCCATTTAAATTGGCTATTTTAAAAACAAATTGCAAAAAAATAATAATAATCATACAAACTAAAGAAAACTCATTAATATAAACAAACTAAAACTGTGACTGTGCTGGGATTTTACATTTTAAAAAGAAATATCAGCATATCTATGTTTTCTGGCATAAGCTGAGGTCTCTGCACATTTAAGATTTCACCGGGAACTAATTTGGCTGGTTTGGAGGTGAAAGCCTTTTCTAAATCAGAGATCAGTGTGTGCAGAGGTGGTCGATAGGCCCTCTGATACGGTACAAGGGACTGGCCACTGGCATGAAAAAACTGATAATAAAATGACTAATTATACAGTAGTGTTTTGTCTGGTGGACTTCACCGCTGTCATTTTACTCTGCCACCTCACCTCTTGCGTGCTGATGTGCAGGTAAAGCGGGTTTGCACCTGTAAACGCAGCACCCCCTCTGTTCAAAAAAAATGTATCGCAATTCGTTCAACATTTCTACCGGTGTGAACTGTGAAACTATTTTTAAACGGCTTACAGTAAATCGTTTCATCCCTAAAAGACAAAGGTGGATTTTCAAGCATCAAACTGTAAAAGTGTCATATGGTTTTAATTAACCCACCCCCCCCCTCCTTGAATTTTTGCCCATTCCTCTTTGCAGTACCTCTCAAGCTCTGTCAGATTGGATGGGAAGTGATGGTGTACAGCCATTTTCAGATTTTTCTAGAGATGTTCAATAGGATTTATGGTCTGGGCTCTGGCTGGGCCACTCAATGACATTCACAGTTGTTGTAAAGCCACTCCATTGATATTTTGGTGGTGTGCTTTGGGTCATTGTCCTGCTGGAAGATGAATCGTCGCCCCAGTCTGAGGTCAAGAGCACTCTGAAGCAGGTTTTTTCTGTACATTGCTGCATTCATCTTTCCCTCTATCCTGACTGGTCTTCCAGTTCCTGCTGCAGAAAAACATCCCCACAGCATGATGCTGCCACCACCATGCTTCACTGTAGGGATGGTATTAGCCTGATGGTTTGGTTTTGTCCAAACGTAATGCCTGGCATTCACTCCAAAGAGTTCAATTTTAGTCTCATCAGACCAGAGAATTTTGTTTCTTATGGTCAGAGTCCTTGAGATGCCTTTTGTCAAATTTCAGGCTGGGAGTGGCTTCCATCTGGCCACTCTACCATACAGGCCTGATTGGTGGATTGCTGCACAGATGGTTGTCCTTCTGTAAGTTTCTCCTCTCTCCATAGGAGAACGCTGGAGCTCAGACAGAGTGACCATCAGGTTATTGATCACCTCCCTGGCTAAGGCCCTTCTCCCCCAATCCCTCAGCTTAGATGGCCGGCCAGCTTTAGGAGAGTCCTACTGGTTCCAAACATCTTCCACTTACGGATGGAGGTTACTGTGCTAATTGGAACTTTCAGAGCAGCAAAAAAAATTCTGTAACCTTCCCCAGCCTTGTGCCTCAAGACAATCCTGTCTCTGAGGTCTACAGACAATTCCTTTGTCTTCATGCTTGGTTTGTGCTTTGACATGCACTATTAACCCTGGGAACTTGTATACAGGGTGGGCCATTTATATGGATACACCTTAATAAAATGGGAATGGTTGTGGATATTAACGTCCTGTTTTTGGCACATTAGTATGTGAGGAGGCTTGTAAATAACTCATGAAAGAATAAAGTTACGTTAAAACCACACCATTGTTTTTTCCTGTGAAATTCCCAATAAGTTTATTAAGGTGTATCCATATAAATAGCCCTCTCTTTAGACAGATGTATGCCTTTTCAAATCATGTCCAATCAGCTGAATTTACCACAGGTGATCTCCAATTAAGCTGCTGAAACATGATCAGTGGAAACAGAATGTATCTGAGCTCAATTTAGAGCTTCACGGCAAAGGCTGTAAACACTTATGTACATGTGATTTTTCAGGTTTTTTATTTTTAATTAATTTGAAACAATTTCAAAAATATTTGTACACATTGTCATTATGTGGTATTGTGTGTAGAATTTTGAAGACACAAATTAATTTAATCCATTTTGGAATAAGGCTGTAACAAAAAAAAAATGTAGAAAAAGTGAATACTTTCCAGATGCACTATACAAATTCCAATAGTATATTCTCATGTGGGTGCCTGACAACTGAAAATAGATCTGGTAGCAGATATCTTTTTTTGTTAACATTTATTATTATTTATTTGCTTAGGATATACATTTTCACAGTCTGATACCAATGTCTAATTAATAAATTGTTAAAATGACTATAATTAAACTAAATATTCTTAAGAATAAAATATGCGTTCATTGGAAGTGTACTTTCATTACGATGCTCTTATATTGTCATTCTGGCATTATATAACAAGTGGCATAAAATGGTCTTATGGATTAACAATAGTATTGTTTATCACAATATATTTTGGTGCACTTTATCATACAGCACAAAATAGATATCGTGACAGGCCTAGTCAAATTTACAACAAGAATCATTGCATGATCCATTAAATCCCTATTTATGGATCACAGACAGTGGAACTCAAAAATACTATTGACTTCTGATATTTTTCAATTATTTATTTATAAGTACATGGTATCTGCTACTGACAATAGAACATTGTTTCACCCATGCAAAGTTATTTGAAACATTGAAGTATAGACTTCCATTTAATAAGTCTTTTATGTAAATAAAATCAATACTGTAAATGTTTTTTAATGCAAACAAACAAAATGAGGCATCTCATATTTTGGCCCTAAAGTCAAGAAACAAAGCAAACACAAACTTAATAGCCCGTTGTCACTGAGTGGTACGGTATGGCCTTTCCACTGTCAAACGGTACCAAAAAGCGAACTGTAGCATATAACTTTTTTTGTACTCTTTCCAAAGGGTACCTAGCACAATGAAAGGGTACCAAAAGACGGAGCAAGATGCACAGCAGAATGCTATTGGTTTGCAGAGAAATGTCACCAGCGTGTGCACAAGCAAAGGGAATAAAAACAAGGGAAGCTCCATTTTTAAAAACACAGCCAAGGCATTACACCGTTATAATATATACATAACGAGCCATGGTCGGTCCGAGCTCAAACACAACTTGTTGTCGTCTTGATGAACAGCCACAAAGCCAAGAAGAGCAGAATCTGCTGGGTGTCTTGTTGTTGTTTACGAGGCCGCCTAAAAGCATGAGTGGTTTAACTTTCTCGAGAGAGCTCACGTGCATGTCTATATTTGACATAACAAACTTGAGCTCATAATAATAATAATGTGCACATGATTATTGAAGTGCTTCTGACATCCGATCTTTTCAGAAATGCGAGAGTGAAGCCTGAAAAAACAAGAGCAAATGATTCATTCAGCAACCTAAAGGTTGAACAAATGTTTAATTGTTAGCATTGCCTTGTGGACTATTATGAACTCGGAATGACAGAATTACTTTCTAACAAGAAGAATGGTGCTGGTGAAGAAAAAAGATGAGAGGTTTGTACTGACTGTATGTTTCATATTGTTTATGAACCCAAATAAGGCCTAAATGTATGTTTTGGGTATTTTTTATTTGCAATTGGTAAGATTTAAAAGACTAAGTCTCTGGATGCAGTCATAAATCTTTTTTCTATATATAATTGCAGATGTCACAGTAGGCTATTTCGAATTATCATTGATCTGCAACTATAATCAAATCATGTTCATTTCATTTGATTTGATTTGATTGATTTATTTATTTATTTATTTATTTTCGAACAAAATATCATACATAAAATATCATTAACAAAAAATACATTTCAACATGGTCGAAAATGGAGTGGGATGAAGCACAAGCTTATTAGCACAAGCTTATTCATAGAAAGGTTAGTAATGAACATTTATTTATAAAGAAGTATTTATGTATATAAAGCATTTGTTTAGTAAGAAGTGCTTCTCATACGATATGAGAACTTCAAGAGAGAATGACGTCAACTGCAACTTTCTGTCGAAAACCTCACCTACCGAAAGTGTACCATTGGTACCGTTTGGCACTGGAGACACAAGCCTGATAAAGGTGACCCATACCGAACCGTACCGTACTGCACCACCCAGTGGAAATGAGGCACAAGATTCTAGTTGGGGCATATGTTCCCTAAACATTTAAGAAACTTTACATATATACTTCAAAATTCAAACAGCCCAATGGTCATTTGCCATTTCAGACACACACAGAACTTCTCAGAAAAGGGTTGTTGAAGAAACGACAATGGCTTCTGATCTTAAACCTCAAAGACTCTTAACGGATCTGCCCCTATTTTAAAGCGAGAGTTAATTCAGAAACTCTGCCTTTGCGGAATTGGAAACAGCTCCTGTTGAATATGGGACAGCCTGCTGGAGACAAGCCAACAAGATTATGGGATGTGCTTTCTCAAGGCCCACAGGCATAGTAAGGAGAAGGGGGGAGAACTTCCAGCTCACTGGAAACGAGACTGATGTAGCCAAAAGCAACGGGAAGTAATTTGTACCTGCTATTTTGAGTTTTTCACACTTGGATGGCAAAAATGCACTGGCAGATGGGATAAACTAATGACACTTCATTACATGAACCAGCTTACTGAAAACTGCTGCCTATTATTGAGAGCATTAACACATGATGTGCGTAACAGCCGCATAACCGAAAATGACATAAATTGCCTTACCCATTTAATCTTCCCGCTGATCATTGTTACCCAGATTGAGACCATTTGATCACAGTTATTTGTCGAATCTGAGCACGGTAATGTTGTGAGCTGCTACAATGTCAGATAAATGGCAATGTTTGAAAGGAAAATGTTATACTCTGAGACCTGGATTTTAATTCTGAGGGTTTTCATTTACTCTAATACGATTTTATGACATTGTGGTTTCTGTATAAACCGCCATACTTTTGCTCTCAATAGAATATCTCATCTCTTGGGGATCTGGGCTTTCCGTCTGCAATTCTGTCTGCCTGCCAGTATGTTAAGTCTTAAACTAACAGAGTTTATGGTTGACTACTTCATGACCATCTCTAGCCTTTGCCAGCTGGCTGTGGTATGCAGAGGGATCGGTGCAAAAAAAAAAAAAAGTCCCTCCAACAGACACAATGAATGAATGGGAAATGAGAAAACCATAAAAAAAATTATTCTTTTAGGGTAATCCAAGTTCTGTTGGTCATCTGTTTTTAGAGTTATTTTCCTCCACGCAATTCTCAATGGCCCATTTTGATTTGACAAGTTTGTAAAAATGACCAGGGCTAGCTGTCGAATGTTTTACTTCATCTCTCGGTCTAGATTTATGTCAGAAAGTCAAGTGCTGTGTGGAAAATATATAGTTCATTGAACCTAACAGCAGGAAATGTTTTCAAGCCATGAGGCATCACTTTGGATAAAAGCATCTGCTAAATTAGTAAAAGTAAAAATGTAAATGACGTACGTTGTCACAAAGGAATCTGCTATGAAAAGTTTGTCCAAAAATGAATGAATAACAACATAGCAAAAATTGCAAAATAAAAACAAATATCTAATATATATATATATATCATAAATCATTTTAGACTGGTTTCTTGAACTTGACAATGAGTTCACTGTACTCAAATGGCCTCCAAAGTCACCAGGTCTCAGTCCAATAGAGCACCTTTGAGATGTGGTGGAACGGGAGATTCGCATCATAGATGTGCAGTCGGCAAATCTGCAGCAACTGTGTTATGCTATGATGTCAATATGGACCAAAATCCCTAAGGAATACTTCCAGTACCTCCACATAATGGCAGCACTGATCATTTATTTTTCATACCATGTTGTAGATGGCAATTTGAGTACAAGCAATATCAAAAGGTTTTTGCAAATCACTTTAAAACAAATAAGCTGCTGCTCCTTGCCCCTTTTTAGAAAAAGGTGGAGACTTTATGCTCAACTTCATAAGGTGTCAAAGTATCATCAGAAGTCATGGGTATTAAATTTGCTTTGCCTTTATGTATTCTATTAACTTGCATTTTTTGATTCCCCATTATCTTAGATTGCATGTGGCTTTATATATATATATATCTATATATATATATATATATATATATATATATATATATATATATATATATATATATATATATATATATATATATATATATATATATATATATATATATATATATATATAAATAAATAAACACACACACACACACACACACAGTTGAAGTCAGAATTATTAGCCCCCCTTTGAATTTTCTTTTTTTAAATATTTCCCAAATGTTAAACAGAGGAAGACAATTTTCACAGTATGTCTGATAATATTTTTTCTTCTGGAGAAAGTCTTATTTGTTTTACTTCGGCTAGAATAAAAGCAGTTTTTAATTTTTTAAAACCATTTTAAGGTCAATATTATTAGCCCCTTTAAGCTGTATATATTTTTTTTCGATAGTCTACAGAAGAAACCGTTGTTATACCTGCCTGCCTGGTTAAATTAATTAACCAAGTTAAGCCTTTAAATGTCACTTTAAGCTGTATAGACATGTCTTGAAAAATATCTAGTCAAATATTATTTACTGTCATCATGGCAAAGATAAAATAAATCAGTTATTAGAAATGAGTTATTAAAACTATTATGTTTAGAAATGTGTTCTCAATTTCAGTCAAAAGCTATCTGAATGTTAATAAAGCAACTTTTATTAGTCCTCTTTTCGCCACTGGTTTACTTGGTTTAGGACTTAGAAACTTAAACCACACTGAACTGAACTAAGCTGAACTTCAATTCTGAAAACTGGATTGACAGTTTCAGTTTACTAGCACTTCTGTGTTAAGCTGCTTTGACACAATCTACACTGTAAAAGCGCTATAGAAATAAACATTCATTAAATAGAATTTTCGATCAGAAAAATAAAAATATACTAAAAACATACTGATAACATATTCAAAATATATGTGAAATCTGTAAAATATATGATGAAAATATGAGCAGTTTCTGGAACAAAATTGTAAAACCAAATAAAATTACTGGAATTCAAGCAAGAAAAGTCTCAGAGGGAAAGGGAAGGTTATGGAAAAGTTTATGAGGAGAAATGAATTTTTGTGCACAGATACATCGTTCATAACTACTATTATAAATACAAGAAAAAGAATAAATTTAGATTTCATGGCCACTTTAATGAACATACTAATCATGAAAGAAAACTGAAATGAAACTTACCACTAATCTGCAATTACTTGCCATAATCCTTCCCGACCAAATCCCTCCCTCCAAACCCCTCCCAACATTCTTTGTAGTTGCTATTGAGTTTATCACACAGCTCTTTGTGTTCAGACACTAATGAAACAAGCAGCTCCACAATCATCTTGCCTATGTTCATCTTCTTCTTCATTGGAAATGTGTGCTAGACCATTTTATGCTGTAGCACCACCAAGTCATGTTTACTATCCTTTCAGTAGCTCCAAACAAGTGAAGTAAAACATCCAATCTAATTGGTCAACCAGTTTTTTCAAACCAAAAATTATGCTTTTATGCCTTGGTGTGCACAATCACAACGTTGGCAAAAAGTGCGAGGGAAAAGCAATCCCAGCCTTTATTGCAAACTTAATAGCTACACAAATGTAGCTCCTCCAAGTGTGGCAACAAGCCAATATTCATTATTCAGTGAGAATCAAACATGTTTACATTTACAGAATAACCATTTGCTGGATAATATATTTACAGTAATGGAGAAATGGTTAACAACCAGTCGTCAGTGATAATATAACATCACTGTGTCATGACATATATATTTATCTAATCACACTCTTCTAGCACTGAATGTCTTTTTTCTCTATTTCTTTAAAAAATATATATTAATGTCAGGTAAAAAAGAAAAGTAAGCACCAGTAATATTAGTTCACTTCCTCAGTTCATAATAATAATAATAATAATAATAATAATAATTCTCTGAATTTTCAATTGAGCTTTCCTTTGAAAACTGTATTTCTGTTGCGAAGTTCTGGCCTCCCAGTTATTCCATCATGAGGAGAAAATGTAAAATTATTATGATGTTTAAACAGAGTTTACAGGCAAGAATGAGACCCCTGTTGACAACAACACAGGGCCAGAGGCTCTTACTCAGCGGAGAGGAGATGGAGACGCTGACTGATTCTCCTTCAGCCATGCATGCATCAGGCATACCAAGAGAGACCCATATCAAATATATACACATGCTAACATCCAAAAGAAAAAGCTCTGAAGCCAAAAACACAAAGCACGGGGAGAATTAATCCTCAGTATTGCTTTTTTCAAAAGAACACAATCTCTGTGCAAACTAAAAAGAAATTGCATCACTTTACTGGAGGTGTCTTTTTCGAAACGCACAACAATAGCTCTGTGTTATACATGAAACTAAATCATTTTCAGAACAGATAAGGGGCTTGTCGTAGATTGTGTTGCAAAATGTAAATAACACTGCATGGTAAATAATTTTGGTAAAATTTTACTTTGTACATGACGAGCATATGAAGGGAACTTTGTGTGTAATAAAATGAAGTGTAAATTAATGTCTAATCTCTAGCTTTGACGGAGTTGGGCAAAAAGAAATGAAATGAAATACAAGAAAAATTATTTGGAATGAAAACCGGAGTGAAAGTCTGTTTATATAAACTATATAAAGAGAAGGAGAAATGGTGTCATTAGCCCCTTTCACACAGTAATACCAGTAAATATCCAGAAAATTTCCGGAACAACTTTACCGGCAAATTAAAAAAAAAGCGCTGTTCACACAGGCAAGGACATTCCAGATTTTTTCCTGAAAAGACCATTCACACATCAATTCCAAAATACTGGTAAATTCTGACATCATTAATCAGAAATTACCTCTAAGTGGCTGTGCTTGTATTTGTAAACATAGAAGCGGTCGGGCTTTTGTTGATGGTTTCACTTTTATTTAAGTTGAAGCTTTAGCATTCATGCAGCTGCTTTGTCCCAGAGACATCCAAAGGCGGAAGCGCGAACCACAGCTAAATGTTTACACATTTCACTACATCACAAATTCTGTGGATGGATAAGTATTGTGAACAACTTCGATGAAAACATATGGAGGAACGCTTTCGCATGTCGAGATGTACATAATGTGTGTGTGCTGGCACTCATTGGAGCACTCCATCACATGCACACGCGCCAAGCAACTGAAGCAGAGCTTGAAAGTAAACAAACAGAGGTTTATCATAAACATTTAATGCATAGAAACTCCCGGATGCCCGCAAACGAATGATAATCTTTCGGAAATCAAAGGCCTTAAAAAAAACAGGCCTTAGATACGTTGCATACCCCTCTCCACCGCATCACTCCCAGTTCTTCAGGTACATCGCACGCACACGCCACCACTGCTCTTCAGACATGTCGCGCACCATCATCACCACCAAGAGAGTGGTGGGAAAAAAACAATGACATTTGCTATGACAGCAAGCTATTTTAGCGGTAATATTTGAGCATATCAACCCATTTACACTGACATCACGGAATCAGTAACTCGAACTGGAACAGCATTCAGACAGGCAATTTCTACAGATTCGAACAGGGCAAAACAAATCACCGAGACGATCGGTACATTTATAGCTGTGGATATGAGAGACCTTAATCAGTAGTGGAAATTTTGGGTTTTAAGAAAATGTTAAATGTAATAGAGCCCAGTTACATTATTCCTTCATAAACCCATTTCAGTCAGATAATTCCTGCTTTCAGATCCACTAAAATGGCAGGCGACTGTCAAATCAAGCAGATCTGTGCTGTCTGAAGAAAAGCTAAACAGGGTGGTAACAACTTTTTGTTGAAGAACCCCATAATTTCTTTGTGCAAATTATATTGTTTTACACGCACACGCATTAAAAAATATATAAAATATTAGTTTTGGTAAAAACGTGCACTCATTTTCCATATTAATTGAAATAAATGTAAATGGCACATATAGGGCCATTTAACATAAGCATAAAATCATACCATAAAATGTAATACTTATTATTTATTAGAAAATGAAAAAAATCATACTTTATTAATAATATTTATTATGATTATGGATATTATTATTATTATTAAGTTGGATATTGTTTATTAAATGTTTTTTTTTGAAAAGTCTACTTTTGCAATTTGACAAATGCACACCACTGCAGAAATGTTCTAACCAACAGGCCCATGTCATATACAGTACGTATACTTAATAAATAACCTACTATGAAGTAAAAGCATTAACGTATGCTATGTTTTGTTTTCACAAGCTTTATAGACGTAACAAATTCTGCTTTTTAATAATAGGTCACCTTTAGCTTTCGTCATGAGCCACAGCTGTGTTCAAAATGACATCAATGTTTTCAAAATGCACTGCGAAGGGAGCACAATTGTAAACATGAAGATCGCTAAAACTGAACTGTAAAAATACTTTGAAAGCAAATTACACCTACAGTATAAAAGAGATGACTTGAATGCTTTTTTTTTATAATTTCAAGTTTAAATGTTAGAATTTTCTAAACGAATAGGGCATAGGGGGGATAACTGGGAATAGGACACAGCCAGGAACTATGTTTCTAACTACAGCTCCACAGGTGTAGTTGTAAGTGTGCAAGTTTGCAAGGCAGTTTGTGAATGTTTGTTGGAACGATGGATTTTGGAAACGCCAAATCAATGAACTATGTTTGTAACGACAGAACTTGCGACCATAGTTGGCTAATGATGATTTTCAAAAACGCACCCCAGATCGATTTATGCAAATTCCCCAGCTCAGACAGTAGCCGATTGCGGAATTGTTTCATTAGCTGACGCCGCTATACCGATCACGTCAGCCCCAACTTCAGACCCTTCCTCCTTTAAGCACTGACGCTGAAGCTGCATGAATCGGGTGTTATAGCATGTATGGATGGGGGGAGGGTGTTGTTTATGGTATTATTTAATATTTATTATTTAATTTAATTTATTTTTCTTTTGCTAACTGTTTAAAAAAAAACACTCTTCTGATATACTTCTTATTCTTACATTCTACATAATATTATGTACATTTCCAATAAACATACTTGCATACAAAAAAAATTAAAAATAAAAGTTAATCAGACTTCAACAAATTTCTTTAGCTATACAAGTTTTGACTGATGTAAGATGAGAGACAAGTTCATTTGATTCTGCTTAAAATAAAGTTAGGCAGCTACTTTTTTTACATTGTATAGCTAATCTCTCCTCTCCGCTTAAACTATGGATTATTTAAGCTGACGAAACCTACTAAAGTTTGCACGTCTAAATTTACAGCACTCAGGTTAACAGTCAAGGTAATAATCTGCTTAACAGCAGAGAGAGATAAAGCAGGCTTAGATCTGTGGCATTGTCAGAGAGTGTGGGATTTTTGTCTAGCGGGATGCTTTGCTTTATCACTTTATTAGCCCTGTAATGATAGTCTGGAGTGCTGTGTGGGCAGGCCGTGCGGTTCGGCACAGCCTGCTGTAATTCAAATCTGTGAGCTGTGTGTTTCATTCTCCTTAGTAAATGTACCAGGCCAACCAGAGCGCTTCCATCGCCAGCCATTTCATCTGGCATGCAACTACTTGGCTGGCAGTTAAAATGCAGATGATAGCGCAGTTTGCAACCTGTCTTCATAATCACCGCACAGTGTAGGAGGTCCTGCTTTAGTAAAGCTTTTATAATCTTCTAAACAGATCCCAGAATTGAGCGGTGAATGATCTTCAAAGGCAACCGCGCAGTGTGCATTGAGTTTGCTTTGCTAATTGCATGCTGAGAAGCACGGTTACATTGCAACAGTACAAACACATCACACGTGTTGCCATAGCTTTTAAAAGGGAGATCCTATCCAGAAAATGAAATGCTAAAAGGGACTGGAGAAAAAAAAAAGGATGTGAGATAATGGGTTTAGTTCAACTGGCTAAA
Source organism: Danio aesculapii (assembly GCF_903798145.1). Classification (NCBI taxonomy): domain Eukaryota; kingdom Metazoa; phylum Chordata; class Actinopteri; order Cypriniformes; family Danionidae; genus Danio; species Danio aesculapii. The sequence goes on along the minus strand of NC_079454.1, from coordinate 37,917,396 downwards.
TGCTTTGTAGTAAGCATTAATCTTTCAAACACAAACTCAAATGAACACAAAATCTCGCTGTTGTGCATTGTGTATTTTTCAAAGGGTTGTTAGCTTCATTTCTCAATCAACCTTGCACTAAACAGTTACCTTGAGGGAGATCATAATATATACTGTATATAACATGCTATTATAAGCACAAAATATGGGGTACATTCAGGCTTAAATATCAGTTGCAGTAATATAAAATACAAATTTGGATCAATGCTATGACTGGCCAATTACTCCGTCTAAGCGATTGTTTTATTATGTGCTCCATATGCATTATTTAGTCTGAATGAACATAGAAAGATTAGTGATTGAGTACTGATTTTAGTGTTAAGTCATGGCGATTATTGAACTATTGTGCACAAGAATTTATCATTTTATTTTGTGTAGTGTTGACAACAACCTTTGCTGTGCCTGGAATACCTTTTGATGTACCAACAGAAAGGTCTACAAAATTCAATTTTTAGGTCTACAAAATGGAGGACAATTCATCAAAATGTTTTAACGAAATGTAGGCAAGGCAAGTTTATTTATATAGCACATTTCATACACAATGGTACTTCAAAGTGATTTATAAAAACAGGTTAAAATGTGTTAAAACAATCTATAAAAGAATGAAAAAGAAAAAGACATAATAGTGCGATCTGTTGGACGTAGCACAGTGCTCATTTAGTAAGGGCACAGCTAAACATATGTGTTTTTGCCTTTATTTTTTAAGTGGCTAATGTTAGAGCACATCTGATCATTTCTGAAAGCTGATTCCAGCAGCAGGATTCACCCTGCTTTGATTGAACTCTTGGAATTTCTCATTTATTTGATCCTAAAAATCTGAGTGAATCTGTTTTCTGAGTGGTTTGTATTCAGTGAGCATATCTGTAATGTATTGAGGTGCTAGGCCATTTGATGATTTATAGACAAGTAATAATGCTTTAAAATGTATTCTGAATGTAACTGGGGACTGGTGTAAAGACCTGAGGACAGGTGTGATGTGCTCTGATTTTCTGGTTCTGGTAGCAGTCTTTTTCTGTCTTTTTGGGAAGGCCAGTGAAGAGTCCATGAAAGTAATCCACTCTGCTGGTGCTAAAAGCATGAACAAGTTTCTCTAAGTTCTCACTGGAAACAAAGAATCTAATTCTTGCAATGATTTTGAGAAGATAGTATGGCGATTTACTGATTGCGTTGACATGACTACTGAAACTCAGATCTGACTCCAGAATTACACCAGGATTCTTGACCATATTTTTTGTTGTGTGACCCCTAGAGCAGAGGTACGCATTCACCTTGAGAACCTCATATCTGTTCCCAAATGAAATCACTTGAATCACCTGAAGAACATTTTGGCACATCCAACTGTTAACCATCAATGCACTGGCAGGAGTGTCAATAGGGCTGAAGTCATTAGGCATAAGGCTAAGTAGATCTGAGTGTCATCAACATAGCTGTGGTAGGAGATTTGGTTCTCTCTCATTATTTGGCTCGGTGGGAGCATATAAAGGTTGAACAGGTTGAACAAAGGTTAAACAAATTTAATTTGATTGAAATGAATTTGTGTGTGGTTCGTCATTGCTGAAAGGCTTGAATAAACTCAACAAATACATCAAATAAACTTACTTGGTATTTTGGCTCTGAACTGAATATCTTCTTCATTCGCTTCATTGCTGTCTCTGTCTGACTGCTGTTTGAGAGAGTGTATGGGTGTTTCCCAGTGCTAGGTTGTGGCTAGAAGGGGATCCGCTGTAAAAAAACAAATAGCAAAGTGGTTAGCGGTTCATTCCACTGTGACAAATCAGGGATTAAGTCGAAGGAAAATTAATGAATGTACACTCTCAGAAATAAAGGTACGTGGAGCTGTCACTGGGGTGGTACCTTTTCAAAAGGTACAAATTTGTACCTTAAAGGTCCATATTAATACCTCAAGGGTACATATTTTATTCCTTACGATGTACAACAGTGTTCCTCTTAAAATTTTTATGTACTAATATATACTTTTGAGGTACCAACATGGACCTGTTAAGTACAAATGTGTACTTTTTGAAAAGGTATCATCCCAGTGACAGCTCAGCTTTATTTCTGAGAGTGTATGAAAACCAAATCAATGTGAATTGAACTGAACTGAATTGACTAAAACTGAATTTAACCAAAATTAATTTAACCAAACTGAACAGAACCAAGCCGAATTCAACTGGATTGAGCCAGATTGAACTGATCCAAACCAAGGTGAAATAGGAGATCTTGGAAAAGTAAAGCACTGAAAGTTTACGTCAATCCCTGCCAATTGGCATACAAAGCCACAGCTCCTGAACACATGAACATGCACTAGATATCATCACTACAAAACATCACATAACATTCACCAGAGAGAAAACTTCAGAGTACAGTCAGTAATTACAATACAAAACATAAAAAAACAGGGTAGGTTGTTGGTGTAAAGCGCAGACAATCAATTCTGCGTGAACATGGTGTGCAGGTGGTGTGAAGGCATGCAATTACACATTTTAAGGTGAACTTCTAGCAATCACAGTCTTCACAGACAGCTTTTTACCATAAATGAAACTGTTTTACAGATTTTCTTACAACGTAATCAACAACGTCATCAACTGCAAGATGGAGGACACTAATCAGAGTTGTGTCTCAGTTGTGTTTCGTGGGTTTGATGATAATGGAGATTAAATGTGCATTGAGATTATGCAGTGCCATTGATGCGATCCAAGACCTGTGAAGAAATGATGCCAAGGTATCCACAATCCTAGACCAGGCCATATCTTGAGCTGATGCTGTGGCGGCCATGAAGAAGTCTCCTGCAGTTCTCCACGATGGACGTCCAGTGTTCTTCAGCCTCTGGCACCTAGACTGCAGCTGACAGGAAGTTTGGCCAGAGAAGAAATGGTCATGCCCAACTGAGCCTGGTTTCTCTCGAGATATTTTTTCCTTCACTTTCGTCAAATGGTGAAGTGTTGTTCCTCACCACTGGTGCCACTGGTTTGCTTGGTTTGGGACTTATGGAGCTGGGCATGGATAGATTTGCTCTTCAGTTTTGGACTTTCAGCAGTGAAATTTAAATCACCCTGAACTGAACTAAACTGAACTTCAACTCTGAAAACTGGACTGACACAGTTTTAATTTACTAGAACTTCTATGTTAAGCTGCTTTGACACAAGCTACACTGTAAAAGCGTTACATAAATAAACATGAATTGAAATGTAGATATGTCAGTAAAGCAATTGAAGAGTAAAACGAGGGTTAAGAAATTAATTCCCCAGCAGCAACTTACTGGACGTCATGGACAAAGGCTACAGGTAAAGATTGTTAACTTCAGCTATTTGTATTGTCTTCAAAACCCTTCAATATTTAGCCATAAAAGGTATTTCTATAACTAATATTCTTAACTGAAATTATCAACCTGAGCAAAAAAAACATTGACATTATTTACAATGTTATTACTTTTAATAAACATGCTCTGGAAATGGCCCTGAGTGTAAGATTCATGTTGCATATATATATATATATATATATATATATATATATATATAACACTTGGTATGTGTGAAAGGTCAACCCTCATTATTGAGATCAAGCACACAAACCTATACTTGCATATACAGGCTGCATGATCCTGGATAAACACATTTACCATTTTGATAAACAGTAAAACACACTCATGTGTTTTCAAGAAGGTTGAGAATGTCCTCAGGCTATAGATTAAAAGTAAATATGTTGAAAACAATGTTTAGTTTCTTACTCAGGCCGATCAGTCTGCTTCAATTTCATCATGAGCCACGGGCATTATTTGATTTTTGCCATCTTTATTGTTCTACTGAAGAACAAATGTCTCCTAAATTCTATTAAGCAACCAATGTCAAGTCATCTTGAATGGCTTAATGGTAAGTAAATTAACAGCAAACTTAAGGGGCCGTTTACACTACATCACATGACAAATGCAATTTTGGGACTGAACATAATTCATCTTCAATGCCTCCATCTTACCCCAGACAAGCTCAGTAATGTTCATGTCTGGAGACTGGGCTGGCCAATCCTGGAGTACCTTGTCCATCTTTGCTTTCAGGAACTTTGATGTGGAGGCTGAAGTATGAGAAGGAGCGCTATCCTGCTAAAGTGTTGGCAGCACAAATGTCTTGATACCTCAGGCTGTTGATGTTGCCATCTACTCAGATGTGCAGATCTCTTGCATGCCCCCATACTGAATGTAAGCCCAAACCATGATTTTTCAGATTTCTTTGAGAATCTTGGGTCCATCCAGGTTTTAATAGGTCTTCTGCAGTATTTGATGATGATTGCGATGCAGTTCAACAGATTATTCATCGAAAAAAAAAAAAAAATAAATAAATAAATAAAATAAATAATAATAATAATA